>NC_134419.1:58386772-58689802 GCF_030867145.1 Opisthocomus hoazin | reverse complement strand
TCTCTCTGCTCACACATCCACCACCGGCAATTTGGTGGCAGGCTCTCGTGCTCCTGCACCGTCTGTCCCCGAGGCTGATGTGGGGGTGAACCAACTAGAACACAAGAAGTAGATCGTTGAAGTCCTTCTGTAAGACTGGCTTCTGTCTTGCTACCTGTAGTCAACTTAGCCAAGGCACACACAAGTCTCGGTGGATTATAGAGTGAAGGAAGGCAGACAAGATCAAACCATTTTTATGGCCCTGCTGTTTTTCAGGGCGGTGATTAAGACAGAAGTAACTGTGAAGTCTGATGTTCTGGTTTATAACCAGAACTTTTGGGGGTGTTTAATGCAGAGCCCTAACCTCCATGTCTGTTGCATCCTTTCTGGTGAATTCTTTACGTGCTATATTTAGGTGGGTTTTAGCTGTCACAAGTTTTGAATTGATGGGGTTTTTTTCATGGGGGTTTGTTTTTGTTTGAGTTTTTTTTGAGGAACTTCTGAGGAAGCTCTTACGGTTCCTCTTTATAACAAAGTTCTGTTTTTTACTTTTTCCTTAGATTTCTCAAATGTTTGTGAAAGTGTCTTAACTAGTTCCTGCATGTGCAGTTTTTTTGGGGGAGAACTTATGTGCAGTCCACTACTCTGAACTCAGCTATATTTTCTGAGGCCAAAAACCAGAACAAAGAGCCAAAACTGTAGATGCGAGAGGAAATAAAACCGTTTAGGAAGCTCAGTACACCTCTTAGTTGCTTGGCCTTTTTCATATAGCCTCATTTCCTAATCAGTCACCCAGTTTTCTCTAATCTGAAGTGCTTTTTGTGGACTTGGTTTTTGGTTTTTTGTGGGCTTTTTTCTGCAATAAATTTTTTAATGCTTTTTGGAACAATTCTTCAGACCATTTTGTTATACCCCACTCTTGTTTTCTAGGTGCATTAGTGACACCCGCAGTATTTGGGTAAGCACCATTATATCGCTTTGCAGCATTGTAAATTTACTGTTGCAGTGACAAGTATTTGAATTGGGCACAGGCAGCAGCAAAAAGTCAGCTCCTACCTGCACATACTGATATCCTTCTGCCTATTCCATGGAAGCATAGGATGTTATGTGGTGTTTGTTAGTGCTTGGTAGAGAGTTTGGATACTAGTGGTAATTTCATTAAAAAATAGATATAAAATCCTCACTTCTTTTTTCCATTGTGAAATTCGCATAGGCTCAGAGGAACATCTGCTGGATCAAAGTCTTTTAGCTCCTTCAGTGTGTGATTGCTGGAACTCCCTCCAGTGTTGTTTGGAGAAAGTCTGGTGTAACATTGGATCTGAGCAGCCTGCAGCATTTCACAAGCCAGAGAGGAGCGGTGCAGTGCTTGCACAAGCCTGATTATGCAAATTTACAGACAGGAAACACTGCTCAGTATTTAACATCTCCTTTTCCTGTTTTTCCCCCGTTATGCTTATGCCATCCAAACCGTTTCTTCCTTCCCTCCAGCCTCCTTTGGGGTTAAACCTGGGCAATATCCATCAGCTGTTCCCAAGCAGTACCAGCTGAGATAGTTGCAAACAAGGTGCTTGGGCATGCAGAAACTGTGGAGAGAAAATAACGAGCTAAAAATGTGAGATAAACTGCCCTTGGATCATGGCTGTCCTCTCCTAACCTGTGGCCAGGGAGGACCATAAATGTTCATCCCACTGAGGGTTTATCTGCTGCCTGAGATGTGCTGCAGAGAAATGGCCCATGTTGCTATCATTATTTTACTGATCAGGGGATAACTAATCTTTTTGTACTGCAGGATTCAGTTCAGAATAGTTGGGGTGTTTTTTTCACCCAGACATCAAAGAAGTTCTGATTGGCAGCTCAGGAATTTGCGTAAGGTTTGAAAGGAGAACTTAGAGCAAACAAGCAGATGGTCTACTAGAGAATTTCCCCAGGAGGCTGCAGTTATTTAAAAATGGGGGAAACTAAATAGACTATACAAAATTTCACTGTAAAATTAACTGGCCAGCCAGTAGCTAAATAATTTAAACAAAATGGTTACTCTTGGCCCTTAGCACAAGCATATATTGAAGTGATGTGTCTGTGAGCTGACGTCGCACACATTATTTCAAGTTTCACCTAATAATTGTGCATGAATGAAAGATGATTTCGCTATGCACAGTTCTTGCTATGGTGAAGCCTCTCCTGCATCTCTTCCTTTCATTGTTCAGACATGCAGGAGAATGCTACAAAATGCTGTTCATTTTAAATGAAATATAAAGCTGTTCAGCAGAACTCCTTTAATGTTTAAACTGCTATTTTTAGCCTCATAAACATAAGAATTGATATATTGGTTAAATTCCAATATTCCAATATTTGATTAAACAATATTTGAGAAAAAAAACAAATTGCTTTATTTTGGAAATGCAATACTCAAGCATATGTAAACCCTAAGTAGACAAATATCACGTCACTTGAAATGTCCATGAACTCATGTCTCTCTGGAGTTGTTTGCCACAGGGCTTTAGACTTTCAATATCCATATTTCCAATGCTATTTTTCCTGAAGCTGTGATACATAGAAATTGGGAGATTTGTGTGTGGGTGGGTGTTTTGAAATGGACGGTCAGATTTTTAGTGCAAATACCATCATTTTCAATGCTAAGGTCTTAAGAAACACAAACTTTATGTGCCACATTAAATTAAAGGATGGATTCAGAAATGATTCTTTTAAAAATGAGCAAAATGCTATGTTTTTTTAATCTGAATCCATAGGAAGGACCATTTTTAGAAGACAGATAGGCTTTAATTCTCTCATGGTTTAAACTGAATACCCAACGGAGAGAACTGCCTGAAATAATATACAGCATTTAGTTAGTCTCATGCTCATCCATTTGTGTTCTGGTTTGCTTCTCCCAGAAACTTACTCATAACACCTGGTGTCATGGGAGTAGTCCCGTGGGCCACGTGCAGACACAGTTCTGCTGAGAGTCCATTGGTGCAACACTGGTGCAGAATGTGATTAAACCGGATTTCTCCAGCTTGCTGTGTTTGCGTAATTCTTCGCAATGGTAGTAATACAGCTATTGAATTCAGAAACCAGCCTTCATAACCTTTGACCTAACCTCCTGAAGTATTAAGAGGAAGAGGGCAAATATCCAAAAGGGCTATGTGAACTTCTTAACTGAGCCTAGATATGTACTTCCTTGTATATAAAGCCTTACAAATGTGTGTTTATGGCAGATTTTCCCCCTCCAGAGATTCATTTCTGTTAGCCTCTGGGAAAAGAAAAAATCTCAGAATTCAACACTGCCTTCCAGATAGTAAAGAAAACATCTGGAGAGTAAATTCATGCAGTGAAGTTGCTTACGTTGAGCTGAGGCAGAAATTTTGTTTTCAAAGTGCTTGTTCGCATTAGTCCCTTATGAACCAAAACCAGGCACTGATCTGAGGGTGTGCAAGAGTCTGCAAGGCTTACATTGAGAGGTTAGAGTATTATGTTGTTTAACCAAAGCTCATGTGGTATGAAAATACTGAGAGGTGAGGTGTGAACACTGCCATTGATAGAGCTATTCTTACAGTTTATTATTTACTACTTGCTGGGACTTCTGAAATTGTCGGTTGTATAGAAATGAACATAACATACCCTGTTCAAAACTATTAAGTGTTTTACACTCTAAATTATTAACTTCAGATGTTTTATCTGCTGATGTTTGTTTATAGTGTAGAATCTGAGTATGCCATATGATTGTTTCCTCTAACAATGTATATTACTTTTGGCTTCCTTTGCAGAAACAGAAGATCTCTCTATGAAGTAGTCTTCCTGTATCTGTCGTGTTCAGCCTGATTGCCTGCCTTGTAATTCATAGCGTACAAGGCTGGGTTTATGCAGAGCCCTGCCTTCTGAGTTGGGGCAGCCCTGCTAATTCTCTGAAAGCTTCTTGGTTCCCATTTTTAAAATCATCATGGAGGAGCAGGAAAAAGACATTAAGGCCGCGGTTTTTAAATATTAAGAACCTTTGCCTCCTTGAGGATTATGCATAGGGTATTGATAAGTGAAGTATTTCTATAGCCTGTGTTATGTATCTGATAATGTTTGGGTGGATTTGATTTTTGTATTGGACTTTTCCAAAAGGAGCATTCAGTCCGGGAGAGGGACAAACAGCGAGTTATGCAGAGTGCTCAGAATATGGGACCAGCTGTGGTGGGTGAAACAAAAGGTCCGTCTGGCTCAGGGTGTTGTCCTTGACCACGAATGAGAGAGACAATAAGAGAAACAAAATATGTGCAGAGTGGTCCTGGCTGCAAGATTTGTACCATGTAATTTTGTGGTAAAACTGAATTTTAAATGGGGTGCAGTCATCTGAAAACCTCAGTTTAAAAGTGTATGTGGCAAGGAACTGATGAGGGTGAGAAGATGGAGTTGGTCTGGAAAAAAGTGCAGTTGAAGGGAAAGGAAATCCTTTCCTCTAATTTGTGGTGTGTGCAGCTTTCCCTGGGACACCCTCTGACCCTGGGAATGCCTGACAATAACTGCAGCTGTCTGGATAATGTCATCTGGAGACTCCTAAGGTTAGCTTTGACCCTTGCAGGAGGATCACCCTTAGCAGAGATAAAAGAGGAATCCTTCAAAAGTAACAACCAGTCTCACCTGAGCACTAGGTGACGCTAATGTGTTGAATATCTCTTTCCCTTTGGTCCCTCTGAGTTGTCTTCACTTTTTATTTCTCATTTTCTGCGTAAGTCATACCTGAGAAGAGGGAGAAAGCAAGGACTGTGTTTGAGTTTTGATGTGACCCAAGAAATCGAACCTTAGAGATGTCTAGAGAGTTATGTTTGCCCAACCTGAAGAGGCACGGTTCAGGATTTAGGAAGTTGTATGCACACTCTCACTGTAAACGATACATTAAAGCCATGTTTTCTTTACAGGGAATTAATGGCTGTGAGAGCCTTGTCAGTTGTTTTTGGATGGCTATGTCATTTGGATTGCAGCAGGTGACTGATAAAGAGATGGCAAATAATTTATTGCGTATCTAACAATGAAATCAAAGCAAAACAATTCTGAGAAATAGAATTGAACCTGCAAGTGGCATGTATTGACATTTGCCTATTGCACTAATGGCACTTGCAAATAAAGTACTTGCAAATTAGTCCTGTGTTTGTTCAGTCTTTGGAAGAATATCTGAAAGTAAGTGATTTTTCTAGTTGGCTTGGAAGGTTGTACTGACAGAGCAGAATTTATTGCTCAAGAGAAGCAGCATGTGAATTTATCCCCCATATTCTTTCCACCCACCAAGTTCTCTGCAGCAATCTCTTTGCTCTGTAAGCAGTCAACTCAACTTGCCAGCTACAGCAAGCATTTTTTTTTTCACATTCTTTGTGCTGTATTATTTTCTGGTCTGTCACATTAATTCTGTCTTCACTGTTCATCTTTATACGGCTTCTCTTGCATCACAGCCCTTAGGAATAAGAAAAATTAATTACTAAGCAACTGAATTTACTAATATTGTGTAGCCCAGAGGTACGGCTCTGTGCTTATCATGCTTTGACTTCTAGCTGCATAGATTTTTATCTTTAAAAAAAAATAAAAAATCACCAGATCTATTGGTTTGACTAATGAGTAGAGGAAAAATATGGCTCTGGGAGGGGCATCCTCCGTGTTCTTTGGACATTGGAAGAATTTTTATGCTTTATAGCACAAAAATTGCTAAGGATTGCTTTTGGGAAGGGGGAAGAGGTGGACATTAGGTGCTTCAAAGAACAGAGTGTGTTCATAGGAGCTCTCATGCATTATTCATCACAAGCTTTTTTCACTGGGATCAGCTGGAGGAAGTAGTTAGTCTAGTTTGAGCTATGCTAGTATTACATTTAGGGGGCGTAACCAAGCCCAGGCAAGTACAGCACCAACTCTTTCTCTTCATCTGCAGGCAAATGTAGGGCAGTCAGCAGCTTTGCCTACACAGCTCTGTTTCTTTAGTCTGGATAACAGGAGTCATGCAACCAGGGGAAGCTACACTGAGGATACACACATGCATTTGTGCTGGAAAATGAAGCTGCAGGTGGGAGAATGCCTTGTCAGCAGAGTATCTGGGCTTAGAGTTCATTGTAGGGATGCTGTTGAGGCCAGCAAAATAAACATGTACATTCAGGCAGCTTGTCAGGAGAGGCTGCTGTAGAGGCTCCTCATCAGAGTGCTGCGTGAATAATCCCTTTTAGTGTGATACTTTTTTCAGTTCTAATTGTGAAGCTGCCTTTTTTTTTTTTTCAAGCATCTTTCCTTCATTCACACTAACATCGTTCTGAAGGTGAGGATTACAAGCACAGAGACAATTTGCAGGCTTTTGGAAATCTTTTGGTTTTTTTTTTTTTTTAAGTGTCTTTTTAATTGTATTGGTATTAGCACTTTTATTAGGGGGGAGGTAACCATAAGAGATTCTGTTAAAACACAACTAGGTGTGATAAGCCTTAAGCTCCAGTTGTGTCTTTCAGCGTGCGGGGTTCCAGTATTTACTACTTTTTTTTTTTTTTTTTTTTTCTGAATAAAGATGCTTGTCAGTTGGGGCTTCTGTTCTCAAAAGTGTGTCTGTATTTTGTAATGTTATCGGTTGTTCTAAAAGAAATCTATATTCCTCCTCTGTACAAGCTTTGTATTTTTAGATCATCAGGGCTCAAGCAACACTATTAGTTCAGCTTTAGACAAAGAAGGGAATTTTGCAAAACCTTATGGAACAATAACAAAGGGTTTTGTTCTGTTCGGTGAGCATTATTTGCTCTGTAATGTGTGGGTTTGTGCACATGTGAGAAAGGGAGGAATACAAAACCGTAATCTCATTTGGCAAGAAGTTCAAATGTTATTTGCTTTGTGTGTCTTAAGTATGTATGCTACTTCTGTGATCTGCACTGCTGCCTGTATCTGTCCTGCCTGCCTGCCTTCCCTGGTCATAGGGTTTGTTTTGGTTTGGGGGGATTTTACTTATTTATTTAGGTGGGTTGCTAAAAGCTCCAAACTTGAAAGAGCAACAATCAAGAGTCCTTGCAAGAGAACCAGGACTACATGGTGCTTTGCTGTGTGGACAAGTTTTCTTTTCAAAATGATAGCTTAAAGTCAATCCAGGGTTTAGTAAATAAGCATTACTGGTGGAAGCAGAAATTGTCAGCTTTGTGTGAAATCCCTCAGAAGGAGATTAATGATCACGTGCTTTTGGTGAAGCTTAAGTGTACTCTGCCTGCCAGTATGTTGCCTTCCAAGATGACTTGATCACCTAAATAGAATTTGCATGTGCACAAGAATATGATAGTCAGTGACATTTCTGTTTTCCTTTTGTAAACAATTGGGAGTGACAATATTTTGTCACATGCTCTATCAGCCTGTGGAATTGGGAGTGGTGAGGGACGCATCAGTGCTTTTGGGAGTCCTAAATAACTTGAAATGCTGACATTTAAAAAACTTTAAAAGCTCCTTTTGACTTCACATGTTAAAGTTATTGGAATTTATATGCTGTACATACAGCGAGAATTGATCTGCTGTTTGAATTTTGCAGATGCTTCAATATTTGTTGTGAGATAGAGAGGTGACAGTCTAATACTCTTTAACTACAGATTGTGTGACCTTTCAATCCATAAGATACTTGTTTCATGGAAGTTCACTAGCAGGATTCTTTATCTGATTTTATTAGACTTGTGAGGTCCCATGCCTTCAGTTACTTGAAGTCAGTGGAATTAAGAGACGGATTTCAGCTTATATGATTTAAACATTAAGATTGTTTCTTTTTTTTTTCTTTCTTCCTAACACTTATTTTACTGCTTCACTACTCAGTTACACCTGAAGTCCAGAGTTAAGTTGTCAAGTCATCGGGCTATAGGGAAGGAAGAGCTATTTCTGCATTTGCATGTTTAATGTCCTGGGCTGAAGTGTTGATAGTTTAAAATGAAGTTTTCTCAAAGCATCTCTGTGATGTTCTTTTTCAACTATCCACATTCAGATTTTGTCTGGACTGAGCCCCCCTGACACCTGCTCAGCTGATTATATTTTAATAATCAAGTAAGATTTAATACTGTCACTGTAGCACAAAATGGCGATTACAGCTGTACTAGCACGAGTACTCAAGCATGTTCACCTCCAGCTTAAACCAATTTGGGCCCAGAGAAGAGTGTCATCTTTGACCTGCTATCTGAAAGTGCTCAGGCTTATACCTGTGCTTCAGAAATTCCTCAAAATCCTTGTGCAGCTGAAGCATGAGGGACCAGGATGGACTATGACACTTTAGATCATAAAATCTCAGTCTTGGGAAGAGGACTTTTATTCTGATGTTTACAATTAAAAAATCAAACAATAATAATGATAAGAAAATAAGGAACTATCACATGTCAGGGAAATATTCTGGATCAAAATACCTACAAAAGTTCCCAAAGATTTGTTCTATCAGCTGAAAGTTAGGAAAATACTTGGACTGAACTTCAGGCATTACTTACAGATCCAGGAAGGGGAGAGTTTGCAGTGCACATTAAAACAGATGGCTGAATAAGGGGAAAAAAGGGTACAAATCCAATTTTTGGTTATTTTTCTGTAGATCTCTGTGAAGAGCTGGAATCAGACCAGGACAGGAAACATGATACTCTGTGTTCAGACTGTGGCAGGGAGCAGGACTGAGACTTACTTAATAAAACACCTTACAAGTTTTATCTCCTATCTCAGTGTCTCTTTTTAGTGGAATAAAAAGGTTCTTAAGGGTAAAGTCAGAAATACAATTAAAATATTCAGTATTTGGCAGCAGCAAGAAATTACACAAACTGAAATGAAGCGTATGCATATGTTGGTATTAAAGAAGTGAATGAAGAGGAGTTACTATCTAGTTCTGTGATATAAGGGCAGCATCATATTCTAACAACATTTAAATGAAATGGTTGCAGCTGTGATGTCCTTGAAAAAAGTAGTAAAAAACAGAGAAGGCTAAGCATGGTGGCTTCTTTGTAGAACCTGTCAAGCACTGGAGAAACTTTGCAGTTTTTGATTTCTCAGCTGGCAAGGAATTTTAAAGGTAGGTCTATGGTGAAAACAGATGTAAGTTTGGATTTGGTTTTTTTTTAAATAAAAGAATACCAGAAGAGTAAATTTAGATTGACAATCGAGTTTTCAGTAGTGCAAAATAAATAGAGGAAACAGTGTAGCAGGTTCCTGGAGTGTGTGGAAGATAACTTCCTGACGCAGCTGGTAAGTGAGCCTACCAGGGGAGGTGCCTCGCTAGACCTGCTGTTTACTAACAGAGCAGGACTGGTGGGAGATGTGGTGTTCAGGGGCTGTCTTGGGCTTAGCAATCATGACATTGATAGAGTTCTCGGTTCATGGTGAAGTAAAGAGGGGGGCCAGCAAAACCACCCGCATGGACTTTCGGGGGTCAGACTTTGGCCTGTTGAGGACGCTGGTTGAGACAGTCTCTTGGGAGAGAGTTCTGAAGGGCAAAGGGGTCCAGGCAGGCTGGACATGCTTCAAGGAGGAAGCTTAAAGGCACAGGAGCAGGCTGTGCTGCAAGACGAATGGATGGGGAAGACGACTGGCCTGGCTGGAACTCAGGAAAAAAAGGAGGGTCTACCACTTATGGAAGAAAGGGCAGGTGACTCAAGAGGAGTACAGGGGTCTTGTTAGGTCATGCAGAGAGGAAATTAGGAAGGCAAAAGCCCAGCTAGAACTCAGGCTGGCCACTATTGTAAGGGACAACAAAAAACGTTTTTACAAATACATCAACAACAAAAAGAGGGCCAAGGAGAATCTCCATCCCTTATTGAACGCGGGGGGGGGGGGGGGGCGGAGAATATTGCCAAGAAAGATGAGTAAAAGGCTGAGGTACTTAATGCCTTCTTTGCCTCAGTCTTTAATAGTCAGACCAGTTATTCCCAGGGTATTCAGCCACCTGAGCTGGAAGATAGGGAAGGAGAGCAGAACAAACCTCACATAATCCAGGAGGAAGCAGTTAACCTGCTGTGCCACCTGGATGCTTACAAGTCTATGGAGCTGGATGGGATCCACCCAAGAGTGCTGAGGAAACTGGCGGAGGAACTGGCCAAGCCACTCTCCATCATTTATCAGCAGTCCTGGCTAACAGGGGAGATCCCAGGTGGCTGGAGCCAATGTGACACCCATCTACAAGAAGGGCCAGAAGGAGGATCCAGGGAGGTTCATCTTGAGTGTGCTCACCAGGCATGTGAAGGACAACCAGGGCATCAGGCCCAGCCAGCGTGGGTTCGTGCAATGCAGGTCCTGCTTGACCAACCTGATCTCCTTCTATGACCAGGTGACCCACCTGGTGGATGAGGGAAAGGCTGTGGATGTTGTCTACCTGGACTTTAGTAAGGCCTTTGACACTGTTCCCCACAGCATCCTCCTGGAGAAGCTAGCTGCCCATGGTTTTGATAGGTGTACTCTTTGCTGGCTAAAGAACTGGCTGGATGGACAAGTGCAGAGAGTGGTGGTGAATGGAGTTAAATCCAGCTGGTGGCTGGTCACGAGTGGTGTTTCCCAGGGCTCAGTTTTGGGTCTGGTCTTGTTTAACATCTTTATCAATGATCTGGATGAGGGGATTGAGTGCTCCCTCAGTATGTCTGCAGATGACGCCAAGCTGGGCAGGAGTGTCGATCTGCTGGATGGTAGGAAGGCTCTGCAGACAGATCTGGACAGACTGGATCGATGGACCAAGGCCAATTGTATGAAGTTCAACAAGGCCAAGTGCCAGGTCCTGCACTTCAGTCACAACAACCCCAGGCAAGGCTACAGGCTTGGGGAAGAGTGGCTGGAAAGCTGCCCAGCAGAAAAGGACTTTGGGGTGTTGGTCGACAGCTTGCTGAACATGAGCCAGCAGTGTGCCCAGGTGGCCAAGAAGGCCAACAGCATCCTGGCTTGTATCAGGGATAGTGTGGCCAGCAGGAGCAGGGAGGTGATTGTGCCCCTGTACTCGGCACTGGTGAGGCCGCACCTCGAATACTGTGTTCAGTTTTGGGCCCCTCACTACAAAAAGACATTGAGTTGCTGGAGTGTGTCCAGAGAAGGTCAACGAGGCTGGTGAGGGGTCTAGAGAACAAGTCTTATGAGGAGCAGCTGAGGGAAATGGGGCTGTTTAGTTTGGAGAAGAAGAGGCTGAGGGGGGACCTTATTGCTCTTTACAACTACCTGAAAGGAGGTTGTAGTGAGGCAGGTGTTGGTCTCTTCTCCCTGGTAACTAGTGATAGGACAAGAGGAAATGGCCTCAAGTTGTGTCAGAGGAGATTTAGATTGGATATTAGGAAAAATTTCTTTACTGAAAGAGTGGTCAGGCATTGGAATAGGCTTCCCCAGGGAGGTGGTTGAGTCCCCATCCCTGGAGGCATTTAAAAAATTTGTAGATGTGGCACTTCGGGATATGGTTTAGTAGGCATGGTGATGTTGGGCTGATGGTTGGACTTGACGATCTTGGAGGTCTTTTCCAACCTATGATTCTACGATTCTATATTATCAGTCCATGGCCTTCTGCCACTAAACAGCGTCTCAGTAAGCTAAATGGTGGGCAGTATTCTGGTGCCACAGTAGGACTGCAAACTAATTGCTTGTGATGGCAAATGATGTAAAATTGATTTGGAGCATATATTACCATGCATTCATGATGTCAGTTTTGTAGCCTGCCCTACACCATCCAGCCTTTTCTCAGTGTCAGCCAGCTTCCTTTTGGTTTTGCTGCTGTCCCTTCCCCCAGAGTGGAGTGGCCTCTGTCTCCCTCCTTGCCAGCAGTGGGGAGGGACCCTCGAATGGATGTGGCTGGGTGGGGGAAAAAGACAGTGGGGCTACAGGAGGGAGAATTCTCTGCACCTCCTTGAGGAAGTGCAGTGTGCCAGGCTGGACATCTCTGCACCTCAGTCTGATGGAGGAGGGCAAAGGGGTGCCATCGTCTCCTTGTGCATCAGCCTCAACTCCAGGATGGATTTGGCCACTTCATCATGGTCTTGGCCACTGATGACAAGCAAGGGTCAGGAAGAGGAGGGACAGAGACTTTTTCCTCACAACCACACTTCCCCAGACCTCTGCATCTCATTGTCCAAAAGGCACAGGTTGCACTGATACCTGAGCAGAAAGGACTGAAACTGTTGTCCCTCCTTTCCTCCCTTCTGGGAATGACTGCAGAGCAGGTAGAAATACAAAGTTCCCAGTAGGGAACCATGTAGGCACCATGTGCCGTCGTGCTGGGTTCCGGTGGGGGGGAGCTGGGCGGCGGGAACTCTCTCGCGGCTTGGGAGCGCGTGGTGGCGGCAGGCGGTGAATTCTGCGTTCTGCTGTTTTGTGTTGTGTATTCCCCTTTTCTGTATCATTGTTGTTCCTGTTCCCTCTGTTTGCTGTTCTGTTAAGCTGCCCTTATCCCGACCCACCAGTTTCTGCCTGTTTCTTTCCATTCTCCTCCGCACCCCTGCGGGGGGAGGAGTGGCCGCGTGGCACTTTTGTTGCCGGCCACAGCCAAACTATAACAGGATCTTTTTTCCTTTCTTTCTAATTTAACATCAAGTTCCCAGCTTAGCCTAACATAACAGGAAGCAATCTCAAAACCAACAAATTCAAGCTCCCTTATGTTGACCTTGATGGTTGACTGGTCTCCGTATTGAGACATTTTGTTGTTACTACACACTCTTATTTCTTTCTCTTGATATGAAGTTAATAGTTTTCTTTGAATAGTTTTTGCCATTCCATCTGGTTTCTGTTAACAGCTAATTTTGTTGTTGTTTCTTGTCATCAGTTTCTCTCTTGCTGTCTAATGAAAAAATAGTGTTTTATGACTCATTGGGGTACTTGTTTTATCTCGATTGACAACATTAGGACTTTGAAATGTAACAACGCTCTTCCCCAAGGAAGTATTTGTCTGTCTCAAAGGGGTCAGATTAGTCTGAAGAACCAGATGTAATACCTTAGGCTATTTGAGGCACCAGCTCTGCTTTCAAATCCAGGCTGGGCCATCATGGTTTAGAGTAATAATCCCTGTGTTTTCTCGGTCTGCTTTATTCAGGAACTATGCTTCTGCTATTTTTTTTTTTTAATGCTTCACTCTCCCATAATTGTGGCCCTGCAGCTACACTGGTCTTTGAAAGCACTGACCATGCATTGTTCTCCCTAAAAATATCCCTTATTTCAAGTCAAATTAGTCTCCTGACTTCTGTTCCCTTCCCATTTCCCAGGTTACAATCAGGGGTCAGAGTAAGAGTTGACTTAGTGATCATCTGTCCTGCCATCTGTTGTAGTTATCACAGTTGGACAGAAGCACTTAAATTAAGAAATTACGAGCTTAGCTGCAGTCAACATCCCTGAAATGGCTTTGTGTGTGGGAAAGCTTGGGAGCTGCTGGTTTCAAAGGGGCTAATTTACCACAATACCTATACTCAAATGGCAAACACGCTATTGACAGGCAAAAGAAAAACTAAAAAACATCTCTGTCCATAAAGCTTACTTTGATTGGAAAACTAATACTGTCTGTGTGAGGCAGGGAATTTTCTGTGGGTAGAAGCTGCTTTTGCACCATGGTTTTTCATGGCATACCTGTGACATTTAAACAAATTGTGACCCTCTCCAAGCTCTTAGTTATGCATTGGGCATTTTTTGTTCTACCTAAAAATGCTGTGTTAAATGTAAAGGGAAGTTGAAGAGCAGTGCCAGGACCAAGCCAATTCTTAAGTAAGGTAGTCTTAACCTATACAGCATGGTTTAAACAGAAGAGGACATTAGTCCTCCTAATTATCCCTAACACTGGTGCTTACAGTTTATGAGAATTCTAGCTCATTACAAGCTGAATAAGCCATTTCTATAAACATTCTTTTCCTTCTCTGTTTCCCTCAGCTATTCTGGGGCAAATCCCTTTTAAAGGTAAGATAGAGACTATCTCCAGGTTATCTAGCATACAATGTCATTAGTTGTCCTGGGTGGAGAGGAACAGGCCTAACACAGTGCATGTGATAATTCAAGAAATAAAACAAAGGTAGCCTTTTTAAAAAACAAATAGAAGAGGCCAAATTCATAGAATGCCATAGAAATATCAGGCGAGGTAAATGCAGTGATAATCTGACCCAAAGGCAGATTTTTGTCTTATTTTCTTAAAAGACATTTTAATGTATTTTAATCAAGAAACTGTGCATATTCTACAGACTCACTGTAATGTTGTAGCAGATCACAACTGGTAGAGTCTTAGTGGTGGGAACTGAGGTTCTTTTGTCAAATGATTTCTGAGATGCAACAGTTGTAGAGTGGATATTAACAGTCTCATTTCTGCAGCCCAATATCTTGAAAATGGGCAAGGTACAACAGGGACAAGGACGCTCCTTGGGTGAGTACAGCTGGAAAGGGAATTCCCGATTCTCCTTTGCCATTACGTCTTCCCCCCTAGCCCATGAAGAAGCATGTGAAGCAGGCCTTCAGTCCAGTTTTTCTTGATGCTTGAAACTATTAATGGTTTCTCCAACTGTCAATCTTCAGAAGATCTTAATTTCTCATCCCAAATTCAACAAAGAATTGTAAGAGTGATCTTGCCATTAAAAAAAAAAACCCAAACCCACAACCCCCCAAAAACCCAAACAAACAAAAAACCCCACAAAACATAAGGGGGAGAGGAGGATTGTTGCTTTTGTTTTTCTCTTCCTCGTTTGTATTGCACGTTATATTGCTTACTACTTGCTCTATCCTCCTTTGCCCTTTTTTCTTTTCTGCTTTTTATTTAAAAGAGTTTTCACTTCTGCCATGTCATGCCGTGTAGCAGCTGCTTTAGATTTGTGGAAGCACAGTAGAAGCCTTCTCACATGCCTGACTCCAGGGAAGATGTTAACTTGCTGTTCACTGAAAGGAAAAGAAGGGTTATCACAGATATATATGAAATTAAAACAGAGCATCTGCAATATCAAGAAGTGTGAATTTAACAAAGAGGAAACATGAGCTCCTGAACAGCAGTGGGAAGAGAATTTAAGTATGCTCAATTTACTGCAAGCATTTTTGCAAGTTGTCCTCTTCTTTACCTTTTATAGATATGAACCAGATTTACCTGTCAGCACTTTTCAACGGTGATCTCTGACTTTCTGTGCCATTCTTTCCAACTGAGCTTTGGGAAGGTTTAGTATCCAAGACCATAAAGGTCTGACTACAGATAGTGAACCTCCTGGTTCCCAAGCCCTGGCTCAGTGGGCATCCTGACTTTTGCTGCTCTTTGCTGTTGTCTGTGATATACATGAAATCAACTACCTTGTCATTAAAATTCAGATGATGCTTGCAGGACTTTTCTTTTGAGAGTGTTTCTTTGGCTATGTTTACTGTAGCCCTTGGGATTCAGCCCTATCTAGTGCAGATTCTTTACCCTAAATGAAACCAAAAATGTTGTTTGTAGCGGGTTTTTTTAATATATATGTATATACACATGTGCATATATATTTAGATGCATTTAGCATAAATGTGCCTGGCAGCTTTTACTCAATGCTCAAAGTATCCATCCTCTTTCGTATATGCTGTCAGGTTGCTGTAGTCGTGTTTTAAATTTTCTTGTATTGGGTTATAAGCTTTATGACACAATTCCAGCCTTTTGCCATGTGTTATAATGCTTAGCACCACAGAGCCCTGCTCCTGAATTCTATTTTCCTTGAAAGTATCAGCTGAATTTGGCACAGCTTTCTGATTTCTAAATTACATCCAGATAGGATGTTCCAGTCATGCTAGGCCCTTCGGCATTTGTAGCTCTTGTTAGTGAGTTTAACTCCATATCTTTCAGGGAATAAAACTACTGCTTCTGTAAGTATTTGTTAGAACGGCATATTGAACTAGAAGCCAAATCTAACACTCCACCTTTTGAGGAGCCTCAGCGAGCAGAAAAATAAAATCCTCATGGATTTAAAATTATTGCAGTCCTTTTTTCTAAAGCTTACAGGAGTTCTGCTTTGTACCCAGGATTAGATCTTATGAAGATGGCTATATTTCTATCTGTTGAAGTTTCTTGATATGGAAGTCACCCTCCTTTATATAGTATCCCAACATCCTATTCTTGCATTAAATTAGTGATTTCCAAATTGTTTTCCGGTGGTGATGAGGAAAGATACAGAGAAAGACAATATGGATAATAATAGAAAGACAGCAGAAAAGGGCTAGTTCATGTGGCAAGGGCAGCAGCTAAGAAGAAACAAGGCTGATAAAAGGCACAAGGAAACAGAAAAAGCAGGTATAACAGGAGTTACAATGGTGCTGGGGGCAGTGGAGGTGGCTGAAAATGCAGTTGGTGTGGTCATTGGTTTGTTTACTGTTCTGCTCACTATATCTCTCTCCTGCTGAAGGATACAAAAGAAAGCTTACTTATAGGCCATGTTTATGTGTGGGTTTTGCTGGTTTTCACCCTGTCACTCTCTGAAGCAGCACCTATCTTTTAATCCCCTTAAGCTTCTAGTCTCGCACCAAAACATGTCCCTCCTGAAATGTAATCCTCTTACTTCAGTTCCACTGCTGTGTTCCAGTTATGCGTGTGTGCTTGGGAGCACGGACAGCAGGGTTTGTGCGTGTGCCAAAGACTGGAAAAATTTAAATATCAAAGTATCTAGATGAGGAGTCCTCACACAACTATTGTCCAAAGTAGTCCAAGATCCTGACATCCCAACTCCCAACCTTTGTTGAAAATCCTGTAGATTCCTTATACTGTGGTGCCTCACCTGTAATTAAAAAAAAAAAAAAAAAGCATCTTTGAACATGAATTATGGTTTGTAATACCCTCAGTTTGCTTGCCTCCATGCATGGGAGTGAGGCTGTTGTGGAGGACCTTCGGCATTCTCATGGACCAACATCTCTAAGATCTCTAAGATCTAAAGGCTATTGTACAGCCAGGGAAGTGCAAGGAGAATTTGGGGTCACATTTACAAGTGGTGGGGACGAATAGAAAAGGGGTGAAGATTGGTGGGGTGAATGAGACAGTAGTTCTGACTTGCAGGAAGCACTTACTAAGGAGTAGTTAGTGCTTTACCAGGTGGCAGGCTCCAGGAGGCAGGTCTTTAGGCAGATCCCAAAGTCTGATACTCCATTTGAAAATCAATGCCCTGACAAGATCCATACATGGGACTTACATTCTGCTACTGGGAAGAATGGAAAGGAGAGATCTGGATCATGTTGTCCTTGCTGTAGCACGGCTTTGCTGTACGTGACGCTCATCCTGTGCAAACCACATGCACTATTCAGCCACATGCCTGTAACGGGATGCAGCTGCTGGCTGTGACAGTGAGCAACACGGCATAGTAGGACAAGCAGAGGTGAATTTCATTCGGGGCAACATAATTTCCCTGTGCTTCAGGTGTCTCCTCTGCCAAGTGACCGCCACATTTTGCCTACTTCAGGATACTTACTTCAAACTCTAGGAATGTATTTTGCGAGAGGCTGTAAATTGCAAATTGGCCTCATCATGTCCCTCTTACAGTTTATCTTTAATATCGTCTTTTTGAACTTATTTTGAGCTGCTCCCTACTGCTGTTAGCACTGAACAGGTGCAGTATTTCCCTTTGGAGGGGGAATACTGTTTTCAAAGAAAGGTGCTATAGAAAAAGCACATTCATTGTATACTGAAGTTTCAACCATGTGGTACAGCCTTATTTTCAGTGATGATTTGAGTGTTAACTAAAGGCATGTTTGTATTATGAAAGGCTCTTCCGATGTTACATTTGCTTTTTGATGTCACCCATTTTGTCCTCCAGGTTACTAGCAGCAGATGGTATTAAGGAACCTCATGAGAAAAGTATTAGTTTTTCTGAGTGTGTTCGTATGACAAATGGCCAGTTATCCCTTGAGCTTTTGTAATTTACCTCTCTGCTGTGCTTTTTTGTTCTTAACTGCGGGATCAGACTGCCTATTTCACTACTATGAGTTTTTAGAGCTTAAAGTGGCTGGAGGAGGTTTGTCCTGGTGCTTTTCTCTAGAGAAGAGATGTTTTCTTCCCTTCCACATGTTGAACAAGAGTTTGCAAGGGAAGCTTATTTAGAGCCTTCAGGGAGCACATCCAAGGAGTCACACGCTTTTTC
Source organism: Opisthocomus hoazin (assembly GCF_030867145.1). NCBI lineage: Eukaryota > Metazoa > Chordata > Aves > Opisthocomiformes > Opisthocomidae > Opisthocomus > Opisthocomus hoazin. Next base: position 58,671,824 of record NC_134419.1, on the reverse strand, counting down.
CAGACCTGGTATTTAAATGTCCCCATCTCCCTAATTGGAGGATTATTAAAAATTAATCTATAAGATTAACAAGTAGTTGTTATAACTAGAGGATGAACTGTGCCTTTTGATCAGTGTTTAAGTGGTTACCCTTTCCAAATGCCAGTCCTTCCTGCATTTTCTTCTGAGTTGGTTCCTGTTGTCCTTGATGCTTGTTTTGTTGCAGGAAGCCCTGCTCACCAGCCTCAGGTCTTACCTGACCTAACAAATTATTTAATCCCATCAATGAATTTCCTTCTGGATGCCATTGAAAAACACTGACATCTGTAACTTCCCCAAAGCAAAGCACTTATGTATGGAATGGTGACAGGGAAGCAAAGGGTTAAAATGCAAAAGACATTATGTAAACCTTATCTAAACATTAGTTTGCCCTTACAAATTTACATCAGTCTTGCTCACCTTTTGTAAATGTTTGTATTGAAAGCCAAAATTGGGAATATCCAGTAGGAGGGAGTCTGAACATCTGGACCAGGAAGTTCTGGTTTGAGTCTTCATGCTTTGAAGTCTCTGTATTTCAGAGCACAATCCTGTTGTTCTTGCAGGTTGCATCTTCATCCCATGCTACTGTTTCATCAGTCCAACTGCCTGCACTAATGCAGCTCAGCAGTATCTAATCCTTCCCCCTGGACTCACACCTTCCCCAGAGTGCTTATGTGGCCAAATAATCTATTTCATCTTTTAGAGAATGCCTGCACATTATCTGATACTTCTTTTTTCACTGGATGCCTTCTGAAAGGCCCCTTTCAAACTGAAATCTCAGAGAGAAATTTGACATTTTGTAATCTCCAGACTGGCTATATTCCTTGTCTGGGGTTTGGCCTTTAAGAAAAATGAGTTTCTGAAGCAGCTGTTACTTCTTCTTTAACCTCCTAGAAAATACCCCAGTAGTCATTTCAAACTGGAAGGATAATACTTACGTTTTGGGATAACTTTATCTTTCGTATCTTCAAAACTAAGAGGAATCAGAAATAGATGGGGGAGAGGTATGGGCTGGCAAGTTCCAGTTCTGGATCAGACCCTTGTTGTAATGGGATCAGGAAACATTTTGTCAATGTGATGCCCTAGGCATAAAAGCTGACAATCTGAGGATCCTGTCTTACACGCGAATCCTCTCTGCCTGGATTCTAGAGCCTGTGGTAAAGTCCCTATTTATTGCTCCAGCTTTTCACTCAATTCCAAATGTAAAGCCCAAGAGAAAACAGCCTCCCTAGAGATCTGACTATATGTATTTTCAGAAGGAATACAGAAATTCCTGTAATCATTTAGTGGTTCTTTGTGAGTTTTTAAAAGTTACTTTTAAAAATACAAAATGTATTTTAACAATATCTATTAACTTTTAAAACAGCTGCAGATTTCATAGATGTCCAGACTTCTGCAGATAATGAATGTGTAGAGCAGTGAATATACAGAAGATTGAAGCTGAATTTTTTAAATCTAGCTTTGGTGGGGGTGAAGTTAAAGGCAGTTTGACAAAAGCAAATCATGTAAGCTAATACACTTTTTCTGAAAACTTTGATGCAGTTTCCTGTAACAAAAAACTGCCTATGCTCAAAGCTCTAGGAAATGAAGGGCAGGAGATTTACTGTGAATATGAGACTTATTTATAACCCTTACCCCTTGGGAAATAAACTTTAGAAAATGCTATGTCAGCACATGTGCAGGAATGCAGTATAGTCCCCAGTAGGTCAGCCAGCACTCTGACAGCTGCAGTTCATTTTCTGTTTCATATGAATAAATGCGAGAGGCAGAGGAACCCAGTGAAGTGAATTGTTTAATACTACTCGCATTATACCGGTACTTTTGAACTGATGCGTATGTGTTTCCATAAAAAACTCTTAAACCAAGCAGGATTTTACTGGAACTGGAGCATGAGAGGTGCGGAAAGAGAGTGAGTACATGTCTTCAGTTAAGTAGAAAAGCTTCTATTTCAGTAGGCTAATGGAACAGAGATTTTATTTTAGCAGAAAATGCAGGTATTCCTGGGACTGCGGTGGTAAACTTAGTTCTTATACAGCTGCTGGCATTCAGCCCATTCAGACACAGAAAATTCTCAGCTCTCCTTATTAGATAGTGACTGCGCTGAAGTTTCCGAAGTGAGTGAAGAGCAGTGCTCTTTGGGAAGGCTTCTCTTCAGCTGGTGGGTTTTGTTAGCCGCTCATCTGATTGCCTCAGACAGAATTCTGCTGCAATCTGATGATTTTAGGATTACAGTGATGGCAAACGAGGCTCCCTACACAGAGCTTCCCTGTTCCAACCACAGCTGCCCTGCCCAGGAGTGGCAGTGAGGGGTGCTCTGAGCACCATACTCTGTATTCACACCACCTGCTCAAAACACTTCTTTTTTTCCTTTTTTTTCCTCTTACTGTTTGTTGACCTTCAGGTTGACTGCCCTGCTGTACTGGGTCACTGGGCTCATCCTTGCTTTATTTAGCCAACACAGCTCCCTTGGCTTCAGTGTTGTTCAGTGTTAGCACTGTGCAGCAGACCCTTCCTGCACATGGGTTCTTTTAGAAGTGCTCCGGCTTCTCCCTGATGAATGTGAAGCAAATATAGAGTTCCATGTGCAAAGACAAACACATGTTTTTCTAGCTGACTCTTACTGCAATTTCTTCTTCTCTGCTTCTCATGCTTTAAGGCAAGTGAGTATTGTTTTAAAACTAGTTTAGGTCCTGATCTGCTGAAGTGTACCTACTACCAGTCGCAGTTACTGAAATACTTTTTTTCAGATCAGGATGTTGACAGTGGCTCCAATCTGAGTCTTCCTGAGACCACAGGCATTTCTTGTTGGTTTTGGTGGGATCGCTATGTCCTCATGGAGTGTTGGTTTACTGCTTCCTCCAGGAAATAACTCATTCAAGTGTATGCGTCTTAGCCTGCAATAGCTGGTTTGACTCACCTGCTTCCTGGTGTTCTTCTGAAGGTGCAGGGCACAACTGTGAAGTCTTGTTACCTAGCTACATGTCTTTTCTTCACCTTATTTGTTTACTTTAACTTTTAATAACCTGTTGCTTCAAGTGTCTGCATATAATGACGTATTGTTGACCACCCAGTTGTTTGTTGCTGATCTCTTTGCATTTCTGCAGCATCTCTTACTAACAGAGGCCAAAAATCCTGACACGGTTGACGTCAGTGGTGGAATTCCCCCCAACTTCCATAAAGCCAGGATTTAACCTCTAGTGACCAAATGCAAAAGCTGTTGACCTGCTATTGTTTTTTATACTGTTGCAGTATTCATTTCCACCTATTCCTTCTCCATGTTGGCATTTTGTTTGCTTTGTTGACTGCTGCTACATTTGGAAGAGTGAAAAGATTTGATATGATCTCCTTTTCAAGCACTGTTGGTGAATGCAGAACTAAAAAAGGTGTCCCTGACTGAATGGGGCTCACCATTTTGCTTTCGACACCATTGTGGCAGACCTTCCTCTTACTGTGTATGGCCATGCCACCTTTTTTTCTTCAATAATTTCTTTAAATAAAAACATTGAAATTACCTTCCTAAACAAACATGTATCTCCTGTAGGATTTTGGTTTCATCCTGTTGTCCTTCTGTGTTGTTCTTATCTCATCTGAGAGTAGGATAAGTATCAAAAATATAAAGAATCTAAATCTTCTGAGCACTTGTCTTCTGCCAGAAAGATTTCTTTAATTGATTTACATTTGTGGGCAAAAGGTATTGTGACAGACATAGTGAAGAAGATGGGAACATGATGTACACTTTACCAATGATCAATATCAGTAAACTGGATAGCTGTTAGAGATGGATTTAAGTTGTGTTAACTGACTTGCAGGTAGATGCTGAATTCTTACGCTGCTTCTATATCAGGGACGCACTTAATGATTGATATATGAGAAAGACTAATGGAGCAAATTAAAATTATGCTTCTGTCCTTTACTTTCTCTGCATTTTCATTTTTCTTCCTTTGACATCTCTGATGTATGGTGCTGTACTTTCCCTGTTCCCACTGTATGGTTGGAAGGTAACCAGAATGAAAAGAATTTTCTCCTGTGAGTAACGGGGTCCTAAACATTCTCTGAGTGAGAGTGTGCTGCATTTGCTTGTTACTGAAGAATGCAGTATTTCTCAGCACACCCCTTGTTTGCGGGTTTCTGAAATGTGTTTATCTGTGGCTCATGGGAACCTGCACCCTCAGTTCCTGTAACACTACTGAATATGTTGATATTTCAAGTGCAGCATCCCAAATGTGGAAATGAAGTTAATGACTACAGATTTTTAGGCTAAAGAAGTAGTACATTTAGAATGTGTTAAATCTTCTGGGTTTAAGAGGAGAGGCTTTTGCAGCTTTTAGCACTCTGCAAATCATAGAATTGCTTTGTCAGTGAGAAATTGGCAGCTTGAGTCGCTGTTGTTCACACAGGACTGTGAGGAAAGGGAATGGTCCTGAAGGATAGACCTATGAAAGCAAGAGATGTACATTGGCTTCTTCAGGTCTTGAGTTTTGCAGAAAGTCCTGAAATACATGATTGCAAAAATGCACTGGCTGGGCTACATATGGGAGGGGTCAGCGATGGCATAGTGTTTCAAAGTACTGCCTTACCAGCTTATTGACACACGCTGGTACTCTAATAGTACAGTGACTTTAAATGTTCACAGCACTAAGCAGTGCAGAACTCTGATAGCACCAGTAGGTGCTCATGAATAATGATGTCCCCCGTACCGATCTTCTGCCTGGTCCCGTGTAGCCTTCTCTGGCCATGCACTGGTTGCCTGCATCCCAAAGCATCAGGTGAAGCCCCGTGCGAGAACAGCTGTGCTTCCCTGAAAAAATGGTATAAAATGGTCTTGGCTTACTGGTTGAAGTAGCCTTATACTCCTAGTTATTTTTTTTGCCTTTGTTTCTGGTATCAGGGGTTGTGTTTTGAGGAAGGAGAAGGTAGTTGGCAGTGTGTATGCTTTCTGTACTTTTTTTTATGAAGTTTTAACCTAAAAAAGGTATGTAAGTGTGTGCATTCACACATACGTGTCCTTAAAAGTACTTGAGCTAAGTAGTTCAGTTGACCGCTGAATTTCCTGCATAGTTAGCCAGGAACTCTGATCTGTCACATTTATGCTTTAAAAGATTCTTCTTCTGCAGTTTAAATGTTCTATGGGTTAAATGAAGAGTATACTTTCTCTCTTAGTTGTGAATCATCTTTTCTCCCAGAGCAGTGTTCTACTAAACTAGTTTTGGTTTATTTCTGCAAGGATGGTTGAATGTGTTGTTTTTCTGAGATCTAATTCTTTGTGTATTCTCTGATCTTACAAACAATTGTAAGAAATATAACGTGCTTGTAGCTTTTCAGAACATCACAGGTTAGATTCTTACAAGGAATCTATCTCTAACCAGTGTTTGGCTAGGTAACTTTAATGGGGTCTTAACAGGGCCCGGTTCCTCATTTACCTGAATTTGTGGGAACATTTGACACGGAGTTTGAAATCCTGTGGGTCAGACTGCACTGATAAAAACAGGAAAATTAAATTTCAGGCAAAACCAAACTGGTCTGTAACAAGTAGGTATTACTAAACAGATCTGATATCTACACGTGCCCTTTCAAGAGCTTTTTTGTCATATGCTTTTGGCCATATCGTGTTAAACATTACCAAAAATATCCTGAACGCTTTCCCAGCATCATTTGGGATCTGGTTTCTCTAGTGGCTATAGGGAATACCATTTGGCCTTATGGTCCAAGCAGTCAGAAGTAGATTAATAAACAATCTTAATATCTTAAGATGGAGAAGGAGGAAAAGACAAAATCCTTGAGCAAAATAGAAGCAGCTCGAAGTATGAGTTTGCTTTGGGAAGTATCCAGTTTTCTAGAATTGTTCTGATTCTGTTTTTAGATTCAGGAGGCCTTTTGTTACCTTGGCTAAGAGAAGATTCTGTGATTCACTGTTTTAACAGTATACTTCGATGGTATAATATGAGTTGGGAATGAGAGAAGCTTTGTGGACCACCTTAGCTGAGCAGAGGCAGTGATCCAGGCATGTGTGTCGCATCCAAGTTGCACGTGATGTGCAGATTGCGCGGCTGCCTGTCACCCTGCTGGAGGAGTGCATGCTGGCACCCAGCCTGGTCCCGCAGCAAGTGGCTGAACCTGCAGTCATGTAGACACCCAGAGAGACCAGCTCTTCGGAGTGTCCATCTAGGCTGTGGCTTCCTATGTCTGTTGGCAGCTTGAGAAATTCCAAACTGCCAGCTGCCTAGAGGGTTTTTTTAATCTGTAAATGTTTAAAATAGTCAATTGCTTTTGCATATTGACATGTGTGGTGTGTGTAGTGTACCATGAGAATTCCAGCAGTTGCATTAAATGCAGTTGCTTTGTGAAAGATAGAATGTTACTCCTTTTAATCTGATTATAATTGCTGGTTTCCTCAGTGTTTGTATCCCTCTTTCTGCTGTTAAATACATGAAATTGTTTGAAATGGCATTTTTGCTGTCACACAGGTAAGCTTAATGAATATTGCTAGCATTATCAAGAAAGGTGTATATTTTTGGGTCATGTCTTTTGTAGTTCATATGATTTGTTCCCTGAGGGAAGGATTCATTTTTGTATGTTTCATCACATAAAGGCGTGCATCCATGTTAGGCAGGTGGTCTGGCAACAGTGAGATAAGAACATCCATAAAACATGTTGGATGCCAAACATTGTGGTTCACTTGCTTTGTTAGAAATCGGGCACGTGGCATGTGAATATAGTAAGTGTGAAAATGAATGTAATTCTAGTGAAATGTACCAGACTGATGGTCTTGTGCAGAAGTTGAAATTTGCTTTTCCACATGAGGCAGCCTCAGCTCAGCAAGACAAAGGCTCTGCTAGCTCAAATAATTAAAGAGGGGAGATGGAGATCAGATCTCCATTTTGAAATGGCAGCTGGAGATGGAGGTTATCCATAATTAGACACACTTTGTAGAGCCTTTGGATGTAAAGGAAAGCAATGCAAAAACCAGAAAAACAGTATATTGACAAAAGTCAGGAGAACATAACCATGGAGAAAAGGGCCTTTTTGAAGAGAGTGTTCTCCTCACTTTATGGAATGTATGATTGGACTCAAGAATGGATCCATGCATTCTATCCCACGTACTCCAAAGACCAAACTGGGAAGGCTGAGCACACAGCAATATACAATGTGTAAGGACGTATACACAGATGGACTGTATCTGGAACATGTAGGGACCTGCGTGTCTGTCAGGTTTGCGTAGTGTCGGACACATCCATGCAAGCTCTAACAGCTATTCACAAGGCAGAAGGGAGATGAAGCACATTGTGTTTCGGACCACACTATGATGCAGACACAGGCAAGAGATTCTTACTTAATTTCAACATTCTGCTGTTTGCCTTGTTCCTTGAATTTCTTCTGATTTATATTTCTTGTTTGTGATCTGTTAGCCTTTTTGACTCCCATCCCCATTGTATTCCTTGAACTATACGTTAAAGCCATTTGGTCTGTCATCTTTTCCTTTCGTTGGTCTTTCTGTTTTGTTGAAAACATATGATCTCGTGATTGTATTTCTGTTGCTGATGATCTCAGGCACAGCTGTAAGTTCAGAACCTGGAATAAAGCTTGTTAATTCTCCTGTGTTTTATTTCCAGCCTGGCTTTTTGCCTTCAGGTTGTTTTTCTGAGTGTCTTCCACTAGATGAAGTGGCTTGATGTGAACATGAATGAGCAAGCCCTCCAATGGTCATTCAGCTACTCAGCAGTTCAGCACCTCACCATTTCAAGCAACATCATTCTGTGTCCCACTCTGTAATTCTCATAAGATCTAACAATGAGAATTGCTGTATGAATGGGAGCCATTATTGCTTATTCATTCTCTTCTGCAAATTTTTTTATTAAGAAAAGCAACCATTTACCCAGAAGACTTTTGTTTATATGTTGCCCATGCCACTCATTGTTAATAAGTGATTTTACTAGATATCAGTCTTGTGCTTAAACTGTTATTGTGAAATGCAATTGTAATGCACAAAATGAGATTAAAATGGTTTTCAGATTCCAGGTAGAAAACCACAACTAGGCAGTGCCCTAGCCAGTCTAGCCTAGTTTATATAACTGTGTCTCAGTTGGGCTGAGGCATCAGTACTTACCTTGTAGAGATCTGTGGCTGGGGCATTAGAATAAGAACATCATCAAAACAAAGGACTCTGCTCTTCATTACTGAGATTTTAGTTGGAGAACTCATTAGATGAGGATCTTAACCCATTTTATCTTGTAAGATAATGTAACATAAAAGTTGTATTGCAAAATGGGGAATATAATGCTCTATAGGTCACTGGTATGTTAGAGAATTACGACTTCAGGGAGCAGGCATGTGCTAGGTTCACACATAGCCACTGGTGGCTTGAGGAGGAAGGAGGAACCTCCTCTGGTGCCCTCTGCCCTCCTTTCCCAGAGCAAAAGAGAATAAAGATCCATGCTTAACTATTGGGTTTTTCCTTGCAGTTTCTTCTCCAGGTCTATGAGCAGAGATAAAGATGGATTTAGTATTAGCCAGACTTAGGACTGAACGTAGCTGTGTATTGAGGGATGTAGCCAGAAAAGACATGAGACTGCTTGTCTGTTGTCTTCTGTTTACCTGCCTTAATGACTGAAGACCAAAATGTTGGAAACAAAATCCAAACCATTTTACCAATATATTTTTCTCCTTACATCCAAGTTGTATTTATTTAAGGTGCCCTCTTGCTGAGCCGGAGTTAAGTCTACAGCTGAGTTTGGAAGATGGTCAGCATGATACATTGGTATTGTAAGTGCACAAGAGCAGCTATGGCTGCCTGAATTGTTACCGGTGGATGGGGACCCTTCTTCTGGCTCAGGTGATAGGAACTGGTGTTTAGAGATTCACAAGGCTTCTGGGTTTGGCTGTGTAAGTTGTGTAAGCCAGCAAGATGGAGAAGGCAAGATGAAGAGCCCTGTAGGAAAGCAGGTGTGAGCCGAAGCAACTGCTGAAGGAAGGAGGCAGCTCTGTCGCTCACAGTAGGGAGCAAATTCAAGGGGAAGATCGAAAAAGAGAGGAAATTTGGGAGGGGGATCCAGGCAATTGCAAGCAAGTGCATCCAAAGTTTAGAGAAATGTGTCACTGTAGGAATGGGTAGCAGTTTTTTCTGTTTTTCAGGCATTTCCCTTCTTCTGCCTTCCTCTTTGTTTCCCTAGAGCCAGGCTCTGCTGGGGACCTTGGAGCAGCAGCTGGCAGTGAGTGGCTCAGAAGTTACAAGTTGCACTTGTAATTTTTTCCTATCTAGATTTTTTTTTTCCAAAGTGTCTTCTAGGTGGTTGTAGTTGAGTAGGATGGTCTTTGAAAGGCAGGTTTCCTGTTATCCCATGCGGAAAGACTGATCTGCTAAAGTAGAGTGACACTTGCTTTAAATGGTGACAATTGTATGGTCCATGCTGGCAGATGTTGCATATGTCTTGACCTTTCATTCAAGTGCAAAGACTAAATGCTTTTGCAAGAGTGAAGGAGAGCTTATTTGGAGGTGTAATTGCCAGACTAGAATATGTCTTACTGTACAGTAGGAACATACTAGAAAAAGTCTCTGAAGACCTTTATTTGTACGGTAGTGATAGTACCGTAATAGAAGCGTAGTTTTTCTACTTTCTTGTCAGCATTCATTTGTAAATAAGTCGTAAAAGATCCCAGGATGAATGTACCAGTGATGGATATAGTGTGAAAAGTGAGCTTTTGTTTGTTTGCCTTTAAAATAATTTTTATCTAACATTTCTGTTCCTCACTTAGTAATTGTGCCTGTCATTAAAATCTACCTATTCCAGGAGCTCCTTCCATGGCATTACAGCTCTTTTCTATCTTAATTACTGGAAAACACACGCCATCCTTAATGTGTCGCAGCATGGGAAACACCAGCAAGCACTGGCTCTATTTAATGGCTTCCACTGCACTTTTTCCTGAGGGATAGGTGTTTATTATTTTATTTGTAAAAGAGAATTAAACAGCACAGCTAGACTTCATGAAATGTATTACTTAGAGGTGTTTCTGTTGCTTTTTAAATATTTAAAAAAAGAAAAATTCTGGTCCTTTGCAGAAGCTGGCAAGAAAGCACTGTAATTTCTTTCAGTGGGGGTCCTGCTTGGGTGGTCATAGTGAACTGAAGTTGCTGTTGCACAGCAAAACTCAGTTGTTTATCTGTTTTAAGCCCAACACGTTTTAAAGTGTGTGTGTATGTAAACTGTGAGACTTGAAACATCTGTTTCAAAAAATGTCCCTGATTAGATGGCAGTCTAAGAGAGGGTCCACTGGTGACCAGGGGCTGAAGTAATTTTATCTGAGTGTTGGGGCTGCTTGGTAGTTCACAAGCCAACCAGATTGGAAACTGTGGGTGTTATTTGCAAGTCTATGTTGAAGCTGGTAGTGGCCAGTGGGTCAGTTCTCACTCCTTGAAAATATGGCTGAGTTGGTGTTTCTCTCTGCTTGTTGGTGTAAGTAGCCCTTCAGAATACAGATTTTGGCCAGCCTGGGCTAAGGCTGTAGTGAATTTCCTGTTGACTTTATGGATGTACCAGCTTTGTGTGGTAAAGAAACTGAGATATGAAAGAGCACTTAGGTGGCTAGGAGTCCTTTAGAAATATCACTGATACTTAACTATATGCGTGCATGTACTCCATAACCCTTAAGGAGTATTTTTCAAGACCCCTTTTTTGTTTAAAAATGATCACTCTTTCAGTGACAAAACTAACTGTTCACAGTCATCTACTGACTGAAACCTCTGATAGTTATGTTTCCAACAATAGATCAGTAAAGATAATGTAAGCATCTATCTCTTGCAGGCTCCTGGCATCCATCAGATAAAATCAGTTCTGGAAGCAGAGGCAGAAAGACTGGTTGCTGTGGGGCAGCTAAGAGTATGTTTGCTCTGCCTCAGTTACTGTGTTGTGCAGTACAGGTCTGGTCCTCCAGCCTGTTCATGCTTATTGAATTTTAGCACATGCTTTTCGACACAGGTGTCTGTGTAATTTCAGTTATGCTCCCTTGCAGGCATCTTCTTCAGCTATATAGCAGTATTTGGGGAGCACTGAGTTAACATGAGGAACCTCTGCTTTGTCTCATTTTGTCTTTAGGAATTTCATCTGGACGTCTTTGACACCTAGAGGTGGATTTGGGACCGTCATTTGTGAGGAGCCGTGTGTGTTGCTTCTGGCAGACTTCTTGGCCATGGGTCCTGTTCTTTACTACCATTTTCCCTTGTCCCACATAGCATTACTTTGTTTACCTCCCACACATCCCTAGAAGGCCAAGCACAGCCTGCTTTCCCCCACACCTCACACATATGCAAGGACAAGTCTGTGTGCTTCCCAGCTTGCGTTGGTCTCTTTTCGTCATAGCTTGAGAACGTGTCCCTGCCCCCTTTTTTTTTTCTCCAGTCTTCTATAGCTTCAATGAACTTTTTTTTTTTCTCTGTTGCCATAGTTATGCCGCCTTTGATGAATAAAGCTAAGTCCTTCCCTTACTGTTGGAGTCAATTCTTAGCGGTACTGGTTCTGGCAGTAGACCCGTCCAATGTTAGTCTTCACATAAGCATCATGTCCATATTTCTGGGGCTCTTTCTGTGTTTGTTTCTGTTCCAGGAATACTGTTATCTATGTAAAAATAGCTCATAGTCATCTTGAAAATCAAACTCAGCCTTGCAGTATGTAAATCTGGCATTCAAGTCAGTGGTAATTAGGCCACAACTATTCCAGACCTTAAATTGATCCTTGACGATTTTAATCTGGCCATCAGTCAAAACTGGGAGGGTATGCCCTGATCACTGATCACTTCTCTCTGTTCTTCTGAAAGTCTGTTTTACTGTCTTCTGGGTACTCCGACTCCTACATACAGAGGATTTCAGAACATGGTATTTACTTCCTCACATTTTTACGGGAGGAAGTACAATTTACATGTGTCAACTGAGGCAGTGCCCAGGACTGTGTTGAGAGGCAACTGGTGGTGTAAGGAAGAGCCTGCCTGCTATTGTAAGCATGTGCTGAAGTTTTTGCCTTGCCTTCTTCTCGTTTCTCAGTATAAAGCTTTCAGGCTGCTCTGGGGATGTGCTGTAGGAAGAAAACTCTGGGAGCACATGGGTATCGAAGTGTGGGTGTAGCATGTGGGTGCTCAGCCACCTGGCCTGACTTGATGTGGACTTTAGTCATTGAAGGTCACTTGATTGTAACAAATCATAGGCAAGAGGTCTGAAAACAGTGTGTTATATCCAAGTTGATGCAGGAGTCACTGCACTTAACTGTTTTGGGATTTGAGGCGGGGAGTTGTGTGTCCTGTGTTCGGCTGGGATAGGGTTAATTTTCACTAGAAGTCAAGAGGAGACACAGCTGGGCCAGCTGACACAAACTGGCAAAACAAACGGGGTTTTGATACCATGTGCCATCATGCTCAGTTTTGAGGGGGGGAGCTGGCTGGGGGGAAGTTAATCGTGGCTCAGGAGCACACTGGGCATCGGGCAGTGAGAGAGTTGCTCTGTGTATTCCCTTGCTTTTGTATATTCTTCCTGTCAGTGTTGTTGTTGTTACTGTTTGCTTCCTTTGCTGTTCTGTTAAACTGTCCTTATCCCGACCCAGGAGCTTTGCCTTTTTCTTCCTATTCTCCTCCCCACCCCAGTGGGGGGAGGGGTGATAGACAGCTGCGCCGTTCTTTGTTGCTGGCCAGGGCTAAACCATGACAGCCCTTATGCACCCAACGTGGGGCAAGAAGGGCTGGGATAACAGCAGGGCTGACCGGAACATGTTAAAACAATGTTCTTATAATTCATTGCACTTCAGAAACTTTTACCCAGCATAGAGGCCACAGGAGAAACTAGTAAATTTTCAGGTTTAAATCTCAAACCAATTTGCATCCCAGCTTCACAGACTTAGAGGAACATAGATACTATTCTGTAACCAAATGGTATGACTGGCCCCGTTTGTAATATTTGTTTAGGAAAAAATTATTTCTTGTTGGATATTATTCAGAGGAGTTTTTGCAAAGCAATTTCTAGACTCTTCCCAGTGGAGCAATCATGGCCGGTTACACTTATGATAAACTGATGTTCAGAAACCAGGAACCGTCAAAGGATTAAATACTTTGGGGAAACCTAGCATTTGTTTTGATAGGAGATAAGATTTTCATCCTTATTAGTCAGGGTCTGCACACTGAAAAGTGAGTAGCAGATACAGCTGTCACTGAGTTCGATTTGGAGAATTGCAGCTTCTGCATTTCCATCTTATATATAGATATTTCTAGTTTAATTCTGAGCTCTGTGGTAAATAGGAAGTTCCTCAGTAATTTTGCTTTGTCTCCTGAAATGACATGCATGTGGTTATTCACAATTGTTTCTGGACATCACTGTGATACTTTTGTTTTTCTTTCAGCAAGAGCTTTCAGTTTTAGTGGCTGGATGTTTGCCTTTGGATGTAGATGAGGCAGGGCTGAGAAATATCCCTTTGAAAATAGATGCCGTCTGAGAAAAGGGCTTTGCCGAATTTATGGATAGAAGAAATCAATGTTGTAGTATTTCTTGGTTTGTATTTGTCTTGTCTATGTGATTTTCTGCAAGGTAATATCTTGTTAAGCAAACAAATCATTTTAGTGATTATCGTAAATCAGGCTGATGTCAATAGAAGCAACATCCTTAAAAGCCACAGCTGTAAGACTTTCTCCATGGAATTTGGTTTCTAATACCAGCTTTAAAATATCCTCAAAGCTGTGATTAGTTGCTGCAGTGATATTCTTCTTCTTCTTTCAGAATGAGAAGGCTTTGGGGCATTCTGTGAGTCGCTCTAGTAACATCTCAAAGGTATGTTCCTCGATATAACTCAGACTTTGATAAACTTGGGGATGCTGGGATTTCTTTCATTTCAAAGCTGGGGTGATGTACGTGACAATGACCAGTAGAAAATGCTTCTTACGACTGTCTTTCATTGATAGTCACTCCTGAAACGTTAGAACTCTCTGGTGTTTTGCAGACTCTCTTTGCAGATCAAATGAAATAGAAGCTACAGTAGGTTTTCTCTTTCACACTGTCACTCCTTAGCTAGGTAGGAGCAAGACAGATGACAGATGTCTGAGGTCTTATCTTGGGGGGGGGGGGGAAATCACTCCAAAAACATCACTCAAGTATGTTCTTTTGTACCATCAGCTATATGATGTAATGTTCTTTGTAATGTATCCTGTAATAATTATTGGATATGTGGTTAGACGTTATTTTATTGTCACTTCAACGCTGAATTATTGTTAGTGCCATGAAATACATAGTCATGCCCTGACAACACTGTAAGTGTCCTAAAATGTTTACTATTACAGGCCATGATCTTGTGAGGGAAGCATGATGCTCTACCCATTCTAGTCACACTTCAGTATAGCCAATAGACACGTCAAAAGCACAATTGCTTTGCTATGCCATTAGGAAAAAGGTATCTTCTTTCCAGGATAACTTATTACAATACATAGCCTACTCCTACTTCTGCATTACAAATAAGATTTTCAATTAGCTGCAAGCCTGACACCTTTTTGCTTACACAAGTACAATTGCTTAAAACCTTCATGCAAGCAAGGCTGTACTGGTTGACCAGTATTTTTCATGGGGTGCATAAGCCTCAACCCTCACCCACAGCTGGTGTTGCTGGTAATACTGACTTTTAATGAGAGACTGAGTTCTTATGGCTGTGACAAGCTCAAGTCCCTTTTTTCTGTTCTGGGTATTTCAGGATATGGGAAGCTATTCATGCCTATCTCCAGCAGAGGAAACGGTGGCTGCATTTATTTTATGTTTATATGGGCACAGACAACTTTCTGCCAAGAACTGGTAGTGTGGCAGTGCAGTGGGAAGGACTTTGCACTCTGGCAAAGCTCTCCCTGGGGGTGCTGGCAAGTGAGACATCAATATTTGCATTCATCTTGAAACACTGTTCAATGTGATTGCTGCATGTTGCAAAAGCTAAAGTTCTCAAGGGGAGCAAAAGCCAGCTTTGCTTGGTCAATGGGTGAGACTTTTTGGTTGCAATCGTGAGCTTCCCAGAGGTAATGAGGTTCTTACTGCTCCTCTGTTGCTTCTGTGTGATACATTCCCTGTACCTACTCCACTCTGGAGATAGCTTCTAACAAGGGCAGGATCTGGAAGTTCCATCCCCTGATTTGACTCCTACATCTAAATGCTTCTTTGCACATCCAGGCAGTTCAGTGCTGAGCTGCAACAATTTATTTTACAGTTTACAGGTGGATTGGCTGTTGCAAGCAATTTGTAGGACAAAACAGGAAATATTATAGTAGTGGGATGCTGTGTGGAAGCTTAAGTACATGGAAAATTTTTAATTAGTTCTGAGGAAGAGTGCCATTTGTTTTTGTTTAGAATAGCATAACATGGAATGTGGAAAGAGGGGCAGGCCACTTGGGAAGAGTACAGAAACGTGGTGAGAGCATGCAGGGATGCGACGAGGAAGGCCAAGGCTCACCTGGAATTGAAGCTGGCAAGGGATGTCAAAAACAACAAGAAGGGCTTCTTCAACTACATCAGCAGCAAAAGGAAGGCTAGGGACAACGTGGGGCCGCTGCTGAATGAGGCGAGTGTCCTGGTGACGGAGGATGCGGAGAAGGCAGAGCTACTGAATGCCTTCTTTGCTTCAGTCTTCAGTGCTAAGACTGGCCCTCAGGAATCCCAGGCCCCGGAGGTAAGAGAAGAAGCCTACAAAGAGGACGACTTTCCCTTGGTCGAGGAGGACTGTGTGAGGGATCGCTTAAGTGATCTGGATGTCCACAAATCCATGGGCCCCGATGGAATGCACCCACGAGTGCTGAGGGAGCTGGCGGATGTCATTGCTGAGCCACTCTCCATCATCTTTGAGAGGTCCTGGAGGACAGGAGAGGTGCACGAGGACTGGAGGAAAGCCAATGTCACTCCAATCTTCAAAAAGGGCAAGAAGGAGGACCCAGGGAACTACAGGCCGGTCAGCCTCACCTCCATCCCGGGAAAGGTGATGGAGCAGCTTATCCTGGAGGCCATCATGAAGCAAGTGGAAGAAAAGAAGGTTCTCAGGAGTAGTCAGCATGGATTCACCAAGGGGAAATCATGCCTGACCAATCTGATAGTGTTCTACAATGACATGACTGGCTGGGTAGACGAAGGGAGAGCCGTGGATGTTGTCTACCTGGACTTCAGCAAGGCTTTCAACACAGTCTCCCATGATATCATCCTAGGGAAGCTCAGGAAGTGTGGGCTGGATGAGTGGTCAGTGAAGTGGATAGAGAACTGGCTGAATGGCAGAACTCAGAGGGTTGTCATCAGCGGCGCTGAGTCTAGTTGGAGGCTGGTAACAAGTGGTGTCCCCCAGGGGTCAGTACTGGGCCCAGTCTTGTTTAACTTCTTCATCAACGACCTGGATGAAGAGTTAGAATGTACCCTCAGCAAGTTTGCTGATGACATCAAACTGGGAGGTGTGGTAGATACACCAGAAGGCTGTGCTGCCATTCAGCGTGACGTGGATAGGCTGGAAAGCTGGGCAGAGAGGAACCTGATGAGGTTCAACAAAGCCAAATGCAGGGTCCTGCACCTGGGGAGGGACAACCTCATGCACCAGTACAGGCTTGGGGTGGACCTGCTGGAGAGCAGCTCTGCGGAGAGGGACCTGGGAGTGCTGGTGGATGACAGGTTAACCATGAGCCAGCAGTGTGCCCTGGCTGCCAAGAAAGCCAATGGGATCCTGGGGTGCATCAAGAAGAGTGTGGCCAGCAGGACGAGGGAGGTTCTCCTTCCCCTCTACACTGCCCTAGTGAGGCCTCATCTAGAGTACTGTGTCCAGTTCTGGGCTCCCCAGTTCAAGAAAGATGAAGAGCTACTGGAGAGAGTCCAGCGGAGGGCTACGAGGATGATGAGGGGACTGGAACATCTCCCCTGCGAGGAGAGGTTGAGGGAACTGGGCTTGTTCAGTCTGAAGAAGAGAAGGCTGCGAGGGGACCTTATAAATGCCTACAAATATCTGAAGGGTGGGTGTCAGGAGGATGGGGCCAAGCTCTTTTCAGTAGTGCCCAGTGACAGGACAAGGGGCAATGGGCACAAACTGAGGCACAGGAAGTTCCGTCTGAACATGAGGAAGAACTTCTTCCCTCTGAGGGTGACGGAGCACTGGAACAGGCTGCCCAGGGAGGTTGTGGAGTCTCCTTCTCTGGAGATATTCAAGACCCGCCTGGACAAGGTCCTGTGCAGCCTGCTGTAGGTGACCCTGCTTCGGCAGGAGGGTTGGACTAGATGACCCACAGAGGTCCCTTCCAACCCCTACTATTCTGTGATTCTGTGAACAACCTGGCCAATAAGGCAGACTGAATGCATGTAAAGGAAAAAGTATGGATATGGTTGGCTGCCTGTATATCCCTTTCTGAAATCCTCAGAGCACGTTGATGCTACACCATTTCAAGAGGAGTTGTTTAACCAAAGTTGAGTTTAATGAATTATATGCTGCATTTCCAGATGTGTTAGGGGTGTGTGTGTGTACAGAAATAATGATCATGCTTCCAGCAAATAACTGTTTCAGCTGTTATTTTTTCACCCAAATCTAGCTTAAAGTGTGGCAATGTAGGAAATCTGCTGGAAATGCTTGGCACTGACACTTGATTGAAAGCCTTTCTGGTGCTGATATATCATTATGAACCCGCTGTGGTTATTACTGTGTATCCTTCCACTGCTCTTGGTTGCACTGTGCAGTATGAGTGGAAAGGATTGAGTCAGAACTCAGCCTCTAGCCAGGAGAGGATGCTGTGTTACTCGGTGTGACCAAGGAAAGCAATGCCAGAGGGCTAAAAGTGTTCAAGGAGGGAGGCAGACAGATGGTGCCACTGAAAATGAGATCAGCTGGCAGAGGTAGCAGGAGCTTTCCCAACATAGACCCCAAGTGTTGGGTCCAGGTGGACCACTCGCTTGGGAGGAAGGGGCGAAAAGGCAAGACAGCAGATGATAAGAGAGCCTGAAGAGATGCTAGTATGTGTGACCAGGCCAAGAAAAAACCATCACCTGAATACCTGGCTAGGGATGGAGGCCAGAAGCAGCAGAAAAAGGAACAGGGAATAAGATGTAGGAGGATCTTCATATGGTTTTTTGCAGTCTATTGCACACTGGGAGATGTGGCATTCCTCCAGGCCCTTCTTTTCATTTTTGGTGTGTGTATTTCAAGCACTCATTTTAAATCAGCTCCACCATTTGAATTTCTGGAATGTTTTCTGTGTTCGTTTTGAAATAAAAAAAGTGTTGAAGGCAGGTTGAATTCATTTAGTCATGGGACTTGGACACGGCCTGATTCCCAGCTTGTCCTGTTCAAGCGCAGTGATGCTGATTGCAACACCCGCAATTGGCACAGGGGTGTACAGCCCAGATCCACATCTCAGCTGTTTACCCTAAGCCAGCATTTTGGCCAAAACCCCACCGTTCACTGGTAAGTGCTTTCATCATACAAGCCACACAGAGAAATAATTAAGCTTTACAGAAGCTTCGTCCTCTAAATACAAATTAAATCGACCCTAAAACACAGCTAGTCACTGAGAGCAGCTAAAAAAGATATTTTCACAGTGGTGGTAATTCATGCCCTCTGCTCTTAGATAAAAGAATTGTGCTTACAAGCAGATTAAACAAGGTCACTAACAAAGCTGGTCTATAAACAGTTATTTCAAATTAGTGATATTGTTGATCTTTGAAGTGTCTGATGTATCCTGAAACTGATGATGTGACGTATGGAAATATCTTCAGGTCATCTGTGTGCTGTTCCTCTTATCTGATTGCTTTGGAGAGCTGATTTTAGCATAATGGAGAAGCACTTTGTAGTCTTATTTTCGTGGCATTCTAAGGGGTAAACTTTGAAAATGCTAATACTAGGATCACAGCAAAGGAATCAAAAGTGCAGTCCTTAAAAAATGTAGACGATTTGTCTTTTCTGAAGGCCTGTACAGTTTTGTCTTTTTAGCAGAAGCACACTGTAAAGTATTAGATTACTTTTGGGCTAAATGGCAGCCAGTGCAGAGGCAAAGTGGTAGCCTAAGCTTGCTATGAAATTTAAAATCCATTTAGGCTGCTCATCAGCTTGGAACAGATTTAGAAAAGCATATGAATACACACATCCACTGTTGCCTGAAGCTTTGATGGATTCAGTGAGTGTTTGTCTATAGAAAAACAGTCCAGGTTTTTCAGTCGCTAAGCTTAGCTATCCGTGTAATCTATCAGATGACCAAGACTTACTGAGAAGAACTGCTGCTCAGAGATGTTCTGTTCAGGTACATGACCCTGGGGGTAGGGAAAGAGAAGTTGCTTAAAAAAAATTAAAAAAAATCTTCTACTGAGTTATTGGGGAAAGGAAAAGAGAGGAAAAATTGTATAGTGTGAATTGAGCTATACTCTTTTCTCCACCCACAAGAGCAAGTAATCTTGTGCTGGGGCATGGTGCAGTTGTGTTCGTAATTACGGAGTGCGATAGTCTCCCTGTGCTGTGATAAATCCCTCCACCTGGGCCTGGATTCTTACTTCATATAGGGTATAGGTCCCTGTGAAGGAGAAACCTACAAGAGTATCCTTTACTCTTTTGTTCCTTCAGTCCATTCCATGTATTTTGAGGAAGATTTTAAAGTCAAAAAACTATTTTTTTTTTTTCTTTCCTTCTCCCTGCAGAACTATGTAGTTGTTACCGGGTTTAGTCAACATTAATCTTGTGCTATAGGCAGGTTGAATTAACGCCTGGGGAGATTTTGAAAGGATAGATAGCCTCCTTTCTCTGGTGTCTTCAGCTCTGTTATCTCTAGAGAAAGTTCCTGCCAGAATCCTCCTTTAGCTTTCTTGAGGAACAATGTGGGGAAGCCGACTTCAGCTTTGCTCCTAGTTTCTAGATATCATTTTAATTATAGTCATATAATTATATAAACTATGGAACAAAGTTCTTCCAGCAGCTGACTGCTGGTTCCTATCGAATTGTGGCCAAAATTATATGGTGGAGTTGATGATCCTGAAAATTTTAGATGCCTCTTTGCCACATTTTCTTTTTTCCCCTAGTTTTTTTTAACCACTTGCCATTCTAATAATGCATCTTATCCATGCGCTGGAATTCAAAAAGGCATGCGTCAGGTAGGGAGAATTTAATGGAGAAGACCGGAAGTTACTGATGTTTGATCCTGCCGTGTTTGTATTTTAGAAGAGCTGTCAGCAGGGCTGTCTGCCTTTCACAATGTGTAGTCTGTCCATAGGTGGCCTGCTTAGCTATCTCAAGTGTCAGATTAGGACACTTGACATGGCTGGTTGGTCTTGGTGAACTGCTGCCTGGGTGTGCTAGTTCAGCTGGAGGCCTCCTTTGGCATGTGTACAGTGAAATGACCACATCTGTTCCCAGATGAGTATCAGAGACTTTACAGCTGCAGTGCAGTTTAGTGAGAGCCCTCAGCCACCATGTACATGTAATACAGCACTTGCTGAGAGCGTAAAATCACAAATATGTTGCATATGTGGATGACTGGAGTCGACAACTATGTTTGTTCTGTACGGGCTGGAGAGAAATGACAGATATGTAGCTTGGTTTTAATCAAGACCTCCACAGAATCACAGAATCACTCAGTCCAGGCTCAGGACTTCCAGCACAGCAGGCAGAACTGAGTTTTGCCACTGTGGTTGAGACGGGACTGGGGCTGCCCCTGTCAAAGGGAGGACAGATGAATGGGGCAGAGGTGGCACAGGGAGTCAGATTTCCTGGGTCTCTTCATAGATGTCCTTTTCCTATCTGAAGACTAGCCAGGTTAGCTATGGAGCACCTTGCAGTGGCACTTGGTGCCTTTTATCACAAGTCCCCATCACTGTGTTTTCTTTCCTAGGTCACTGTCTATAGCTATATCCTGCCAGACGAACAGGCATGGGGTGGTTGGTCTTGGTTTCTGTGATGTAAACTAAGGAGGGAGCAGAGCCTGAGGCTTTTGCTGCCTCTGGAGATGTACCATGCAAGCTAAATGCCTGCCATGTCCATGTCTAGCAGCAGCCTTGCCTTCTTCATACACAGTTAAATAGGATCTGTGTTAGAGAGAGAAAATATCTCTTTGGCAATGAGTTTTTCTAAAACACAGGATGTGATAACCATCCCTCTGATTCTGTCTTTTCCATGTGTTTCTGCTACGTTCATTATTGTGATCTGTCAATGACAGGAGGGACAAATCCAATTCAAACAAAACTCCCAGTGGCCCATTGCAGATCACAGTGGTGTGCTCTCGGCGCTGAAAAAGCATCACAATGTGGGAGGATTGCTTGGGGCTGGGGTGGGGGGGGAAGAACAGATTAAAAGTAGTGGGCCTGGATCACTGGTTATGCTTGGGACAGGACAACTCTGGGGCAGTGGTGGGAGATGTCTCCACTTAGTCAACACCTAGTGTGGTTAGCCATGTCTCTTTAATACCCAGAGGAACTGGTGATGGTTGGAGTTAGCTCAGAGGAAACGACCATCACTGTGCTCCTATTGTTCTTACAGGGAAGGGAGGCAGACAGAAACTGCTGTAATGGTTTAGTGGTGCTTGAGACATCTTTTAGCATCAGTCTTTTTGACAGCAGGTGCAGGTACCTTTTAGGATTTTCACTGCTCGCTCTTTTTTTTTTTTTTTTTTTTTTAGCCCAGCAGAAGAGTATAGTTTTGAAATCGGTTCATCACCGATGTAAAATAAAGGGAAATCTGTAATCAAAATGGCAATGTGAAATTTGGGTTGTGGAGTGTTTCACTCCTTGCTCTATTGCTGAATGTGTATTTGTCTGAAGTTCCTTGTGCCGCAGATCTTCCTGAGTAAAAGACTTAAGATTGTGCTGCTTTTCTCTAACTCTTTGTCTGCCCAAAGGAGAAGTGTGCTGCATTATTGGATGTGTATAGTGCTTAGTATGTTAGTTCCAAGTCCTTAGCTGAGACTTCTAGGTGTTATTGTAGCATGAGTAGTAGGGCCACAGTATTGGTCCTATTCATGTGGCACCTAGAAATGATGATGTTATCAGGTGTCGGGGAAAACCTTTTTTTGCTTCCTTAAGACTTCCAGTCAATGGAGGAATTCTTCCAGAGTTAAGTTGTTTCTAACTTTTTACCTTCAATGAATAATTTAATAAGGTTTTTAGAATGTGACAGGCCCTGTTCTTTAAAATGATGTAGAATTGCTAGTACTGAAGTGCAGCCCAGAGTGAGACAACAGCAACTGTACTCAGAAGTGCCATCTCAGATAAGCAGATTATCTTGAAGTATACCCGAGCCATTGACACTTCAATGATGACTTCGTTTTCTGAGGAAGGGTGGTTTTTTGGGGTTTTGGTATGCAGCACGAAATCACAAGTAGGTAATCAGAAAACAGTGAGTTCTTTCACCAATAGATGACACAGTGAAAGGCCCCACCATGGAGTAGGGACAGAATGAGAATGACCAGCTATAGCAGCACATATATACTTAAATATCTGCACGTGTGCACGCACACACGCATATATATATGTCTTCCTGATGGCAGCCGACCAGACAGCTGTAGGCATCCAGGGGTTGCTGCCTTCCGAGTTGCTGTGATTATCTAAACACTAGTGTGGAAGGCCACATGGTGACCTCACTGAATTGCATTAGATGGGAATGTTAATTTATACAATTAAGTAACTATTGACCTTTAGTCCTGAGCTATTTTAGGCAACCAGTCTGGCTGTACAGGGTAACTCACTAGCACGTGGCTCCAAGGCTTGTCATTGCAGGTGATATTCCTCCATACGAAGGATGTGAAAGTCCACAGAGATTCAGAAAGTGATTCTGGTGTTAGAAGGGTCAAATTCAGGCTGTCAAGGCTTAGGTTACCCATCACATAATAAGCATGGCAGAAACCTCCTATGACAAGGAATGCTTTAAAACCTACTACTGCTGTTACCATCTTAAGAAGCCAGTTCAACCAAAGGTGCTGCTACTTGGGTGTCTGCTGCTGGGGCATTAAGGATGGTGTGTGTGCCAGAAGCTAGAGCGGTGAAGGCTTTGATTGCTTATTTTCCCAAGCCTTTTCAGAGCTGAGCCTTGCTGGGAGCAATGTCAGAGCTCCAAGCTAGCTGGATCTACCTCCCTGTTGCATTCACCCATCATGTTGCCTCCTCTTTGCCCTGTTGTGGCCCAAGGCTGTCAGTGATTCTTCTTTTCTGTGGCACCTCTCTGCCTGAGAACTGCTGTATATGAGTCAGTAAACCCAGGCAAGCTGCGTGGACTGGCATTAGCTGCATGCGCTTCTGCTTCTAGGACTGGCGGAACTTACTTCTTGGGTTCTTGACAGCAGCTTGCATTTTACTGTGCTCTTTTCTTGTCAGTGAGCTGAGGCTCAGTGCTCTAACTGGCTGATGTTCCTCTGGCAGTTGGAGCTAGGGAAGTGACTGACATTAAACAAGCTCAGTAAAAGTGGTTAGTTTTACCACACCTCGATATCCTAATCTGATTTACAATGCAGCTGTAAATAGTTTCACAAGCAAAATGCATGGGAGGAAAGGAGGATGAACTGAGGGACTCGAGGCTTTTGGTGGTAGCCACAGCTTATCTTAGCTTAAACCAAGGGTGGGCGTAACTTCCTCCAATGTTTTGTTGTTCCACTTTGTGATGGCTTTCCAGGTGTGTTAACGTCTGTTCATATTTTGGTTGTATTTGCATTATATAGAAAGATGGAGCAAAGGACCTCTTGTATTGAAGCAGGAAGATTGGAGGAAAAGGAGGTGTGCCTCATATGTGGGGTTTTTGCAAGCTGTCCTGAACAGTGCTGGCACCTAGAAACAAAATAGTAAGCTTGAAATGCAAATGAAATTCCACAATTTTTGTTAGTCCCAACCTTTTGACTTCCCACATGGCGAGACTTTGGTACCATCTTGGTGCCATGCAGTTGGATCAAGAGATCAGTAGCATGGTTTTGGAGGGACAGTTTTGGATCACTGAATCTAGTCATCTGCTATTAGAATGACACATCATATATACTGCTGCCTTTTTTTGGAAAGCTTCGTTCCTAAAGTGAAGGAGTAGAGAGATTAGATTCATTCTAAGCACATTACCTTCTGTGATTTGCTTGTAACATAAAACCTGAGACAGATTATTAATTGATTTGTGACTTCAGTTCCAACAATATATGGCTCTGTTTCCATGGGAGAATGCAATATGCTGTTTTGCTAGCTCAATATTTTGTTTTTAGGAGATTGTTAAATATTTCTTTTTAAATAATTCATTATTTAAGTCTTATTAATTTTCATTTGCATAATTATAGCAACAGATTCTAGCGAGTCAGGCCTTTCACTAACTTGTCGGTCTGTCTTTAAAAAAAAAGTAGTTGATGCACAAACTTTTTAAAAGGTAGGATTTGAAGTCAGAGATGTATCTGCTTTTAGGAGAGGTTAAGCGTTAAATAGAGAGCAAATTTCAAAGTAATACTGGAATTCACGTCACTGTATGATCAGCATCCTATATTATTAGCGTGTGCAATTAGTGTAAAATGTAAAGAACCATGGTTTCCAGGTTTAAGCCAATAACTGATCTTTTAAGTCTTTAATTTGTTTTGTCACAGTCATGACATAGTTCACTTTGCTTTCTGGCCCAAGGTTATTCTCTTGTTTTTTATTCTATACGTGTACCTAGCTGGGTAGGTTGGGAAATAAGTTACAGTGTCTTGCTACAGATCAAGAGGTGTGTCTTTGAGGCTTACTCTGAACTCTTGCAGAGCCAGCTGTAAATGGATACCCACTTTTTCAGGCTCAGTGCACCTGAGACATCCCAATGTGAGGTCAGACACATTGCTGTCTTTAGTGCTGTTGGCTGGAGAAACAAAAGCTTAACAGATAAGTCCTGTAACTTGAAAGATGATGGTTGTATCTGTATTGATAACTTAGCATGTGTATCCTGGTAATACCCATCTTCTTTCACAAAGAAAAGTATATTGTCTGACAAGGAACCTTGCTTTTGCTATGACAGTGTAAAAGCCTGCAGCAGCCTTATTTAGATATACCATAGGGGCTTTTAGTAAATTAAGTATAGAATTGAAGAGACCTGAGACAGGTGCAGTGTGTTTGTGTTGCAGCATGACCAGAGATCATCAAAGCAGTGATGACTGAGCTAGCTCTGACATCTCGAGCTGAAGTATAGGGTTGGGCACAGCATGCTTCTGTGGTAACACACCTTTCATGATCTGAGGTCTCTTCTGCTCTGGCTTTGCACACTTGCCTGGCCCAGGTCTGCGCTGGTGTTTGTACAGCCCAGTGTGGTGTTGACACTTCTGTTGTTCTGCTGATTGCATTGTTTCTTCCTGGGTTTCAGGCTTTGCTTGGCAGATCAAAAGACCTGTAAACGTTTGTTTGAATTTCAAAATATGAGCAGTGTTTTGCAGCAGTGAGTGAGTGGTACAGCCTATCCAGCAGCTGTGGAACATTGGAGAACCGGGTTTAAAGATTCTTTATGACAAGGTTATCAATGCAGGTCTCCTCCTTGCCAAAACTTCTAGGAAGAGTCGAGAAGTTTCTGTTAGTGACGCACAGAATATAGCAGCAGAAAAGGCCTAAAATAATAGTACATCGAGTGCCAACTCTGAGACAATTATCGTTCTTACCATATTGATTTTAGAGTCTTGTCTATTAAGTGTTAAATATGTCAAGAACTTAGCTTTATTTTTTTTTAGTTAGTTCAGATGAATTCTGAACTCTTCTGTTACTCTATTTCTCTCTGTGCTCTTGTTGGGTCTTACCAGTGTAACTGCTGCCACACATCTTCTCCAAGAGGCATAGAAAAAGAAATGGGCAGACCCTGTCAGAGTAAGAGCAGGATGAAATGCCTTGCAAGTTACATAGAGTACTTCAGGGAATGGTCTGTTTTGGCAGATGGTGCTCGTGTGCATATGTTAGTAAAGAAAATAAGTCCCCAAATAATGTCTGAGTTACTGAATTACTGATGATTCTGTCTTGTGGGACAAAAAAAAGGAACAAAACCCCAAGCCTCTAATCTCTTGTCATCATTAGAAGTGGAAGGATTAGCTGTTATGTGGTAGCTAAATTCTGGCTAGTCTATACACGCACATCCATTTAATTATTGTAATTACTGTAGCATTGCTCATTTCCTGAGCTATTGTTGTGTGCAGTGTTTGACAGCTGGCAGGTTCCACTCCAGAGATGACTGCATTTGACCTTGGGGGCAAATGTTTCTGTTCTGATTACTACTTTTCTGAGGATGAGGCTGTGTGACCTCCCTTTTTATCATTTGACGCTAATGCCACTTTATTGCAACTAGCCCTTGAATATCTGATATAGAGTGATATCTGACTCCGTATGCTGTGTTTAACCCTGAAGGAGATTGCTGTGCATAAACTCTTCCAACTTGTGACTTGCTTTTTGTTTGTTTGTTAGTTTGTTTTAATTTCATTGCAGGCTGGAAGTCCAACCTCTGTGTCTGCCCCTCATAGCTTCTCTCGGACTTCCGTTACACCATCCAGCCAGGACATCTGCAGGTAAAGTGTGTTGTTTGAATGGCTACAGTGAGTGAGGCCCATGTGAGGTTCAAATTAAGCAAAACCAAAACTGAAAAATCACTTGTATGGGGAAATAAGCGATGTGGGGTTCTCATTTAAAGCATCCCATTTGTTTGGCTCGGCTGCTATCTTAACACTGCTTTGTTGAATCCCACTGACTATTTGACCCCGCTATGTTTGCCATTCCCACACTAGCCATAATTCTCATTTCCTCACTTTTGATTATACGTATTCTCTTATGTAATTGTTTTTCACTTTCTGTGCTTTTATCCCACTGTTCTGCATGCAGTTCCAGTGCAGTGTTTTCTGAGTGTTGTCATCACAGTCCGGTACAGTCTGCTGTTGTCTTGAAAAATCCTCACTGCCAGAGCCCTCTGACACAAGGGGTCACTGTGACACTAATCTGTCAGGACACATTACGTGCAGCAAAGAGAAACTCCTGTGGGCAGGATCGGGGCCAGGCACTCAGGTCTACTAAGAATGTAAAGCCCACCCGCACTCTGAAATTCTCCAAGTCCCTCAATGACATGGACCAGAAGGCACAGAGCACCACAGAGTGCTTTGAATATGTGGAGCGAACACACTCAGAAGGCAAATTGATCCCGACTCAAGAGCAGTGTTTAAGGATTAACAAATTTCATCTTAAAGAGAGGAAACTACTAAATCTCAGGCCTCTTTCTTTTAGCAGTTCTAAGCACTCCCACATCCCTTCCCTTTCCAACTACTCGTGTGCATCGGGAGGAGCAGAGAACCACAGCGCTGTGCATATCCCCTTGCTGGAGGACAAAGTGGACTATGATACCTCAAGGAGCAAAAAACTGTTGCGTTACCTTTTTTCCTTCTCCCACACCTCCAGCACCAACAGCCTGCATAAGTTCCATGAACTTGAGAGTTATTCCAGTCACTTCCAAGCTGAGAAATCCTCCAGCATGCTGGTGGAAAGCACAGACTTCTGCTCTGATGATATGGGAGATGATGACGTCTTTGAGGACAGCACCTCAGTGAAACTGAAAACAAAAGAGCAGCGGGCACCACTCTGTTCAGTTGAGAAGGACAGTGACCTTGACTGCCCTTCGCCCCTCTCAGAAAAATTCCCCTCTCTCTCCCCTGTGTCCACATCGGGGGATACCTGCAGGTTGGTTTACCAGAGAACCGCCTACCTTCCAGCCCTCCCATATGCATCGGTGACCATTCTGCTTTTCCCTACCTTTACGCTGTTTCTGTCTTTTCTTTCACCCTGTCACCTTGCTTTAGTATATGAGATTTGAATCATGCAGCCTTCTCTCTGCTCTCCTGCACCCCTCTGATGCACTTAACAAGGCTACTAAGCAAAAGAATTTCCTTTGGAGTCAAATAAATTTTCTTTCAATTTGTTTCAGGTTTGGGGTTCTGAGATGGTATGTTTCTCTTATCAGTGACCAAACTGGGAATAGCATGAAAGAATTGGCTAAGCATATTAAAGGCCAAGCTGAACATATCTTAGCTTTTAATGAGCAATGTGTTGTCCTGACAGTCACTGCTGGTTTGGTCAGAGAGTGAGGAGTCAGGAGGAAGGCAGACTGTTTGAAAATTGCTGCTGAGATCAGGTCAATACAGCCTAAGGTAGCTTAAGGGTGTTTTGTTTTTTTTTTTTATGTTTTCCTCATAGTTTGTATCCCACCACATTTTTTTATTTGTAAAAGGCTTTTGAAAGGGGGATCTGAGCGCTGGGTGTTAGTGGTGGACCTGTATGATGTCCATAGTGTGAGGTCCAAAAAGGATGGATGTCCTTGTTCCAACTTAATCGTGTGCACAGGTGGTGGGAACAGCCAGTGTCTTCATGGTCACTTGTCTGCAAATCTGCCCCATCCTAGCTCCAAAATGTGGCCAAGGAGCAGGAATCACCAAGTACGGGAGCAAATGTCCTATCCCTCTGCCTAGCACTTTACTATCCTAATCTTTCTCCTCCCTGACAGCACTTTCTGAAGCTGGCTTTGTTACTGCTTGCCAATATTATTTGATTTCCCCCCTTGTTACCAGCAAAATCTAGTTCCGTACTGGCTTGTCATCAAGGAGACACTGTTGCAATCCACCCACTCCTTCATTTCCACTTGCCAGCTGTCAGCAAGGTCACAAGAGGCAAGATGCTACACATCAGTAAGAGATTTCGGTAATAGACAGGGATGACAGCATGCCAGGATGTACTTCACATATGCTTAGTAACTTATATTCATTCCCTGAGCTTCTTACATCCCCCTTTCAATTCATGACTTCTTCTACACAGTTGGAAGGATTTAGTGATATTTGATGTAGCCCAATGGTGGTGTATAAATTGAAGCTGGAAATCAAATGCCAGCACCTGGTAGTAACACTATATCATGTGTCCTTGCTGTCTGCACAGTTAGGCAGTGAAGGAAATGGGGAATTTTGCAGAGCTGGTGCTTCCTTAGCAGCTCTTGCAAAGTAAGAATTGGAGAGCAAAACCATTAGTCTGTTTACAGTAGGTGTATTTTGGGGAGATTCAGTGCTGTAGCTTCGCAGTGTGGATCTGTCTCTTAACAGCTGGCACTAGAAATAACCACTTCTTTTGTGCAAGATCCAGGCTGTCTAAGTTAACATTTCAGGATACTGGGATAGACTGTTTCACCATTGGTTTGGGAATTTTGTTTTATCTTCTGTTTCAGATTGTAAGTCGTGAGTAGCTATACCTCTCTGTGCACATTTTGTCTTGAGAAGTGCTGCCTGATTTGTTTAAATACTATTTTCAGTTAAGTGCTGTTGTTCTAGATGAAGCGTCGTCATTTCTTACCCTGATTTTTCTTTTGGTTACTGCATTTCTGTCAGGCTCTGTGTGTCCGCGTCATCTATTAGAAAGCAGCTGTCTAGTTAGCAGTGTCTGTGCTCAGTTATTTTGTGCCTATGTATGTGCTTGTGCAGCAAGGGAATTCTTTAGTTTTAGCTCCTTTATGGAACATATTCCTTTGATATGTATGTCTTGGGATCCTCAGTGGACAACCGTGTGTGATCACAGACATTACATGCCTCTTCCACATTCTTTCTGCTTCCTCTTCTTCTAATGAGCAGCTTTGCTTCTGATTCAGGATATGTCACTGTGAAGGAGATGATGAGAGCCCTTTGATAACCCCCTGTCACTGCACAGGAAGTCTTCATTTTGTGCACCAAACCTGCCTGCAGCAATGGATTAAGAGCTCAGATACGCGATGCTGTGAACTGTGCAAGTACGAGTTCATCATGGAGACAAAACTGAAGCCTTTGCGAAAGGTAGGCACAAGACCTGCTTCCCCAGAGAAATGCCTTCTTAAACACAGATTCACACTGAAAAGAGGCAGTCCTTGCCTGTGAGCCTGCAGCAACCTCCACGTATTTATCGTGTTTCTGTGGCTCTGTAGTAAGTCTGATCAGCTTTGTATAGGTGCAGAAGGATTTAAAGTAACACTCGGCCTAGCAAAAATTAATGTCAGTGGAATCCAGCGCTGAGAGTTAGCTATTGTAGCCGGGCAGCTATCTGTGTGTAAATGTACACACATACACATATGTGCATGCAGCAACCTGACTTTTTTCTTTACAGTTACATCTTAGAGCTGATGCACAAAGGTATTTGCTCTGCAGTTATCCACGTTGCTTTTTATTTAAGTATGGAGTTTTGTGTTACTGTTACCTGCTCTAGTTTGATGCTCCAAGATCCGCATGGCTTTTAAGTTCTCTTGAAAATATGAGGATTTCAGGTTAAACCTACTTCAAATCACACTTCCTGAGTGTAATATGGTTAAAATTTGTAGTTTTTTTCTTTTTAAAGGCACCAACATATTTTAGTGAAAATATTACCTTGAAAGTAAAAGAAGGTTCACCAATAAATAATTTTAGTGAAAATATTACCTTGAAAGTAAAAGAAGGTTCTTAGACTGTGAATGACTTGGTTTTAGTACTTCAGGTTGCTAGAACCAGTATTTTTGTTTTATAGAAAAGTACCTTTCATAAATCTGGTGACTTCAAGTATAGGTACTTAAACGCTGCTTGCATTGTAAGGCTAGTTTTGCACTTGCATCCTTTTTGTTCTCCCACATCCTCCAGGCTTTCAACTTCAGCTGGTGTTTACCATCAGAATTTTGAGATGGAAGTCACTGGTATTCTTAGCACAGACAAATCTTGCCACATCTATGAAAGTGGAAAAAGTTAATAACAAAAACCTCAGTCTGAATAAATGTCTCAGTCTAGAATAAATGAGAAATGTTAAACTCAATTATGATGAGCCTAAATGATGTGGGGTGGGAAGTCCAGACTGCAGCCATCCGAAAACTGTAATGAGAAGTTGTCCAGTTCCTAAAAGTGACTCCTAGCAGAAAATGGAGCAGATTTCAAACACGTCTTTGACTTTTACAGGGGTGTGCAGTCTGCGAAGTATATAGCTCAGCAGTCCTGTTGATAGGACAACCTTTGCTTATGACTGTGGCAAACCATTGCCTTGTAAGAAGTGCAGATTTTTCCTTGATAGCCCCTTGGTACAGAGCATAGTACCTCTGAGCTGCAGTGTTGGCTGTCGTGGGCTCTGTTATCTGCACAGACAACAATTTGCACAGCCCAGTCATAGGGCATTAAAGACATTACACTAGAGAATACCAAGTAAGAAGAGTTGTTATAGTTGGCAACTGGCTGCTGTTTTTTCTGTGCTTGCTTTTGTCTGGAGTGGGTGGGAAACATTTTCTGAATATTTGTGCCCAGTGAGAAAAACCTGTTGGGCACCTTCAGAAATCAGTCGCTCAGCATCATTAGTTATATCTGAACAGGTTATCTATGGGAAAGAAACCAGATGCCAGAAGGTAGAGACAGAGCCGTAAACAGAAGGAGAAGGAATTTACCTCTCAAATATGTCTGAAGAGTCTTTTCAGAGGTTCAGCTGCAGCCAGAAGGTGAGCTGCCACTGTATCTTCAACTCAGCCTTTATGGTATCATGTCAGTCAGGAGAAAAGAGTCTGGAACTGGTGATTATGAACAGGATGGGACAAATAATAGGGCTTGTGCTTGTCTGTAGGGTGGAAATGGAATTAAACATCTTCAGCATCTTAAGGTTATATCACAGCACAGTGTATTGATCTGTTCAAACACTAGGTTACTGAGGGAAGAGGATGAGAAAAAAAAATGTGTCATGGTTTAAGTGAAGATGAGGGGAGACAAGAGAGGGACGCTCCGTTTTAAAATTTCAGTGGAAGAAAAAGAAGGCGTAAATCTAAATTTTCTACTGAATTTTTTAATATAGCAACACTTCAAAAACCCAGAGATGCTGACTTTTTAAACTGGGAAATACTACATAATATGTCTTCAGAATAACACAGTAGAGACCTACAGATTCTAGTTTCCTATCTGGGGTAGTACATAGCTGTTATAGTTTGGCTGCGGCCGGCAACAAAAGCGCCACGCGGCCGCCCCTCCCCCTGCCAGGGTGCGGAGGAGAATGGAAAGAAACAGGCAGAAACTGGTGGATCGGGATAAGGGCAGTTTAACAGAACAGCAAACAAAGGGAACAGGAACAACAACGATACAGAAAAGGGGAATACACAGAACAAACTGAACAACCCAGAGAGCCGCTCTCCCCGTCCGCCGCTGTGCACTCCCGAGCCGCGAGTGAGATCCCGCCGCCCCGCTCCCCCCCACCGGAACCCAGCATGATGGCATATGGTCTGGAATACCCAGCTCTGTTTGGCCAGGTGGGGTCAGCCTGCCCGGTATGTCCCCTCCTGGCTCCTGGTGAAAATTAACCCTGTCCTGGCCGAACCCAGGACATTATCCACCCCTTATTCTATACAATCTACGTCATGCCCAAGTCCCCCATTGTCCAGTTGATCACCACCACTTCTCCTGTCTCCAGATATCATTCCCTTAGTCTATGGGTCATTACTCTAAAGTGTCCGTTGAGTTCATTTAATCCATGACTTCAGGCTCCATCTGTCGTAATGGTCTTCCATGGCAGGAGAGATGATGTGTGGTGATGGGCGGTCACTTGCTGCATTCGGAGCTCATGGCTGATGTATCTGGTGCGGCCCATACCCACAGTCTGCAGGAGATGTTGATCTTGATGAAGTTGCTGGGTGCCAGTTGTTGAAAACCAGGTCCAGTCCCATCATCGCTGTGCTCTGCTAGGTTTCATCATAAAGTCCATCCTTCTTTAATCTGGACGATTCTTACTATAATACTACTGGTATAACATATAACATTTATAACAGTGATAACAGACAGTGACAGGGTTATTTAACAATTAACTTTATACAATTTATTTATGGACTATTCTCACCCAAAATCAAGTCCCCATGAGGTACACATCGGACTTCCCCTTCCTTCTGCATTACCCACCAGGTACCCCGAGGTCCTTGAGCAAAAGCAATCCCACGGATGGGCTTGCCTTTCCCCGAGGCAGGACTAACCCAAAGTGTCTTCCCTAACATGTTCCGCATGTGCACTACAGGGACTTTATCCCCTTCTATGGGGCGCTGAGTTTTTGATTGGGCAGGACCATCCCGGTTGGTGGATCCTCTGGTGTTAACCAACCAGGTGGCCCTTGCTAAATGAGTATCCCAATTTTTGAAAGTCCCACCCCCCATTGCTCTCAAAGTGGTTTTTAGCAGCCCATTGTACAGTTCGATCTTTCCAGAGGCTGGTGCATGGTAGGGGATGTGATACACCGACTCAATACCATGTTCTTTGGCCCAGGTGTCTATGAGGCTGTTACGAAAGTGAGTCCCGTTGTCCAACTCAATTCTTCCGGGGCTGCCATATCGCCACAGGACTTGTTTTCCAAGGCCCAGGATGGTATTCCGGGCGGTGGCATGGGGCACAGGGTAGGTTTCCAGCCATCCGGTGGTGGCCTCCACCATTGTGAGCACATAGCACTTGCCTTGGGGGGTTTGTGGCAGTGTGATGTAGTCAATCTGCCAAGCCTCCCCATATTTATATTTTAGCCATCGTCCTCCATACCACTGAGGCTTTACCCACTTGGCTTACTTGATTGCAGTGCATGTTTCACATTCATGGATAACCTGTGCGATGGTGTCCACGGTCAAGCCCACCCCTCGGTCACAAGCCCATCTGTATGTCGCATCTCTTCCTTGGTGGCCCGAGGTGTCATGGGCCCACCGAGCTATGAATAGTTCACCCTTATGTTGCCAGTCCAGATCCACCTGAGCCACTTCAATCTTGGCAGCCTGATCCACCTGGTGGTTGTTTTGATGTTCTTCAGTGGCCCGACTCTTAGGGACGTGGGAGTCCACATGACGGACTTTTACAACCAACTGCTCCAGATAGGCAGCAATATCTTGCCACAATGGGGCAGCCCAGATAGGTTTGCCTCTGCGCTGCCAGTTGTTCTTCTTCCATTGCTGCAGCCACCCCCACAAGGCATTGGCCACCATCCAGGAGTCAATGTAAAGACAGAACACTGGCCACTTCTCTCGACTGGCAATGTGTAAAGCCAGCTGGATGGCTTTCACCTCTGCAAACTGGCTTGACTCACCTTCTCCCTCAGCAGTTTCCACGACTTGTCGTGTAGGGCTCCATACAGCAGCCTTCCACCTCCGCTGCTTCCCCACAATGCGACAGGACCCATCCGTGAACAGGGCATACTGTTTCTTATCTTCTGGCAGCTTGTTATACAGTGGGGCCTCTTCACCACGTGTCACCTCCTCCTCTGGCGATGCTCCAAAATCTTTGCCTTCTGGCCAGTCCATGATTACCTCCAGAATTCCTGGGCGACTGGGGTTTCCCATTCGGGCGCGCTGGGTGATCAGCGTGACCCACTTACTCCACACAGCATCGGTGGCATGATGTGTAGAGGGGACCCTCTCTTTGAACATCCAGCCCAGGACCGGCAATCGTGGTGCTAGGAGGAGCTGTGCTTCAGTGCCGACCACTTCTGAAGCAGTTCGAACGCCTTCATATGCTGCCAGAATCTCTTTTTAAGTGGGAGGATAGCAGGCCTCGGATCCTTTGTATCCCCGGCTCCAAAACCCCAGGGGTCGACCTCGAGTCTCCCCTGGTGCTTTCTGCCAGAGACTCCAGGTTGGGCCATTCTCCCCGGCTGCGGTGTAGAGCACGTTTTTAACATCTTGCCCTGACCGGACTGGACCAAGGGCTACGGCATGAACTATCTCCTGTTTAATTTGTTCAAATGCCTGTCGTTGCTCAGGGCCCCATTCAAAATCATTCTTCTTCCGGGTCATGTGGTACAGAGGACTTACAGTCTGGCTGTAATTTGGGATGTGCATCCTCCAAAAACTCACAACACCTAAGAAGGCCTGTGCTTCCTTTTTGCTGGTTGGTGGAGACATAGCTGCTATTTTGTTGATGACATCCATTGGGATTTGACGGCACCCATCCTGCCATTTTATCCCCAAAAACTGGATCTCTTGAGCAGGTCCCTTGACTTTACTTCGCTTAATGGCGAAACCGGCTTTCAGAAGGATCTGAACTATTTTCTCCCCTTTCTCAAAAACTTCCTCCGCTGTGTCACCCCATACAATGATGTCATCGATGTACTGCAGATGTCCTGGAGCTTCACCCTTTTCCAGTGCAGTCTGGATCAGCCCATTGCAAGTGGTGGGACTGTGTTTCCACCCCTGGGGCAGTCGATTCCAGGTGTACTGGATGCCCCTCCAGGTGAAAGCAAACTGTGGCCTGCACTCTGCTGCCAAAGGGATGGAGAAGAATGCATTAGCGATGTCAATTGTAGCGTACCACTTGGCTGCCTTTGACTCCAGCTGATACTGAAGTTCTAGCATGTCTGGCACGGCAGCACTCAGCGGTGGTGTGACTTCATTCAGGCCATGGTAGTCTATTGTCAGTCTCCACTCTCCAGTAGATTTTCTCACTGGCCATATGGGACTATTCAAGGGTGAGCAAGTTTTGCTGATCACTCCTTGACTCTCCAGCTGGCGGATCAGCTGATGAATGGGGAGAAGGGAGTCTCAATTAGTGCGATATTGTCACCGGTGCACCGTTGTGGTCGCAATTGGCACCTGTTGTTCTTCAACCCTCAGCATCCCCACAATGGAAGGATCCTCCGAGAGAACAGGCAAAATGGACAGCTGTTTAATTTCTTCCGTCTCCACAGCAGCTATGCCAAAAGCCCACCGATACCCCCTTGGGTCCTTGAAATACCCTCTCCTAAGATAGTCTATACCAAGGATGCACGGAGCCTCAGGGCCAGTTACAATGGGGTGCCTCTGCCACTCCTTCCCTGTGAGGCTCACTTCAGCCTCCAATACAGTCAGCTCCTGGGACACCCCTGTCAATCCCGAAATGCAAATGGACTCTGACCCTTTGAAATCTGATGGCGTTAAAGTACACTGTGCACCAGTGTCCACTACAGCTTTATACTCTTGTGGATCTGATGTGCCAGGCCACCGAATCCACGCCATCCAATAAACGCGGTTGTCCCTTTCCTCCACCTGGCTGGAGGCAGGTCCCCTCTAATCCTGGTCAGAGAATTTGCTGCTCACTTGCTGTGAAAATGACTTGGAGGTCCCTTCAAGAGGATCAGAATCAAGATCAAACTGTCTGCCTGGCCTGGAGAGCTGGTTGCTGGAAACTGGAGCAGCAATTTTCCTCACAGAATCCCCTTTGGTGATTGTTTCACCTCGCAACTCACGCACTCATGCCTCTAGACTTGAGGTAGGTTTTCCATCCCGCTTCCTCATGTCCTCTCCATGGTGACGCAGGTAAAACCACAGGGTGCCCCGTGGTGTGTAGCCTCTGTGTTCCCTTTCCTGAGCAGAGGAATGCCTGCCCCTAACAGCTGAGATGCTGGCCCGTACAGGTGGAGAGTAGGACCTATTCTTTTTGATTTGCCGGACTTCCCTGGCCAGTTTCTCCACAGCTGAAACAAGGGAGGAAGAGAGACTTTCCTCATATTGCTGGAGTCTGACAGCCACCTCATCCACTGTTGGTGCCTCCTCACCTTTCCAGTTTACTATTGCCAGTGAGTTGGCATGTGAGGATGGTGCCCTACGCACAAACTTCCTCCACATGTGCCGTGTGCACTGGACTTCATCTGGGTCTGTGGGTACCTGCTCATCGTCTGGTTCATAGTAAACCAGCTCCCTCACAGCTAATTCCCTCAAGTACTGAATACCCCTTTCCATATTGGTCCACTTGCCAGGATAATATACAAAATCCTCACTGTAGGGGTACATCTCCCTCCCGCCTGACAGAAATCTCCTCCAGAAGCTGAGGACTTGTTGCTTTTTCCCAATGGCCTTGTCAATGCCCCCTTCCCTGGCCAGGGATCCCAGCTGCTTGGCTTCCTTGCCCTCTAACTCCAAGCTGCTGGCCCTGTTATCCCAGCACCGCAGCAGCCAGGTGACAGTGTGCTCACCAGGGTGGCGGCTGAAATCTTTCTGCATGTCTCGCAGCTCACTCAGGGACAGGGACCGGGTGATGACCTCCGTTTCTGTCTCCCGCAATGACCCTGGCTCATTGTCATCCTTCCCGGAGCGATATGATTTCTTTGCCTCTTTCTTTAGTTTTACAGGGGTGAGTGCTACTGGCACAGGTTGGTCATTGGGCTCAGCCGCGATGCCTGCTGCTGGAGTTGGGGCTGGAGCAGTTGCCATGCCCACCAGGGAAACCGGGATCGCCCCTGCGGCCGTGGCAGCGGTGGTGCCAGTCGGGGGGGCTGTGACTGCCTGCTGGGCTGGAGGGGCTGCAGGGCCGGCTGGAGGGGCAGCACTAGTCGCAGTGCCTGCCGCTTCATTTCTCCCCTTTCCTCTTTAGGGCACTGAACAGTGTTGAACAGGGCAGCTCGGTAGGCGTGGGCCAGACCCCCACACGTTGCGGTGATTTGTGTCTCTCTGGAGTTCCCAGGCAGCACACTTTTTGCAGATATTTTACTAGTTTGTCGGGATTCTGTACTTGCTCAGGGGTGAGTTTCAAAAACATCGGGGGTGTCCACTGCCTTAGGTACTTGCCCATGCTGTCCCACACACCCAGCCACTCAGAGCTGTCCAGCCCCAGGACAGGTCTCTGCACGATGTTCTTAACTACTTGTTTAACCCTAAACTAAACCTGCAACCCATTCAGGAGGCAGAACAATAGGAGAGTGCTGGCCTGAGCATCCCATGGGTACTCGAAATTCTCAGTAGCCGTTAGGACCATCCTGAAGGAGACAGGGGGGGGTGAAAGAGGGGGGGAAGGTATCCCCTGTGGTTTTCCCCACAGGGTGGGTTTGATTATTAACAAATTCTAAGACATAGGATCTGAGGTATGGAAATGACCGCAGTGCCACATGCAAATACAAGCCTAATCTCATGCACAGTGATGTTATCATGTCATAAGTCCATATCATACAGTACAGCAAAATCGTCATCCTGATCCTTTTCCCTGAGGTAATGAACATCACCACAGGGAACACATAAAGCAAGTTCAAATACCACAGCCATTTGATCAAAGACAGAAACATTTTTTACTGGCGACTATTTAACTAACACAATAAATGCGTATAACAATATTTAACAAAATCTAGGAAAATTGTTTCAACACACACTGCTCAGCCCTGCCATTACCCCCGCCCCACGCTTGGGCGCCAGATTTAATGTTATAGTTTGGCTGTGGCCGGCAACGAAAGGGCCACGCGGCCACCCCTCCCCCCGCCTCAGTACGGAGGAGAATGGAAAGAAACAGGCAGAAACTGGTGGGTCGGGATAAGGGCAGTTTAACAGAACAGCAAACAAAGGGGACAGTAATAACAACGGTACAGGTAAGGAGAAAACACAACACAAACCGCACAACACAGAGAGCTGCTCTCCACCGCTGTGCGGTCCCGATCCACGAGAGAGTTCCAGAGTTCCTGCCGCCCAGCTCCCCCCCCACCAGAACCCAGCATGATGGCACATGGTATAGAATACCCTGTTCTGTTTGGCCAGGTGGGATCAGCCCGCCCAGCTGTGTCCCCTCCTGGCTCCTGGTGAAAATTAACCCTGTCCTGGCCAAACCCAGGACAATAGTTTGCAGAATATCTCCTCTTTTGCCGTGCAGTCATAATCTCTTGAAGAGGTGAGGTGGTTTGGGCTGGTTTGCTGGCTGTGGAGCCAGCAGTTCACAGGAGATGCTGTCCAGTGGAGGAGCTCAAGCTGTGGAATATAAAAGAGAAATATAAATTAGTCAAAACACAAGTCCGTGTGGCTCTGTAAAGAGCATTCACAAATAGATTGTACGTGCTTACATTTTGACAAATAATTTATACTTTCTAGCAAAGTTAAACACCTTTGTTTAGGTGCAAAAGCAATTTTCTTTTTAAAACACAACATCCAAAGGGAATGTTTTGTCTAATCTTTTTCTAACAGTATTGAAAATATGTCTTTCTAGCATGACATGAGTCTAGCATGTCATTGCTGAAAGTCCTCAGTTCTTGTGCCATGATGAGATTTGGATGCCGAGAACAGGAGATGTGGCTTGGACTGGCCAAAGAGATTGTTTGTTGGCAAGACAGTGGGGGTCACAAAGTCTCCGTTTCAGGGTTCAACCATTCTTGTATTTGAAGCAGTGGAAATAATAATTCAGCATAATGGGTGATCTCAGTGATACCAGTCAGGACATCCTCGGTCTCTTCCACATTATTTCTCCTTCTCAAAGTCCTCTTTTTCTACAAATTATTCTAGGAGACATCAAATGCATCTCTCTAGAAGCTCATAGGCATGTATGAGAAGCTTATGTGCCCCAGCATATATTTTGTGACAGTGTGAGAAAAGCCCACCTTAACTCTCTGTTCCAAGCAGATACACTGAGAGATGTGTAACCCATACGCAAAAACTTTCATCATATGCATAGGGGAAATTGCCAAAAAATAATTTAAAAAAACAGCTTCCAGATGTCTCAGGTAAAAAAAATAAAAGCTAGTTTTGAACAATTCCTTGCGTATTAGAAGCATCTCTAATAATTGTGTAGTTTGTTTGTATCTTTCCTAAATGACAGGAGCTGGACTTTGTGGTTTCTGTTTGGGCTGTATAAACATTATTGATAGATGCATGTCTGGGGATTTAATTTGCTGCATCCTCTCGCTTGCAGAAGCTGTCATCCCAGTTCTACTGTACATTCTTAGGGCACATATATTTAAGTGCACTTGAAACACTGAAAATAAAATATGAGTGTCACTGCTGTAAGTAGTGTAAAATATATATGAAAATTGAATGAAACCCCCAGAGGTAGGAGGTGCGAACTAAACAGCCTTGAGCTGAGAGCGAAATAGCCTTGACTGTGCACCGAGGGACTCTAACAGAACTCAGCATGAGATGTCTTGCACGCACTGGTCAATTGGATCATGTACAACTTTTATTGCAGTGTTTTATTGAATACCTGCCTAAGCAAGGGTACCCTTTGCCCCTCATGATGCTCAGCGGTGACTGTGGGTACCCGCTGTTCAGTGGGGAACACAGGAAGGAGCAGCCTTGCTTGCACTGCAC
The DNA here is from genome assembly GCF_030867145.1 of Opisthocomus hoazin. Taxonomy (NCBI): domain Eukaryota; kingdom Metazoa; phylum Chordata; class Aves; order Opisthocomiformes; family Opisthocomidae; genus Opisthocomus; species Opisthocomus hoazin. The sequence goes on along the minus strand of NC_134419.1, from coordinate 58,631,886 downwards.
AAGGCCCTGTGTTAGGAGTTGTGCCTGCCTGGGTAAGCAGGGTGCGGTGACATTGTGCTGAGGCTCCAGCTCGGAGCTGAGCACTGAAGATACCCTCCCGTGCCAGGACCACTCCCATCACAGCAGGGTGAGCTGCCTGCTGTTGCAGACATGCTGTGGTCAGTGCAGTAATGCTGTCTGACTTTTAAAATCTGTGTTATGGAGAAACTGGTCTCCTGCCTGTTTTTTGTACTTATCAATGTTCTCTTTTTATACTCTCTAATAACTACAATAAACACCTAATCTCTTGCTCTGCTTCTGGGTTTCTTGTCAGTGGGAGAAGCTGCAGATGACAGCCAGCGAGAGGAGGAAGATCATGTGCTCTGTAACATTCCATATCATTGCCATCACCTGCGTTGTGTGGTCTCTCTATGTCCTGATAGACAGGACCGCTGAAGAGATTAAACAGGGACAGACTACCGGTATGTTAGTTGCTTATCTTCCCCACTTACTCTCTTGGAATAATTATTTGTCCTGAAGAGGTCTGCAGAGAGGATGCAGAGCATGAGTGTGCAGGTAACGTTTATGCTTAGTCAGCATTAGCCTGAGGTTGGATTGGTTTAAATGCACTGTTCTAAAATGCTTTAGTTAAATCAATGTAAATTAATCTGTGGGTGCTTTTGAAGTCTCTTTCAAGTCAACTTATTTTGGACTTCTGAAATGTATATATATGAGAGCTAATCCACCGTAGCTAGACACAAAATTGTACTGGCTTAGCTAACTTAGTTTTGAATTGGAACACTTACTGAACAGATAAGGATGTAAGCATTTGTTTGCTGCTATGCCTACTTTTTAACTAAGCAAAACCAGAACAGTTTTTAAAAAGAGAAGAAATAAGAGGAACCTAAATCCAAATCTTCACGCTAAATCAACAGGGTTTTCTTTCCATTCGGTCATCTGTGAGGTGGGTTAGCACAAGTTTTCTGTGAAAGTCGTGTTAAACTGGAGAAATTTTTTATGGGTGACTGTCCCTGAAGCAGAAGAAATTCAGGCTGATTCTTAGGACTCCACGCAACTGAGATGAGATACACTGCAATTCATGTAGTGGCTGCAGGGATGTCTTAACTGCTTGAATAGTAGGTGTTCTTTAGCATGCTAGCTGTAAACTTACCAGATTGAAAACTGTTTACCTGGGTGTGCTGGGCTGCAAATTTGCAGCTATCACAAAACTGTTTCTCAGGCAGCTCAGCTGTCCCTGAAGGTGGGGATAAAAGGGATGGGGTATCTGCTAAGGTGGGGACGCATTAGAAGGCAAGCTGTCCTTGCTCACAGAGCATTGCAGGCCAACTAGACATGCAGCTGGAAAATGTTTTGCTGGTGATTGGAAAGCATCATCTGGGGAGGCAGCTGAGCATCAATAAACCTGCAAATCCGCAAAGCTGTTGCAGCCTCTTTAGAGCAGAATCACACTTCAAACTGAACAGTTTTGCTGTCACTTTTCATTTTGGCTGTAGTTTGATTGTTCATTACTTCAGTCAAGAAGCTGCTTTGAATGAAATCTTTTCTGTTCCATCCAACCCCATCTATTCCACGTATGCTTAAAATTGTTGGCCTTTCAGTGTAAGGTTTCCATATGATAACGAAAAGCATATGCTTTCAAAGATTTATTGTCTCCAGGTTGTTTTAACCAAGAAATATATTAGCTGAATGTGAATAGGAGGATTAGTGTGAACAATTAGTAGTTGTTGCAGTGCTGCCTTGCTGGCTTCATTTGGTTTCTAAATCTGGGGAGTGCTGTAATGAACTGGGGAGGGTGGGGTGGGGTTGGTATACATTCACGTCTCCATAGGGGCAAGCATATGCTGTCACTGCCTACAGATGGCATCAGATAGCTCACCTGATGCCATAGGTTCAGGTATTAATTATGGGTGGGATTTCACCAGTATTCACATTGCAGTGCCCTTTGTATTTTTGGGACTAAAATATTTTCATTCCTTCCACATTACTATGTATTTCCAAAAGAACACTGACCTGTATCTTGGTAAAAACTTTGAATACTTGGGAGGCCATGATTTTATGCTCTGAGAAACCTGATGGTGGGTAACTCAGCATGGTTCCATATCCATCTGGTGATGCCACTTATCTTTAAAGAGGAGAGAAGCTGGGTGGAGAAAGGACCTATGTAAGCAGAAGCTGTGTAAAATGAACAGTCTCTCATTTAATAGTTGATAGAGATGTAACAAGATCCAATATCTAAAAGTTTAAGCTAGGCAAATTCAGGAAAAGTAATTGTGGTCATTTTTCATACAGAGGGCAAGCTTGCCAGAATGCTTCAGCATCTCCAGCACTTGCAGTTTTACGTCAGGAGAGACACTGTAGTTCAACTACAAGTTACTGGGTCTGATGCAGATAAAATTGTCTGGTCTGCATAATGAACATGTCAGACTAGATGGAAGCAATCATACCCTTTTGGGTTTAAAGACTGTGACTCCATGTACTGTGTAATCACAGAGTTCTTGGGTCACTGAGCTGAGTCTGCTGCTTTGAAGAGGAAACCCAGAGTTCTTGGGTCACTGAGCTGAGTCTGCTGCTTTGAAGAGGAAACCATGCCATAGAGTCCCTTTCATAATCTGATCCAATCTTCATTTAAAAACAGGTGTAAAAGGACCTAAGCTTATTCCTGGCTGTTGCCTTGACTCTGTCTGTGATTGTGCTGCACAAGGGCTCAGGCACAGAGGATCAATTGTTTTGTTTTTCCTCTGGTGGGTGAGAATAAGTGTGATATGTGAAGTAGAAGTCTGCATGTGTTTGACTTGAAGGGGAGTGGGGGTGAGGGGAAGGCCGAATAAAAATGGCAAAATAACAATAGTTTACATGGCCCAAACTCTGTGACAGTTTCCTTAAAGGATGTTTTTGAGAGATCCAATGTAGTCCAGCCAATACTGACCTGGTCCTTTTTCTTTCTTTTTTAATTTTCTCTCTTCCAGGGATTTTAGAGTGGCCATTTTGGACTAAGCTGGTGGTTGTGGCTATTGGTTTCACTGGAGGACTGCTGTTCATGTATGTACAGTGCAAAGTGTACATACAGCTGTGGAAGAGACTTAAAGCTTATAACCGAGTAATATATGTACAAAACTGTCCAGAAACTATCAAAAAGAACATTTTTGAAAAACCTGCACTAATGGAGCCAAACTTTGATAGTAAAGAAATGCTTGGGGTACACCGTTCAGACACAAACTCTTCACATTACACAGAGCCAGAAGACTCTGCTGCAGAAATCCTTCACGTCTGATTGCTGGGTGGAAGGGGTGTTTCTGTATTTCCTTGAAGATTTAAAATATCATTGTTTACTGCAAACTGCTCTACCTTTTTAAAAATTGGCTAACAGCTGAGGGCTGGTGGGTGAATTTTTTTACATTTATTTTTTGTTGGAATTTTTTTAAATCCCTTTGACATATCTGTCAATGTCGTCTCATTGTTGCATACCTCTCAACGTTTTGTGTCTTGTACTGGCTGATCAAAGAGCCACAGGATACGGGGTAGAATGAGCCTTGGGTTTGGTATCAAGCAAGCCGCTAGTGAACTGTCATCAACCTCATGGAGTCTATTACTTTAGAAGATAACTCTAAATGATTACGTATAGTGTATAGATACACGTAGAGTGGGGTTGGTTGGTTTGTTTGTCTGTTCTTTAAGCTAATGAAGGAGGATGTCCCAGACACTGAGGGAAATGAGAGCGCTAGAATCTAATCTACCACTAATACTGCCACTAACATTTTGTCTTAGGCAGCAGGTGTAAAATTTTGCTTTATGTATTGTGACGAAATTTACAAAGCATATAGCACTTTTAAAAATCTTTATTTTGTAATACGTATGTCAAATGAGCATGGAACTTGAAAGAATGTGTCATTTTCAAAACATTTCTTCATTCTTTACCCCGTCTATTCTTCTAGAGCGTAAACCTCTTGCCTTATGAAAAAAACAAATTAAAAAAATTCTAATCTGTGATTTCCAACACATGCCCACATTATCTTACTAAACATAACACTAAAAAATTCTGCCTTTTTGGGTTTCCTTTGAGGAATTTTTTTTCAAAGGATATTGCACTTGTGACTTGTGTGTGTGGAGTGGTGGATGTGTACAGTATTTGTTTTCAATGTGTAATGATTTCAGTGCTCAGTTTTGGGGATTGGTTTTGCTTTTTTTTAAACAGGCTAGACCATCAACATACCTGCCAGATATATACCTGACGTAACTTTCATTCCAAACTATTGGCAAAGGGTTTGTTACTATATTGGTAAATATGTGAACTGTTATGGAAAAAAAGATACTTGGTCAATACAGCTGAAATTGGTTTTCCTTCTTTAGTGCTGTGTCATGTGTGAATTACCCAAGAATTTGACATTGTCAGAGCAGATGCTGAGATCACAGTCTAGGAAGTAAATACTGCATTAACTGGATGAGTTTAAAAATACCTGCCTGGTTTTAGTCCTGCTGTGATGCATGGTGTGGTCAGAGAACAGTTTTGTCTATGCTTTTGAATTTGGGACTGGCTTTTTAATCAGTTAGCATTAATGATAAGAGCTTTAAAATCTGTTTGCAGGGCTTTAAACAGAGTTGCCCAAAGCCTGAGGTGTCTGCTGTTAATTTGCTTGACCAACCTGCTTCACTGAATCACTGTCTAGCTTCAGGCTCTCATTTAACCAAAGTGTCAATGTGACTGGAGCAGAAATGAAGCCCCATGAAAAGTCAGCACACGAGGCCTCCGCATCTGAAAGCTGACTTTTGCAATCTGAGCCCTATCTAAATCTCTGTAAAGTCAATGATAATCTTCTGGTTGTTCTTAGTAGGAGTTGCCTGGACTTCTCAGTTAGGTAAAAGCTTCCGTTTACGTTTTGCGATACTGAACTAAATCCCTGGCTCCAGTTCAGGTATTACTTAGTCTTTTTCAAGTACAACTTTCATTCGGCAAGTCCCTTTCAGAATATAAGTAGTTGCTTGAAGACTTCCCAAAGAATAACAGTAAGAGATTGGTGATTTTTTCCTTAAAATATAATATTAATTTATTTCTTAATTAATATTGTAAAATAAGGCAGAGAAAGGACTGTGGTAAGAGAACACACACCAGTGGTTTCTAAGAGCTGTTAGAGGAAATGCGTGTGTGTGCGTGCGTGCCTCTGCATGATCTCATACTTGAAGCTTACTGACTGCGATCTGCATGAACAACACGGTACCTTGTTCTTGAGATATTTTAAAATACCCAGACCTCTAGGCAGTCCTAGCAAAGCTGCATTGGCATGGGTGGCATGGGTTTGTGTACTGCGCTTGGTGTCAGGATGCGTCCCATGCTTACATGATACAGGCAGACAAACCCTGCACACCCTGCTAGTATCAGGGCAGCAGTCTTCATAGGCATGTATAGTTGTTGCCTATGCCTGCCATAATTTAAAGTGCAATTACTCGGGCCCTTTCCTGAACTCTGCTGTGGGGATCCTCTGCTATTATGAGAACCCAGATAACACAGTCTTGTTTTGTTTTCTGTTTTGTTCTGTGAAAAGATTTACTAGATAACTCAGGTGGGTTAAATATCAGGTCTTGCACACGTTCATCATGTTCTGAAACGCCCAAGTGCACGAGGCTTACATGTCTGCGAGATGCTCATGTTACAGATGCAAGATGCACACAATCAGCTGCTGACTGATGCTGTGCACGTTCTCATCTGATCTGTTGCCAGTGGGTGAAATGAAAATGGACAAGTTCTGGTAAGAAACGTGCTTGTTCTACAGCTCACACCTGAGAGGCACTGGTGTCTGACCAATGTTCTGACAAGTGTCAATATGGCGTACTGTCATGTGCTGGTCCTGTTTCAATCACTGTCATATGTGATTCTTTGTGAAATACTGTGGAATCTCATTTGGTGTTTTGAAAGCTCCATGTGGCACATGCCAGATAGTGTTCAGTGCATTCAGGATACTGAAGGGTTTTGCTGTGCTACTGTGTATCTTAACTTGGGAAGAAAAATCATCTCCAGCAAAATCATCTGGGGAAAAATATTTGTGGATGAAACTGTTTTAGCCAGTGTTGCGGCTAACTATTCCCTCTCCCAGCAGGACTTTTCTGAATGAAAGTTAAGGCCAATATTTAAAGTCTTTATACTGCTTAGCAATGCTCATACCAGGAAGGACCACAGAAGAGATCCGTCTGTCAAGGGTTTTCATTTATGCTGGTCACAGTTCTCATGCTGATTCTTGCTTGGTCTTAACAGTGGGCTTCTGGAGCTGAAGTTCTCTGCTGCTGCCTGGTGCCATCAAATGGTGTGAGAAGGCAGAATGGTGCTTTTCTCTTCCTTCTCCTCAAGGAGGTTCTGTTGACTTTTCAGCTTCCAGCTGTGAGGCACTGATGCTAGCTCAGGTGAGCTCCATCATTCCTATTAGTAAGGGGAACAACCACCCCTTGTCAGATCAGGCTTTCCAACACTTCCTTCTGGCAGCTTTTGAAAGGGCTGAAATAGAAGTCAGAATTTTTTTTAGTCCTTGTTCCTTGGCCACAGTTCATTTGGGTTACCTGGGACCTTTCTGAGACCAGAATTTAAGTAGGAGGGAATATAGGCTTAATACCATCTACCACGGCCCCTTCCCTAGATTGCCAGAGCCTTTGGTGGTATGTCCCATGCTGTAGACATCTGACTAGACTCCCATTCTAATAACTTTAATCCTGTCCAAAAAAACACCGGCTCTGCCAAGGAGATTTCCCTGCAATGTCGTATTTGGTCTATCTGCCAGGTCATGAACATGCATTATGTTAGAAATACAAGTGTGTGCTGCAGAAGGTTGATCCCCTGTAAGAGACCATGAGATGTTAAATTCCTACGAATTCTCAGGACTTTCAACTGTAACCCTGTATTTTGGGAGCATGGCTAGTGTTTAAAATTTTGCCCTGTATTCTGAAAAGATTGACAGACCTGGAGACAGCTTCCTCTGGTTGAATGTTACTGAGATTGTAACCTTCACTGAAGCAAAGCCATTGAGCCTGCAAGGGGTTAGAGAAGCGCTAGGCCTCTGTGCTGCTCCTGGGAAATCCTAGGAAGCAATAGTAACTCTCTGTCCAAGCCCACTTCTGCCCATCCTGTGTACTGATCAGGACATCAGTCCCACCTTTTAGCAGTGCTGTAAGGAAGGGGTATGCTTGGCGTGCCGCTTCTCAGAAAAATTTGCAAATGATGCATGGATATGGCTACGTATGGGAGCCAGATGCTTCTGCCCTGTGCTTGTCTGGGTCAGTATCTATTACAAAGTGAGACCTGGGTCCAAATTTCTCCTAAAGCTGAGGTGTGTTAACATACAGATTTGTGTTGTAGTCTGCTGTGGAGATTGTGGCCAGCAGTGAAAGGGAGGTTGGTGACTGTGGGTTGGGTCTCTCTCAAATATGGGCAAAACAGGGCAAATACAAAAGCAAGGATATTGCTGGCTGGATTTTCACAGCGTTATATTAGATATGCAAAGAAAAATTCTGAGTGGGACCTTTTATTTTGTCACTGTTCTTTAGTTTCAAGATATTGCAGTGTTTGTATGTTCCAATGAAGTACTGAAAGCACTTGTCTGTATAGAAGGTAACTGTTTAAAAATTGCAGCTGATCTTGTATTTAGGTAAAATGTTTGTAGATAGGTGATTGTATAACATTAAACAACTTTACACTGGCATGTGTTATATAGTTTATACAAGATACTTCACAGTTCTGCAGAATTTTTTACTTAGTAAATTTCTAGTAACTTAAATGTATAGTTTTGAATCTTTTCACGTATGTTTGTTCTCTCAGTATTACCACTTGCAGAATTATTTTTAGTTTCTTAAACTGTAGTTGGTTATTTGTGTGTGATACACAGGGTTATTGACTGCAGCAATAAAGTCTTTCTACAAAAAAAATCCAAAAGACGATAATACCATTACAATATCCATTTTGTTTGAAAAAGCGTTAGAGGCTTATGTGAGAGAAAAATCAAACTCTGCAGTAGTGAGATGATGATCAAAGTGAGTTACTTTCACTGGAGTAAACATGGAACTTGATGGCTCTTCAGTGTAGCAGGCCAAAACAGAGTAGCATTCCATAACAATTTGATGTTAAAATCACTTATAATGATAAAGGGATAGTTAACCATCAGAATAAGTGGGCGACTCCTTTGTTGCAGTGAGAAGATATGACTCTGCAGGTACTTTAGGCTCAGATGCAGCAATCATGGGGAGAAATTTCTGTCTTGTGCCATGCAGGAGGTGGGGAGAGAGGATTCCTGTGGGCCTTAAAAGCTGGAGCTTCTGGAATCAACACTGAGCGTTGCTATGAATGCTTCATATCTGAAGTCAGCATTCTCACACACGTTGGTTTCTGTGCAGAGGTGCAGAGCAGAAGCAGCTCATTATCATGATTGTCCTCTAAGGAGAAAGATAATTTTGTGTAAGCGTGGAGTGGTGGATGGCTGCATTTATCCTTCATTGCTGATGGCATGAGCATGCTTGCAGTGCTACATGTGGTTTTGTGCCAAGACCAAGTCTCCGAATGGGAGTTCTTCGGTGGTTTCTAGCACCAGTAGGTCAAGGAAAACAGCTGTCTGGGCTGCTGTGAGAAAGCTGGTAACAAAAGCATAAATGCCAAAGAGCAAATAAGATCTAGGAAGTTGTGTCTGTAACAGACACAAGGGGGTCAAAAAAGCTCTTTTAATTTGCATTTCTTTCAAAGGAGCGATTAGTTTTGAATTTTCTTTTAGGTAAGAAAGGAGAGGGAATCTTTATACTGCAACCCTAGAGAGGTGTCTCCCGTGCAAAAACAAAAGGCTCTGTCCTGTATTCCTTAGTGAAGCAAGTCTGATTGTAGTAAGCAGGGCTACTTACATAAAGTTTGCAAACCCACCAGCAAGGCCTCTGTACAAAAATACCCTGCTGGAGAGATGGTAAGGTAATTTCCACGGCCTGCTGTTTAACTGACACTCTCTTGGATGAAAAGCTGATAAATGGTTTAAGGAACAGAGCCTGCAGAACCACCTGGCTGCTAGTTAAAAAGTGCTCCTCATCTTGGGTTCAGGCACCTCGAGTTATTATAAAATAGCTTCTCTCATAAACCTCATTTTTATCTGACACATGGTCTGTGTCCATCTCCGAGGCAAAGCAGAGTAGTGGGTCAGGGACACATGGCACATCTATGACTCCAGGAACAGGATTTTTCAGCTGGTCCACAGGAGCTGGAGCTGTTTGGTGAGTAGTTACTGGTATCTGGCTCACAGGACCAGGATGACTTGCCTGTCAGAGCAGGACAGAGGCATGTTGTGGGGAGGTGGGAGGGCAGCAACAAGGGTTGGTAAGATCCACCTGAGTGCCCTCTGAAGGCTGTGGAGGTGTCAAATGGTGTAACTCCAGCTGCTGACTCTTGAAACCAAGCCCCAGGAGTCTCAAGAGCCAGACTAGTGCCTGCATTGCTGCTCAGCCCATCCTGCAGGGACTGTACATCCTCCTCCAATCCCCCTCTTCCCAAGGCCAGCCTATGGACCACTTTGCTGTCATGCACCTCCTCCATTTCAGATTTCCTTGTCCTCAGGCTCTCCATCCATATCATGGTGTGTTTTCCCCTTTCCATTCACTACTTGTGCAATCCAAATTTCCTTCCTCTTCCCCCTTCCTCTTTCACCACTATCATTATTTCTCACTCAGCTTGCCTCTGGGCAAGGTTGGGCAGAGGGGGCTGTGCTAGGGGAACGAAATTGCAAGCAGCATGTGATTCATAGGCATGACCGTGAAAGTACTCAGGAGTGATACTGTGCAAATAAAAGCTCAGTGTGCACCTGCCATCCCAGTTTTTCCTGTAAATCCTCTAGGCTCCAGTCTCTGACATGTAGGACGCTCTCTGTCAATTTGGGATTGTATTGTGTTACCACATACAGTCAGAAGAGGATGCTTTTTCACAGTGTTAGGATGGATGGATGACGTCAGAAAATCAGGTAATTATCTGAATGATAGTTCAGAAGATGGGATTTTTTAAAAAAATCAACAATCATTACAGCCCTGGGTAAAGGAAACAGGGAGCAAGTTCCATTGGTAACACAGGGTAAAATAAGTGGAAATGTAATATTGCTCAGACAGGATCAAGTGATGGCAAACTTTAAGAACACTCTTTTAAAGTGTATTCTAGGGAAAAGGCAAGATTGGTGGCAGAGTAACTGAAAGCAGATAACAGCGAAGAGACCTTGCTTGAGAGTGTTAAGAAGCGGAATGAAGTTGTCTCAAAGGCTTTAACATCAGAGGTGGGTTTGAAATAACTGAATAAAACACCAGAAGGCTGCACAGAGCAGAGCATGGGGACATCACCACTCAGGGTGTGCTTGTTAAGTCTTCAAGCTTCAAGGAATCAGACTTGCAATTTCTAACATTTTAAGACTTCACTAAAATTAACTTCCCAGTCTTTTTTTTCTGGGAGCCCCTTGCTGTACTGGCTTGCTCTGATACTGTCTGTCTCAACGGCCACCTGCAAACAAGGCAGGCCGAACAGGCTTAGGAGAATTCATCACTGTTAGAGCCACTGGGTCTGGTGCTGGGGACTGCAGGTGCTTTTTATGAAGGGAAACAGTTATCCTTGTGGTTGGGAGAGAACAGGAAATGTGTCAGACTGATGACTTGATGCTAATCAAAAAAGCACAGCTATCTTAGGGGAGTGTATGTGGTACTTCATATCTGCTTTACCCCTGAGCACCCCAAATTAACTCTTGAAGTACTGTTGTTCCCTACCTGTGGTTAAACTGAGGTATCTCTAGAGTCTCAAGAAACAATATGTTTTTTTCCCTGTTTTTATGCTATTTTTCACACTGGTAAAAGAGGTAACATTCCACTCCAGTTGCAACAGCATCCCCATCTTTTCCTGTGCAGTTTTGCAGCCCCTGCCATGCCCTGCTCCCCTACGGCTGCCCCCACCCGGTGCCCACCTATGCCCTTAAACCCTTGGGTTGTTCCCTGTTGGGCTGGGGGCAGGGAAAGGCTCAGGGGGCCAGGCCAGGCCAGCCCAGTCTGGGGGGCTGCTGCCCAGTGCCGCAACAGGCAGTGCCCCCACTTTTCACATTTCCCATTTCCGAATGCTTTCCATAAGATCGAGAGCCCATGCTGCATGAACAAGCTTTCCAGGCACATGCAGTGCATCTCATTCCCCAGGCGATTACAAACCCTGGTCGCTCCCAGGCACAGGCGTAGTGGGGATTTTGATCTATCCGAGGTCCAGAGGGAACTAAGAGTTCTTGGCTCTGTCCCTTGCTGGCCAAAAGTCCTCAGGATCAGACATGGCAGTGGTGTGTGTGAGCGCTTGGCCTGCATGCAGGCTGCAGTTCTCTGTTCCTAGAGCAGCGGAGCAGGCTGGCGCCTTGGCTGGAGAACCCCTGATCCCAGAGTGTCTCTCTTAGGCTGCACCTCCCTTGGCCTCCAAGCCCTCTACTGTCTTAGCAAACGGCTTGATCGTCTGCTTTAGAATGCAACTGCTGGAAGAGCAGGCAGAGGTGATGAGGATGACTGTGTGCCTTAAGGGAGTTCGTGGTTTCAGAAAGGAAGCTGGAGACCTGGGGTCAGGGTCTTTCTCAGCCTGAGTGACTCAAACCTCTATCTCCACCCCTGGGAGATGTGCCACATGCAGGATACAGCACGACTTTCCCTTTGCAGCTTAGCCACAGTGCCAAGAGGAATTCAGGGTGATCTGGGGGAGCAGGAGAAAGCTTGCAGTGCAAGTCTGTGTCTGATCTCATAGCCTAGTCTTCAGGACACATACATTGGATCCAGCTATGGCATCCAACTGCTATTTCCAAAAGTGGTTTTCTTCTTTGACATGAAGCAGCCACCAGATACAACACAGAAGAGAATTGTGCTGATATCTCACACAGTGTGGGTCTCCTCAGGAGTGAAATAATGTAGTCTGAAAAAATCACAGAATCGTAGGGGTTGGAAGGGACCTCTGTGGATCATCTAGTCCAACCCCCCTGCCAAAGAAGGGCCACCTACAGCAGGCTGCACAGGACCTTGTCCAGGTGAGTTTTGAATATCTCCACAGGAGGAGACTCCACAGCCTCTCAGGGCAACCTGTTCCAGTGCTCCGTCACTCTCAGAGGAAAGAAGTTCTTCCTTGTATTCAGATGGAACTTCCTGTGCTTCAGTTTGTGCCCATTGCCCCTTGTCCTGTCGCTGGGCACCACTGAAAAGAGTCTGGCCCCATCCTCCTGACACCCACCCTTCAGATATTTATAAGCATTTATAAGGTCCCCTCTCAGCCTTCTCTTCTTCAGGGTGAACAAGCCCAGCTCCCTCAGCCTTTCCTCACAGGACAGATGCTCCAGTCCCCTAACCATCCTCGTAGCCCTCCTCTGGACTCTCTCCAGTAGTTCCTCATCTTTCTTGAACTGGGGAGCCCAGAACTGCATGCAGTACTCCAGATGGGGCCTCCCTAGGGCAGAGTAGAGGGGGAGGAGAACCTCCCTCGACCTGCTGGCCACACTCTCCTTAATGCATCCCAGGATCCCATTGTCCTTCTTGGCAACCAGGGCTCACTGCTGGCACATGGTCAACCTGTTGTCCACCAGGACACCCAGGTCCCTCTCCACAGAGCTGCTCTCCAGCAGGTCCGCCCCAAGCCTGTACTGGTGCATGGGGTTGTTCCTCCCCAGGTGCAGGACCCTGCACTTGCCCTTGTTGAACCTCATCAGGTTCCTCTGTGCCCAACTCTCCAGCCTGTCCAGGTCTCGCTGAATGGCAGCACAGCCTTCTGGTGTATCAGCCACTCCTCCTGGTTTTGTATTGTCAGCAAGCTTGCTGAGGGTACACTCTGTCCATTCATCCAGGTCGTTGATGAAGAAATTGAACAAGACTGGACCGAGTACTGTCCCCTGGGGAACCCCACTCATTATCGGCCTCCATCTAGACTCTGTGCCAGTGGTCACAACCCTCTGAGCTCTGCCATTCAGCCAGTTCTCAATCTGCCTCCCTGACCACTCATCTACCCCACACTTCCTGAGCTTCCCTAGGAGGATGTTATGGGAGACAGTGTCAAAAGCCTTGCTGAAGTGAAGGTAGACACTGCTCTCCCCTCACCTACCCAGCCAGTCATGCCATCGTAGAAAGCCATCAGACTGATCGAGCATTATTTCCCCTTGGTGAATCCATGTTGACTACTCCTGAGAACCTTCTTTTCCTCCACTTGTTTAATGGTGACATCCAGAATGAGCTGTTCCATCATCTTTCCTGGGATGGAGGTGAGGCTGATCGGCCTGTAGTTCCCTGGATCCTCCTTCTTGCCCTTTTTGAAGACTGTAATGACACTGGCTTTCCTCCAGTCCTCGGGCACCTCTCCTGTCCTGCAGGACCTTTCAAAGATGGTGGAGAGTGGCTCAGCAATGACATCTGCCAGCCCCCTCAGCACTCGTGGGTGCATTCCATCGGGGCCCATGGATTTGTGGGCATCCAGATTGCTTAAGTGATCTCTCTCACAATCCTCCTTGACCAAGGGAAGGTCTTCCTTTTGCCAGGCTTCTTCTCTTACCTCCCTTACCTTCTTCTCAGGGCCTGAGATTCCTGAGGGCTGGCCTTAGCATTGAAGACTGAAGCAAAGAAGGCATTCAGTAGCTCTGCCTTCTCTGCATCCTCCGTCACCATGACACCCGCCTCATTCAGCAGTGGCCCCACATTTTCCCTACTCATCCATTTGTTGCTGATGTAGTTGAAGAAGCCCTTCTTGTTGTCTTTTACATCTCTTGTCAGATTTAATTCCAGGTGGGCCTTAGCCTTACTCGTTCCTTCCCTTCATGCTCTGACAATGTTCCTGTATTCCTCCCACATGCCTATCCCTCTTTCCACGTTCCATAGACCTTTCTCTTCTGTCTGAGTTCCTCTAGAAGCTCCTCACTCATCCGTGCAGGTCTCCTGCCTCCTTTGCTAGATTTCTTGCTCCAGGGGATGCACCAATCCTGAGCACGGAGGTTTTGTTTTTTATGTATCCTTCCATTTTGTTTGGCAGGATTTTGATGAAACATTTGACATTCTACCAACAGTACATATTATCAAAAAGTCATTGAAGGTGATAAAAGTTAGAGGTGCTAAAAGAACAGACTAAAAGGAGGCATAGCTGTGAAGGGGCTGGAGAGAGATAACAAATGCGTTCCTACAAATTTCATGTGCAGCACTGAGCTTATCTAGTGTTTTCTTTAATGAGTTGACAAGAGAAGTTGTTACACTGTAGCAAGACTCCCCAGTCACACCTCTGGACAGCAGAGACTGGAAAGGTCTGAAAACAGAACTGACGACCCAGGGGAACTGGATGGTTGAATCAAATACCACTTTGCTCCATATTTGCAGCAAAAACGACGAAGGCGCCCAGAAGGTGGCCTTGTGTCTGACAAAAGCTGTTTCTGAAGCACTTGACATGTTAAAAGGGTTTCAGATACATCTTTCAACGAAGGCTATGAACTTAGAAACTATAACATAAGGCTATGAATTTAGAAACTTTCAGGCTGACAGCACTCATGCAAAAATGAAACTAATGTCTGATTTCTTTGAAATCTTATGTGAGGGAAGGATGGAACCAGGGAAGTACTTACAAGTTTGTAGTGCACTTTTATGGGCTAACATTGCCCATGGGAGGGATCACAGTGCAGCAGGAAGGATCCCTTGCTGGTTAAATCGCATGAGAAACAAACAGATCTCTGCAGCTGCCTCAGCTGTGCCATGTGACAGCTGGCAATCTCACACTTCTGGGTGTTATTTAAAAAGTAGCCACAGACTAGAAATTGTGCTGAGCAATTCAGTAGAGCCAAGGCAGGCACAGTGGATTTTTATATGCGTATATGTAAATGCATACCCTGAACGTGGGAGAGCCTCGAAGTCTGAGTCACAATATAGCAAATGGTTGAGTTTCTACTTGTGCAGAAAAGATGTAGATCTTCCCTGACTTGTGTAGGTGACTGCAGCCCAGTGTGACCACACTTCTGTGAAAGAAGAACAGGAACATTTCCAGGGCGTTGCAGGCTGTCCCTGTGGCTGTGTGGCCACCACTGGCCACAGTGCGTGTGACAGGCCACAACGTATCTTAGTTAGCTGCAATTTTAGAAGCTGAAGCAGAGACTCCATAAGCATATGTTGCAGTGTTACTCAGCAGTCTAAGATGCAGCAGCCATGCTGGAGCGAGGCACAAGGCACTTTGCAACTGGGCTGCCAGAACAGAAGCAGGCAGAGCCAGCAGTAGCTTCCCACTGTTGACTTTAACTTCTGTCTTGCTCTGCATTTGGAGGTTGGTGGCTCATAATGCCCATCCAGCTTAACATATGAGGAGACAATGTGTAGCGAGTGCCTCAGACTGGAAGTGTTACTGAAGTCTGACTGAATTAGTTAATATATGAGATCATAAGAGATCATGTGAGCACAGCACCTGAGGTGCAAGTGTACCACTAATAAAGCACTTCTGAGGTGGTTTTAATTTAGCGTGTTCTGTGTACCTGTCATTAGAAATTCAGAAGAGCGCAGAGACCAGCTAGGCGCACTGCCCAGCAGTGAGGAAGTGAGAAGCTTGGTCTGACCACAGAGCAATGGTGGAAGGACACTGGGACCTGCAAAAGCCCCAGCCTGGCTACTTTCAGCACAGTATGGTGCAGCTGCTGCTGGCAGCAGCAGCATGGAGGAAGATCATGGGTGAGGTAGCAGGGGTGACAGCGTGTGGTATTTGATTGCCTGATGAAAATGCAGACTAGCACTAGCAGTCTTGGTGCCTAAGTCCCAAGTGTGCAGTGTCACTGCTATGGGGTTATTTTCTCTAGGGTTGGTTGGACTGTGGAAGCAGCACAGACAGCACTTTTGCTGTCTTAATGATGGCATCTTAATGATAGCAGGCATTTGGTGCTTGTTATGCTCAGGGTGGGGACTGTGAAATTGTGGGATTTTTTTAGAGCACTTTGTGGAAATGGGGGAGTGGTTGTGTATGTACAGTTCTGATGGGTAGATATGCTGTCAGTTACTGTTACACACAGTTATGCAAAAGGGTTTGAGAAGCTTAGAGGAACGCAGGGAAAAAAGCCTACCAGCGATATTGCATATAGGGGTCTAGACTTGAGAAAAGGATGAGTTGTACATGGATTTGCAGATTTGGTGTATATAATGAGGGTGCCCTATGGTGTAAGCATAGAGTGACTAACACTGGATGATAAAGAGAATGGGATAATGCAGCGTACATGTGGGCACAGATAGTGGTAGTACATTGAGTCTGTGCAGCACACATGTAAGCTCTGGGTACAGAAGAGTGTGTATGCCTGCAAACTAGGGTGATTACAGAGCCGTTGGAGGGTGCGTGGCCGAAACCCTGTAAGTGTAGAGGTGGTGAGGCACATCGAGCTGTGCAGGCTGCGCACAGCCTGTGCCTGGCAGGAGCAGGACTGCGCCGCAGAGCAGCGAGCTCTATGCTGAGAGCTCTGAGCGCTGTGTTGGGTTGTGCAACAGCAGTGGAAGAGTATCAAAAGTGCTGTGTGCAGGGTGGTGTCAAGCGTGGTGGCGTGGAGCTGGTGCAGAACTGGGGGGCAGGCGCACCGTGAGGGCTGTGTGCAGGATGCGGGGCCGGGACTCAGTGCAGGGTGCGGGGCAGCTGTGCTGGGATGTTAGGGGCGCAGTGCAGAGTTGCGGGGTAGCCGTCCCGGGACGCAGCACGGCGCGGGGTCGCTGTTTCGGGACCGGCTGCCTAACGGTGTCGGGGTGGGCTGGGCTGCTGGGGGGGTGTGCCGGGCTCCGGGGGAGGGCCGGGCAGGGCCGAGCTGCGCCGTGCGGTGGCGGAGCAGGAGGAGGAGGAGGCGGCGGCGGCTCTGGGCAGGGTCCGGGCTAGGAGAGGAGTGCGGCTCAGCAGCAGTGGGTCGTTTCGGTGCGGCTGCGCAGAGCCGAGCCGCGCCGTTGAGACCATGCCGTCCTACACGGTCACGGTGGCCACGGGCAGCCAGTGGTTCGCGGGCACTGACGACTACGTGTACCTGAGCCTGGAGGGCACGGCGGGCTGCAGCGAGAGGCACCTCCTAGACAAACCCTTCTACAACGACTTCGAGCGCGGCGCGGTGAGTCCAGCCGGGTGGGGGGGTCCCTCCTCCCGGCCGACCGGGGGGCTGCACCGCGTACGGGCCCGCAGAGCCGAGGGTGGTGGAGCATCCGCGGCGCCTCACCCTCTCCCTGGCCCGGCGCCCCGAGGGACGGCGGCAGAGCCGTGTTTTCCTTTTTTAGTTCTCCTCTCCGTGTGCCGGTGCTCTGGAGTGGGACACCGGGACCCAGGTGCCCGCTGCCATCCCCGGCCGCCCATCATTCAGATCCCTGGCCTAGGGGCTGGTCATGGCTGCAGTCGGTCGTCAAGAGTGGTGGGGCCCTTTGGTTTTGGCTTACAATAGGCTTTCAGATTTCCTCCTATTTTCCTTACAGATACTAAAAAATAATTGTGTGCTACCTGCAGATAGGTGGAGTTTAGGGCCAGTATTTACTAGTAGTCAGAGCCTTGATATCTCCAAGGAATTAAACAAAGAGGTAAGAGGTTGCAGTGGGAATTATGATGCCTGCCAAGGGAAATGTGTAGGGCAACTTCAGAGGAAGTTCGAAAAAAGTATGAACACGCAAGTGTGAGGATGAGGTTGGGACCAGGCTGTCAGCTATGCTATTCTGTTTAACCTGGATTTGTGCCATGGGTTGTGCTCTGTCCTCTCTGTGGTCTTATCACGGTATCCAGGCTATCCATCTGTAATCGCTTATGCTCTGAGCACTGTTTTAGAATGGCATTTATTTATTTGCTTATTGTCTGTGGAAATAGTAGACTCAGGTATTTCCCCCCCCCCCCCAAAAAAAAAAAAAAAGTGTATTTTGTTTGGAAACCTAACTCACAGTTTACAAAAGGTCTGATGAGATTTAAGCAACTTTGAAAATTTTAACAGAAGTCCTCATAAGTCACTTTGGAAATGAGACCTACCACTGCATATACAAGTGAGATTTCACTGTCACGCTGCTGCTTTGCCTGTAGGTGTGTTGCTTTAATCATGGGATTCACAGCCTAAGTTAGGTATCCTGTCTCTTCTGTGTTAGACATCTCAGATATGGTTAACGGAAGTCAGCGTTTTGACTAAGTGTTGATAGCATGTGTAGATGTGGTCCACAGATGTTTATAGGTTGTGTTCTGAGGAGGTGCTCCAGCAAGTTCAGGCATGGGGCCTTACTGCTGTTGAAGTTACTTTCGTTCATGATGACTAAATGTTCATTAGCTTAGAACCTTGTTACCTGAACCTCCCAAATGGACATCCAGTCATTCTTTCTCTCTTCTCCAGTGAACAGTCACTGGTGGTAAGCAAAGCCTAACAACATTAGGAAGAGAGGTTGAAGAAGATCTCAGACTTAGAGTTCTCTCTCTCTCGAGGGGTGAGCTGTTCCTCGCTGAGGAGATAAACATCAGGGTCTCCAGCAACCAGGCAGCTTGCTCTTATCCCTGGGCTACAAAAGAGGGTTTCACTTTCTTTGAGGAGTGGCTGTGATGGAGGAGCTGGCAGTGGTCTGAACATCCAATTGGACTGGATCCTTTCACAGGTAGAAGATGCCATGATGTGGGTATTAGATATATGCTCAGCAGCAACTCTTGTACTGCTGCAGGACCAGGTCCAGCAGGAGCAGAGCTATCTGCAAGCACCGGACCCCACTGGGTGAGGAAGAAATGAACGAAGTTTGTGGATGTTAGTAGCACTACAGCAGAGGATGTCTGCACCTAAAAAGAGTACTTCATTCTCCTCAGGAATGTAGCTTTTAGGCATGTTTGAAAGTCTTCACCTAAGTCCTAACATTTTATATAAAATGCATTGTTAGCTAAGTTAAGTTTTCTGAGAGAGAGACTGTCTCTTTTTTTGTGAAACTGGTTTCCAAGTGTGAAGGTTCTTGACTAAATCCAGATGACAACTTTATCTCCTATCCAAATTAATTATTTCTGTTCATTGTTGTGTGTTTGACACTTCCAGTATGCAGTCATTTTTTTCAGCGTGTATTTATTGTGGAGAATGAGAACAACTCTGTGTTCCGTAAAGAGTCTGGCTCGTTGAACGCTTGCAGTACAATGTGCTAAGTTTTGTTGTTGAGGAGGTTCTCTTGGAGAGTGCAGTGCATTTCTCCAGGGACCTGTTCAGGTGACATTGTGTCCAAAACACTGTGAGTCTTACCATGCTGTGCAGAGAAAGAAGGAGAGAAAAGAAAAATACCAATACAGAATGAAAAAAATAAAACTGAAGCAGGCCAACAGACTTCCAGGTTAGTTGGTTTGTAGAATGTAGCAACTGGTTTCACGGTTCTGCCTTTAGTGTTTCTTTCAATAGCATCCCTATAATTTTATTTTTCAGCAAAGCAATTCAATTGTGAACACACTTGCAAAAAGTGCACTTTTTCAATGGATGACCAGAGTTTTACAGTATTATCTTATAAGGTTTTGTCTGCTTTCCAGTTTATTTTCTAGATGTTGGGCCAGGCTCAGTAGTTCCATTATCCTGATAATGGCTTCTTTTGAATTAATGCAAATTGTGCATGTTACTAGATATGATGAAGGAGGGCTCAGGGCAGGTCTGAGCAGGACATTTGCATGCCAAATGTTGATTGAGGGAAGGGGACATGTAAAAACCCAAAGGGATTTACACAGTGGTAGCTCAGTTGTGGGTTTTGTCTGACTTACTCCAAGTACTGGACACAGGCAATTTAGAAAGCCACAGCTGCTTTTCTTTACTCAGTGTCTTTTGAGTAAGTTCCTGTTGGTGCAGAATGATTTCAAAGCAAGTGTTATGGTGTCGCTCAGTTCTCTGTTTTCTTCCTGTTACCCCTTCATCTGCCTTTTGCTGTTACTGAAAGACACACGCTCACCGATATTTTCAGAAGGGAAATACAGTACTTTCCACTTAAGGGCTTTGTGATTATAGAAAGAGGGGTTGTCTCCGTCATCCTTTTTGCAGTATTAGGCTACTCAGTCAGAGTGTCTCCTCAAAAAGAGCTTAGGTTTTGCATGAGATTCAGTTACTTGGAAGGATGCTACAGGAGTTTGGACAGTCCGACAGCCTTCATTAATTCTGTTCTTTCACTCTGAAATTAATTGTAGCATCTCTGGCTTACTGTGGAGTCATCAGGGATGCCATGTGTTTACTGGGAGACCTCATGTGACAAATGCAATAGAAACCTTGAGCAGCTGACTGTCAGTTCTTGCCTGGACCTTGTACCTACTTTGTAACCGATATACCTTTATTGCATTAGCAAAATTGTAATCTCAGGTGAGCTCATGATGTCACTGGCTTTGAGGCAGCAAAAGCTGGGTGAGACATCAGAAGACAGCCCTCACTTTCAGAAGTGCCACTGAAATGGGAACTGTGATGGTCATAAAACAGTTAAAACCTTCAGGAACATTTAGGCTAATTGAATGTCCTTTTTGCAGTACATCGACAGTGACTTGTGTAACTATTTTAAGGCTCTTTTAATATTAGCAAAGAGATTGTTACCAAAGGAATGAGTTTCTTCCAAAGGACTGGCTGTCAATGTGACATTTCTATCAACTCTTTTGATATCATTCATATTGCTCTTTAATTTAAATCTGAGAGATATATATAGATAGATGTGACATTATAGGAACTATATAAATATGTGAGTGTAAATGAGTTTTTTTTTAAATGAAATTGTTAGCTGAACCTTTAAAGGACATAGGTTAAAAAAAAGGGTAGTCGGGTACCTTGGGCAACAAGGAGTTGGTGAGAAAAGAAGACTAATTTCAGACTTTCTGTGCCATACTCATCACTTGACAGCAGTGGGTTTTTGTGAGTACTTACGCTAAAAATAATGCAGTATGTTTCCCCTATCCAGACAGTGTCTTTGATCACCTCCTTCTTCCTCTGTACACGACTATCCCTGGAACTGGATATAAGAAGATGGAGCCTAAAAATCCCAAATAGCTGAATACAAAGTGAAGCTGGTCTAGACGCAGTTTATCATTTGCTTCTGTAGGTTGTTGCATTAATCTTTATGTGATTAAATGCCATTTCTAGTGATGAACACAAATGTGTAATAATTCACACAGGTTTGTGGATTCATTTGGACAGTGTCTCTGCAAGGTGGTTACTTCCAGCTCAGGACTGCCAAACGCAGTAGGATCACGGTAAAATTGAAAGAGAGAATTCATTTTGTGTTCTAACTGCATAAGGAGGTACATAAGCAGGAAGTGGCTGAGTTTGAGGTACATGGTATGACAGTCTTTGACAAAGACTCTTCTGCAAAGTGCTGTCTGGTCCTGGAAAGACAGACAAAATTGCAGAACCACTGACTCAGTGTGAAACCTGAGCCTGGTGAAGAGTTTGTTGACACTGTTTTTATTGAGAAAACCAGGAGTCGCAGAAAAATGAATATGAGAGAAATGATTCGAATACTGCCTGTTTCTGGAAAGAAGATTTGAAGAATGGAAAATAATCTGGACATGATCTACATTTTCTAGCCATCATCCAGAATTCTTTGTGCCGATTGACAAGAGCAAAGCCGAGAATATTGGCCATGGGGTCATAGGCAGAGATCAGGGTGGTGTTTGAAGTCAGCACTGTGGGAGCAAGGAATCTCCATTCACTTAGCCAGGAGCGCAGGGCTATGTCCTACAGTCACTCACTGTCATAGTTGTGGCTCAAGGCACTATTAATGGGTATTCTGAGAAAAGTCACTCAACATTTTTCAGTCTGTACAGCTGTTTCAAAATCACAAATCATCAATGGAATGAATTTACCTTTATGCATTATCCTTTTAACTGTTCTGGGATAGTGTGGGGGGGTGGAGGGGCTGAAGAGTCAACAACATAAGCTTTCAAATAATGTTCAAAATTAGTACACTTATTTGCTCTACAGAAAGAACTATTTCTGTTCTGCAATGGAGATCCAAGGAAAAGTTTCAGGCACCATTTTAATATGTTGGCTGAAATCTCAGCTCTGTGATTTTCATCTCTCAGCTCACACCCTAACAGGCAGATGCTGTCATCCCAAGCTTGCCAAGGACCACCATGCTATTTCTGAAGCAGTTTATTACCACCTGGTGTGTATGAGTGTGCTATTGACATAAACATTGCAAATTTTTATTGAAGACATGATGGGCA
Organism: Opisthocomus hoazin; assembly: GCF_030867145.1. Lineage (NCBI taxonomy): Eukaryota > Metazoa > Chordata > Aves > Opisthocomiformes > Opisthocomidae > Opisthocomus > Opisthocomus hoazin. Next base: position 58,609,757 of record NC_134419.1, on the reverse strand, counting down.
TCTTTTTTAAAAGAAACGGCTCAATGTCTTTTCCTTTAATAGGCAAAGGGAGAATATAGCTCAGACTAAGATTAGTCTGTTAAGTCTCAGCAAACCAAAACAAGCACTGTCCATGCCCATTGTAAATATTTGATCCTAAAGTTAAATTAGGCTGCAGATTCGAAGAAATTCCAATATCCTTGTTAGCATGAGACAGCATCATATGAGTTGCGATGTAGGGATCATGGCCTGAACAGTTTTGAAGTTGATTGAAGAACATCTTTGGGGAAAGACAGGCAAGGACAATGTTTCATTGTCTGCAGAATGGACTTCAAAGCCTAAAGGGTTTTTTATTTTTCTCTGGATTCTATGAGTCAATTAGATGTGACAAACTTTATGAAAGCTGGTATATTTATGTGATGGGTTGTGAGAGAACTGAGGTCTGTGATCCCAAACTTTGGTGGACAGATAGATGTCTTCATCCCAAAATGATCTTCACAGTTGGTAATTCATGGATAACTTATAGAAAAGGGTACTTTGCATCAATAATGTGGTAAACTTGGGTTAAAATGGGAGATGAAGGGCTGCCAAGTGATTCTTCTTATTTGTGTCCTTCCATTCACGTGGGTACAAGTTGTTAGGAATCTTTCTTTTCTATTAGTTGAAATAATAAGTGCCATCTGGAAGCATTTAAAAATTACTTTTTTTTTCTTCTGTCTGGAATTTAATCTTTCTTCTCTTTCAGTTTTGGTCCTTATGTGAATTAGCCTTTCCCTAGCAAGTAAGACAGTAACAGTGGGCATGTATCACATGCCTGGGCAAGGCAAAGAAAGCACTCCTGAGAAGAGCAAGCACGATGTGGTGTCTAGGTCAGGAGCCCAGTGACAAAGCTCACACAGGGTGGGTGAGTCTCTACAGGCACTGCAGCATGTGGATGCAATACCTCATCCTTTTGATATCAGCAGACAGTTGGTTTCTAAGATTGTTGACTGTGTTGAGAAAAACCACAAGAGAATGAAGTCTCTACTTGTAACCACATTAAGCTTAGCAGGATCGTCTGAGTAGAGGCGGCTTTGGTGGCTGGTCCTGTGGTTGCCATAGCCAATTCAACTATGATGAGTGCATGGCTACTTCCATTTTCCCTAAGCTGTTTACGGTCTTGTAAAGTGACAGTCAATTCCTGTTCTCCTAAATTGCCTAGCACCACATAGTATCTTACTAGTCATATTTGAAACAATTAATCATTTCTTCATACGCTGGTATTAGCTAATAGTTCAAGTACCACCAGAACTGTCATTTGCTGGGTGATGTCCCCACATGCAGCAAGAGACTGCATGCAGCCCTGAAAGGTTAGCCCTGTTAGGTGACTGAAGTACCCATCTCCAGGATAAGTGTTCACTGTCCTGAATTTGTTAGGCAAGTTAGCGAGGCACTTAAGTCAAACCTTGGTGTAGGGGCAGCACCAGGACTGGATCATTGCATGGTGAATAACTCAAGGTTTGAGGGGCATATGTCTCTAGGCCACTGATGAGGGTACTCCTGAAGGAGCAGGTGTGGGTAGTCTTAGCCTTCAGTACCAGCTGAGTGCAAGGTCCCTGTGACCAGACCCTTAGCATGGGAGAGGACTAAACAGGCTAGCTACTGTGCAAGACTGGGCTGAGGTCCCTCTGTGTTGCAGCAGTCAGGCCTTTGAGCTAACTCCCAACTGAGGAAGGAGCTAAACCACATTTCCACATGTTGGCTTGTTTTCTGTGAAAGGCTGAATGCGTAAATACACTGAAGTGCTTCCAGAGCTAGATGGGGTTCTTGTGAACCTTGTTTTCAGTTAGCGACTTAAATTCCTTTGTATATCTGAGCCATACAAACATTAAATGTGTCATTGTCCTCATTTATAAAATGGAGAACTGAAGAAGATCAGCCACAGGAAGCACAAGACAAAGGGAATTTAGGTGATCTGGATACTGTCCTCAATCTGACAAACTTATGACTCAAACACACAGGTCGTTTAATTCCTAGTCCAATGTGTTAATCTCATGATAATCTTTCCACTCCAGTTGCATTAATAGATGTGCCCTAGTGATACCTCTTTCAACTAGTGCTAGGAGAGTAGTAGATGATTTCACTGTCTGCACGTTTTTCTCAGACTTGCAGAGATTTCAAGGAGTAATATCATTTTTAGGTTGCATACACAAATGTTTCTCCATTTCTGGAGTTCCTTGCGTATTCTTATTTGTTCTTTTATTCTTTCTGTTGCATTGCAGACCAATAACAGGTCTTCCTTTTCTCACCCACCTGAAGCTGGAAAATGCTGTTGTGCCCATGCCGTATCAGGAAGGGCCAGGTACGCTTGTGTAGTGCTGGTTGTGCTTCTGCGTGTGCACTGGATCATTGATTGTATTCTGCTCTGTAGGTTGACTCCTATGATGTGACTGTGGAAGAAGACCTTGGAGAAATTCAGCTAATAAAAATTGAGAAGCGAAAATATTGGTACCAGGATGACTGGTACCTGAAGTATATCACTGTAAAAACACCAATGGGTGACTATTTGGAGTTCCCATGTTACCGTTGGATTACAGATGAAAAAGAGATTGTCCTTCGAGATGGAAGAGGTGAGAGCCATAAGAAACCTAATTTGCTGTGGAGCATCCTGAATTCTTCCACCTCTCCTTCTCCTTTCCCCGTACACCTCCCAATCTTCTCTCTCATGGGAGACCCACTGTCAGTCCCCTTTGGCATCCTAGGGAATGGGCTCTCCTTGCTGACTAGGACTGCATTCTGAGCATTTTGATGGGTTGGACACTGGCATTTGAGTTGGATATTTTGGGAAGCACTTGCAAGGAAGAGTCCTTATGCTGGCTTGTTACACTGGTCTTGAATTTGAAGGCTGACCCTAATGCCAAATTTTTGTCTGCTCCAGTTCTCCATTGCTGGAAGCCCTTTTGATATGATAGCATTAATGTCCTGTCTCTGATTCATACTAAGCCCCTAAGTGACCCATTATTAATTGCCTGTAAATTGTTTTGTTTTCTTGAGAGTAAAATAAAAGTAAAATAAAATCCCGAAGTGGGTGCAAGGACTGACTTGAAACAGCAGCTTGACTTTTCACCCCTTCTCTGCACGCTGTCAAGCCTAGGAGAAGGCAGGGTGAAGTGGATATGACCGGTGCAAGTAGTGGTGACCAACTGAGAATCTGTGCTCTGTTGAGAGTGGCCTGTTGGACCTGAAACATGGTTTAACTGTCTCTGATGACCTGCTTGGTGTGGTTAGGGTTGGGGCAGACATTTGTCACTGACATTGGCTTGTTCCCCTCTGTGCTTCCTAGGGTAGGCTAACTGCTGTAGTGGTCTGCAGCAGGAGCGCCGGAAAACAGCTGAAACAATGCATGAAGTGGTAGGAATGAAATGTTTATCTTCCATTAAGTTTTTGGCTACTCCTGGTTGAGGAATTTTGCATTTGAAGCTTTTTGTCCTATAATCACAACTATGTGTTGGTTTATTTTTGGTCTTCAGAGGGACTTTCCATTTTTCATAATTTTATTTAGGACACCTGTAACACTTCCATGGAAAGCAGCTTTGTGTGGCTTTCAGAGTATGATGAGGTAAGGGGCAAAATCAAGAGAAACCCTTTGGGTAACTTGAACACAACCATCTGGAAACTGTTAGCCATGTACGTTATCAGTTGTATTACCTCTGATATTTCCAACTCCAAACCCCAAACAGCTATTTCTATGAAACTCCTGCTGGCTTTATCTGCCTTCCCATTTGTGTATGTAAAGTGGGTCATGTACCTTGCCCTTTGTATGATCTCTAAGGAAGTCTCTGTGTTATTTAATGGTGTAGTGAATACATGGTCAGAAGAGCAAGCTGTCTGGAAATGAAGCCTCACTGGTATTTTTTTCTGTTCTCAAGAAGATATGATTATTGCCTGAAGCTGACAGGGGAGAGTGCAGCTCAAGGAGAGAGGATAGGAGATGTTTCCTGGAGATGTCTTTTATCAGAGAAGATTAGCTGGAACAAAGTTGCAATTTCTCTTATTGATGAAAATTACCTTACATACTGAAATGTAAAATTAATTCCCATTCCACTAGACAGGTACAGCAAGTGTCTACAGTAGGAATCCAGGTTTTATATACAGTTGAGGCAGATGTTCCTAACTTGAGCTAATTGCCCCTTGGAGGCACAAAGTTAGGAGCTTGTCTCCTTCCACAGATCCTTTATGGACCTGTGTTTCAACTCAAGGTACTAAAGTGGATTGTGTAAGCATTTCCCGCAGAAAATTTGTGAAGGTACAGATCAGAAATATGAAGATTTAAAAACTTTGCTCTCTTCCTCAAGACCTGGGCAGTGATAGGTAGAGGAACCTCGTAACCCTCTCTCTTTTTCTTGTTTCACAGCAAAGCTCCCCAGGGATGACAAGACCCAGATTCTCAAGCAGCACAGACGCAAAGAGCTTGAGACACGTCAGAAAATGTACCGGTGAGTTTCCCGTAGCTCCCCAAAAGGTCCAGGGCTTGTTCTAATGAAGTCACAGTTTAGCAGAGTATGTTCAGATTGTCATATTACTGTAATTACTGGACTCCTGGGTAAGATAAAGGGTAAGTCACCATGTTGGCCGTTTATGTTTTTTACTGAGATGGAATTCACTGTGAGTGATCATCATCCTGCTGTGAGTGGCATTACGAGATACTTGAATCCCAGATAAGCCTGTCTGGAAGACTTCAGGTGGAATTCAGTGGTACAGGCTCGTGTGGGCCCTCTGATACACAGTTGTGCTTTCAAGGATGATTTGAAGACAGATTTCATTTGCCTTTTACAATCAGTTCTCCAGGTTTGGAACATGTTCTGAACATGTCAGCTCTTACCGGCTCTTTTTGGCTGCTGAAGCAAGCTAGTTTTAGTTGTTTCCTGTGCAGGGGTGCAGTGGAAGATCTAGCCCTATTTGAGTGGATTGGAATGTGTTATCAGAACGGAATTGTGAGACCCACCTTTATACTGTCATAGACATGTTTTCCTAATCAAGGTCACAATGGGAAAATGCTGTCTTTTATCAATGGGTAACTCCAGAAGATATTAGACATTTCCTTTTCCTAGAGATGTACTTTCTGTTGAAATAACAGAAGTTTCTTGCACTTGAGTCTCCTTATCATGAGAATGAGGATCAGAAGGACAAGAGGGTCCATTCAGAATTGATGGATTGAGGCTTGTGTGTGTATTGTTGATATTGTTTGACTGAGAAAGGATCTTGCTTACAAATTATGGGAAATAGAGTTGAGGAAAATGTAGTTCAAAAAGAGGTGTGGCATAAAATCTTATTTATGTATGCAAAAAGGAAGCTGAAACCATTTGTAATTCCAGAGAAATAGCTATTTAAAATTCAGATGCATAACTGATAACACACAATGCATTCTGTGTGTGGCAAGCAATTTGGAAATACCATTGAAACTGTACTCTTTACAAATTGCCTTCTTTTGTTTTGAAGTAAAAACGGGGCACAGTGCAAGAACATAGATGGCAGAGAACGTATGCCATGACCATTAGGAGGTAAGGCTCTTCTGAGGAGCTGAATCAAGACTGTTTATGTCTCTCATAGAGTTGCCTTTTGGAGGAAATTAAATACATGTTTGAGTGCTTTTAACTGCTGTATCTCAGTCTGCAAAAATGTAGCCCCAAGAAAGACTGTACACTGGGCACCTGTCTGTCTCTCTGCTCCTTCCCCTCCAAACACGTTTGAAGCTACTGTCAATTTCAACCAACTGTGACAAGTGTTTGGAAATATCACAGATATTAACTTACTTCAAGTTTTGTGAAGGTAGGTGGACAAGCAGATGCTTTCTGTTGTACTTCCGGATTCTGTAGGGTACTAGTACGTATTGATGTGGTATAAGCCACTATTTTTGGCCCAAACAAGTCTTCTGCAAATTTACTTGATTGAGTTGAGTAACAGAAGCAGTGTAGGTAAAGGAATGACACAACTATTGTGCTGGTAAGGTTATATGGTTAATCCAACCTCTCTTGTTTTCTCAGCTGGAAGGAGTGGCATCCTGGCTTTCCCCTGAGCATCGATGCCCATTCTCACAGTGATCTGCCTCGTGACATCCAGTTTGACAATGAGAAAGGAATTGACTTCATTCTGAATTACTCTAAAGCGTAAGTGTTTGTGGAACTTTAGGAGTCTTGCAGAAAATTTTTAAGGAAGGAAAATGATCTGCTCACCTTTTAGGTTTCACTGAAATCTCAAAAGTGGATTCTTTTATTCCAGGTGGATCTGCAGTCACTTAAAGTAGGAAAGAATTGAAGGGATATTTAAAAAACAATTAGTATTTTAAGCTTTTCATGCTTGGAACTGGCTGAGCCTCTGTGTTCACATTAGACACCATTAAGACTGTAGACAGGTGGAGGCGGCAGTGGTGAAAAGTGTCAGAAGCAGCACTATTGGCACCTGAGACCTTAGATTTTTTTACTTCGTTCTCAGAGTCACCCCCTAGTGATAATTCTGCACCGTGGCTGTTTGTGATACTCGAGCCTTTCAATCACGTACTAAAAGAAGATGTTACCAATGCACCCTTGAGACCTTGCTGAAGTAAACCATTTCTGAGCAGCTCATCGCTTCACCACATCTGAGTGTAATCTGTTTGGGGGCAACAAGCGCACTGTCCACCCACATGCACATGTCACGTCATTGAAAAAACTGGAGTCCTGGCCATTGGATGAGCCTGAATAATCCTGCAGAGCTCTTTGAAATAGTACAGGGTTAATGAGATAAACAGGACCTCGCTGGCCTGTGAGTCCCCTTCTGCCCAGGTCACATCATACTATCTCAGACATCCCAATGTGCTACCAGATGGTGGGGTAGTCTGAGATGAGACAAGACTGCTCCAAGATCACCCACAGTTTCTACATCTGTGATTCTGTTAATATGCTGGTCTCGTCATATTTTGGAAAGGCTTGCCTCCTGTTATTTGGGTGATCAGATGGGGATTCTGTCATCAAGCACAGGTTGGTAAGAACTAGGGAGTTTAATAGCAATACTGAGAAACTTGCAGCTGCTAATGAGAGTGAATACTTGCTTATCTGAGTTCATCTGGGGAACTGACAGTGACTGAAACCTTACATGTCAGAACGTCCATGGTGTTGCATTTATGCAGCTGAATTTCACTAGCAGCATAGAGTCAAATCCCATGGCTTGTTCCGAGAGAATCTGACTGTATGTATTCTAGTTTGGAAAACTGGAAGCTTCCAAGAACACATTTGTTTCTGGCTGTATTATCTCTGCTTTAGATTTCTTCTTCCTTCCTCTCTCCCTTGCATTATGATCTGTTTTTCACAATGGAATAATGCTTTATAACATCAGCAAATATTTTTTCTTTTTTTTAGCAGAATAAATCTCCAGCAGGTGTGAATAGGGTGAGGGGTGTGCTTCTGCAGCATATACGGCCAGGTGGACCTAGATCTTTCAGAGCTAATTGAAATAAAACTGCTGAATATCTTTGAAGACAGGGGTCTCTAGCTTTCTATCTAATGGAAACTAGGATGTTAGGAAAATGACAGAACAGGCCATAGAGCATGTGCTCTTGTAGCTTTTTAATGCAATAATAGTTGTTATACCAGAGAAGTAGCTGTGGGGTCACACAATGGGTTAGAGTAATGGTACAAAAGACAGATGTTTCTTGCCCTCCAAGCTTACCCAAAGGAACATGTATTGCCTCAGCTTTGTGTTTAGACTTACGAAGAACAAAATCTCTCTTTAATATGCACCAGAAGTTGAGGTCCCTTCTCACCTTGTGAAATACCTTATTCCTCAAACAGCACTTTAGTATTCAGTGGATTCTTACAGCTTTAAGAAGTTTTAATGAATGTGGGGCTTTGAACGTGGATCTTTTGAAAACCCTAGATTCTGTTGTTGTTCTTCCACAGACAGTTATTAGAGCCCCTCCCTAGAGGAGCCTTTTAGTCAGCAGATATTGAATTTGATAACAGCCACTAGAAATAGTTATTGGGGGAGAGGGAAGAAAAATAACCCAGGAAAACAGTGGAAATTTACATAGTGTTGTTTAGTAGGCAAGTCAGTTTTTTTTATAGTGCCAGAAGAGACCACTGTTGATCTGTAGTCAGGACTTCAATACAATGCAGGTCAGATTACCACAGCAAGTCTCTAATTCTTCATTCATCTTCCCTCTGTATGCAGACTGATATGTTAAATTATCAAATTGATTTTATGAGATTACCAGCTTTGGTAATTTCACTTTCTTTACCTCCCAGAAGATGCTGGGAGGAGACTTCTATGCATATCTGTTAAGTGCTTTGAGATTCATGCAGATGGGACAACAGTACAACCAGTTCGCTATGAAACAGAACCAGGGGTGAGGCCGTAGTGAAAAAGAGGAAAACCTGTCATAGTTGTTGTGTTGTGCTGTTCTCTGTAGTGAATAAACCTGTGGCAAACCCAGGAAGTTCCAAGCAAGGCAAAAGAAGGCAAATGCTGTGCAGTTCTTCTCTTGGCCCAGCTTCAGGAAACAATTTTGCTCAGAAAAGGTGAAGAATAGCTGCTTCAAGGGAAGAAGAGAGGCGTGAAAATATACAAACTTCATACAAGGTCATTGGGACCTTTTCTTGTTCTCCTAGCAATGGCATCGTGTTCCAAGCTTTTACATATCCTGTATTTTCCAAGAGCTGTTGCTTCTAACATAGTGTTAGCCAGGGCAAAACAGCTGTTTCTTAGCTTGTGGAGGAGATCTGAGTGATGCAGGACCAACAGTATGTGAAAGCCGTATATTTGGAGGCTACATTCCCCATCCCATCCTGCCAGTCTGTAGCATATTGTCAGAGATCTTGAGTCACAGCCAAGCGAAACTTGCAAACAATTCAACAGAGTGCAGCGACATCTATTTTTGTCATTGTCTGTAAGGGCACCTCCCCATGAAGTAGGAACCTGAAACTTTATTTCAGATAGCCAGCCATTCGGGTGAACTGCTATGACACAAAATAGATGTTTTCCAAGGAACAGCAATGCTTCTTGCTTGGCATGTTAGCCTGAAAATCTAGAACTATGCTTTTGGTTGGGTGAACTATGAAAATCTTTGACGAATGAGTTTGATAGGCACTATGTAGCTACTCTGTTGTGCTTTAGGGGCATGGGACAACTGTCTGCACAAATGGAGTGGAGATACATGTGGGAAGGCATGGAGTCTTCCTTCAGTTTGAGTACAGTAGGAAGGAAGACAATCAGATTTGTTTGGAAATCCAAGGGCAGATGTAGGGTTACAAGGTGTAGCAGTGGGCAAGGAGCACACTTAGGGAAAAATGTGGGAGCTGTGAGAGTTATATGAGACCTAGTGAACAGTGGAAGAGGGGAGGGGAAAGCCCTTTTGCTTGGAACATGCAAAACTGAGCTTACGTCTTAGACATTCCTTCTGCTGTTGCGAGGTTGGATCTTTAGATGTTGTTGGCAGTGCATAATTCTGTAAATGTACAGGATTAATCCTGTGTAGGTGAGGATAATCCTGAAGGTTTCTGGTGCTGAGCTGACCTACACTATATAGCAAACAGAAACTCTCATCCTGGATTCTGTGCCAGAAATGCAGGCTTGCCTAGCTATTATGGACTAGTGTTGCATTTGAGCAGATTAAGTTCTACAAGCAACACTGCTATTTTTTTCCTTGCTATGGTTTCTAGTATGTGCCAGAGACACCTGAGAAGTACTTGATTTCTTGGGGAAAACAGACTTCTATTTACTAAGTCCTTTGGAAAATTGTTCCAAGATAGGAACTTCCTTTGGGAAGTAATCTTTGAAACATCTGAGAATGCTTGGCATTCAGTGAGTCAAACCACAGTAGGCTGTGACCAGATCCCAGATGCTGTGCCTACTGCTTGATTTGATCAGGCTAATAGCCCCAGGTGGGAGGAGCACCCTGGGCAGGAGAGGAGAAGTAATTACTGGTTCATGTGCCTAGTGTTTCCTAATCTCGGAGAAGTTCTGAAGGAGGGCAGAGGCTCTTTAAGAATTTCCATCTTTAGTGGAAGTGGAGACAATCCCAAGTAACTCCTCACAAGGTGTAGAGTTATGTTGTTTAAAATAATTCAAACTTCTGGTCATGGTCATGCTTCCTCTGGAAGTTCATCTGTGATTCAGACACCTAGTATCTATCCAGAAGGTCCTGCCCCATAGTTACCCTCCCTTTGATCCATGTAAAATCCCTCTGTGTCTCTGTCAGGTGTGATGAGACCTCTGGAGAAGTCATCTCCTGTTCCAGCCTAGACAGATGTGTGAGCTTTACTTCTTAACATGCTTCCAGGCACCACTTGCCTTGACTGCCATCTGCAGCAGCAGAAACATTCCATTCTACATGCAGCTTGTCTGGGTTCAGTGCAAAAGCAGCTCCTTTGTGTGGGTTATGGTCATGCTGTTCTGGAGCCCTCCTCTAGATTACCACTTGCTGTTTCTCCAGGCTTTTGGTCCTCTTCGGCCACTTCTAATCCAGTTCTTTTTAAGGTGCCTCAGTTCAAGTTGACTTACTGTGAATCCACTCTCCTGGGATTCTTCCTCCCTCAGATTCTGTTAGGGAAGATTTCCTATGACACCATGACCTTTCCTTGCTCCGTTATCTGCCCTGCTTATCTTGGTGCAATGCGTGTGCTTTTCTTTGCGGATTCGAAGTGCTAGTGGAAAGCCCAACTTTCTTTTTCAAACCAATTATTTGGTTTCTAGTCAAAATAAATGATTTTTATTTAATAATAACAGTTTAGCAGTTGTGTAACAATTTAGGACTTCATCTTGTATGAGGTGAACTTACTTGACTGTGTTGTAGACAAAATATTTTGCTGAATTAGCACTTTTAAATCAGATGTTTCTGGCTACCAGCCCCCCATGTTCATGTGATGTCTGCAACCAAGTGACTTGGTTCTGGAGGTTGGAAATGAGTGTCAAGTTTAACCGGCTGTCCAAGTAAATAGAAAGCTCTCAAAAACTCAGGCCTCGCATTGTAGGGATCCAGTCTGGCTTCAGTCACATGAGCACTTACAGGAGCTGTTCTCTGTTTCGGAATACTGGCTGGACTGATGCTGGGTTGTGTTTGCTCTGACTTCATGCAAATCACTCAATCTCTTTATGTCACAGTAACCCTCTCTGACTTGGTGGTAACGATGATCTTAGCATACTCAGCAGATGCTAACTACTGACAATGTGTGAAGCACTAGTTTTTCTGACTATGTTTTTTTATATGACATAGGTCTTAAAGCACTGCCATTGTAGGCTGCCTAGAGCAACTCTAGAATGGAGTTCAATAAATGCAACAGCAGGGACTGGGCCCTTGAAATGCCTTTCAGGCTTGCGTGTAAAGCTACAGTCAGCAAATTTGATTCTGTAGTGTGACCAATCTCACATTCCACCACTGAATAATTTATTATGTTTAGGGATATAAAAGGCTGCAAAAGAGTGGATATGGATATTGAGGAAACTGGAGCTGATTTTTTTCATAGATGATTTGTTTCGTTTTGTTTTTAGGATGGAGAATCTTTATATCAACCGTTTCATGCATATGTTCCAGTCTTCATGGAGTGATTTTGCAGATTTTGAGAGGATCTTTGTCAGAATCAGCAACACAATCTCTGGTGGGTTTGTCAGCATTTGGCCGTGTTTGCATTGTAGAATGACTAATTAGTTGCCTTGAACATATCTGATTAGGATGGAAGTGGCTGACCCACACTTCTGCTATAAATAACATGTAATCTCAGACTGCTCATCACACAAAAAGCCCAGAAGACTGAAAAGGAAGGTATGATCTCACAGAAACTAAAATTACTGGGAATTGCTCAGTGACCTTCTCTGCCCTAAGCTATACGGGAGGTCAGGCCACTTGGGCATTATAGTCCCTTTTGGCTTTTAGAAATGTGTTTTCAAATATGTGCAAGTCCCATAAGACAAATTTTCAGAAGTATTTCAACATCTAAACCTAGAGATAGCTTAGTTGGAGTGCTTTTCAGAGCATGTTAGCTGTTAAGGCGTTTTTGAAAGTTGGACCATATATCTCCCATTTCAACCATCGAAATACACAGGATATCTGCAGAGGCATGTTTAGAAATGTTCTCTGCTAAAAGCAAGTATGGTTTCCTAGCCTCTTACACAGACAAGATCAAAGGCTGTTGCCTAACATCCCAGCCGTGTGCTCAGTCCTGGTTGTATTTCTGCTAAAGGCCCTGGCTTCTCATCCTTGTCCTGACACAGGGAAGGTGCCATGGCCTCATTTCTGCTGTCATAACCTCACCTGTATCTCCCCTCAGTCAGTTCTCCTGGGCCATTTGTGTCAATGACATGCTGCTCAGTGGTAAATTGCTCCCAACAGGGGTCACTTTGTCAGAACTTGTTTCAAGCGTGAGATCCCATGCTGTTAGGACAACAGATCTGGTAACAGGTTGCAAAGACCTCAAATGACCTGGGAGCTGTAACTTCTTCAGCTGGTCCTGCTCCAGCCAGGATGGGCAATCAGATCACAACCTGAGGAACCATGGTTCTTACTGGATATTAGTGTGTTAGGCCTGAAAAACATGTGGCGTTTATAAAAAGTGTAATCTCTTTTCAAAAATATGTAGAAACCAGTTGTGCATACTGCATTAAATGTGCTGCTGCGCTTGCCATTTCATACTCAGAAGGAAAAGAAGAAAAATCTCTCTCTAAGAGTGTGAGTTTCACTTTTGTATTCGGGGCCTTTCAGTTTCTGCAGAATCTTTCATACTCATAAAAACTCCATTAATGTAGTATTAAGATATTAAAGACAAAATACTTCTTCTCTTTACCCTTCTTCAGTATGGAAATCTTAGCAGTTACTTGAAAACCCAGTAGAAAGAATTACGGACAGACATGGGTTTTGAAGTTCACACTGTCCTTTCCGTAAAGAAGGGCTGGAAAAACTTTGATTTGTGAGCCAGATCCAACCTTCTGCTATCACGTGTGGCTACATTATTTTACTTTATTCTACTGTTTTATTGGATATAATAGACAGATACTATAAGCTGGTTAGCGTGTGGTTCCTCCAATGTGTGTGAATGGCCTGTTCAGACTCTGCAAAGGAAAATACTTTTCCCTCCTTCTCTGAAGTTTTGCTCCTCTTCAGGCTGCCTAAGGACCAGTTAAGAGAAATAAGAGTAATTTCTGCCATCTTGGGTGTAAAAAAATAAAAAAGCACACAAGGTGGCCAGTGCTATTAAAAAATTATCAAAGCAATTTGCTACATTTAATAAGATTGCTTCCTAAAGTACTTTTAACAGAGGAATTAGATATAATCTACCATTAATTTCATTGATAACATTTCCTTGCTCATGGAATACGCCAATTCTGTGATTTTTAAATGTTAAGCATCAGTCTCAGTTATATTAATGCAACTGTGATTCTGCTTATTTGCTAACCTTGGCAGAAACAGGCCTAATGGAGAAGGTAGTCAAAGGCATTTTTCTGTCATGCAGTTTCTATGCAAGGTGGTGAGTAAATTTTTGCTTGGTGTAGACTTGAGATACAGCTCCAGAGTCATTATGCAATAAACAGAGATGATGTAAATGTCAACTTTAAATAAACTTTTTTCCACTCTGTTAGAAAGAATTATGAGTTTTAAGCCTTTTGTGGTTTTTTTTTTTAATTATCACTGCACTGTATTTATTCAGGCCTGTCTTTTTCATCTTTTCACCCTTTGTAGAAAAACAAATTGCTTTCAGAAGAAGTTCTGCCTTGTGTGAAAACAGGCAATAGTGCAAAACATTACTTGGCTCATTTTTCCCCTGGGGATATGAATGGAATTTTTCACATTAATCATGTTTTCACTAACTTTGAACTTGTAGGCTGAAGTGGTGACATGACACTGTGAAACAGAACACTGCAATTGTGGAAAACATTCAGTAGTACTACATACATAATAGTAAAGAGATGGAGTACCCAAAACTAGCATTTTAAGAAGAGATGTTAATCTGGGTTTATATTAGCAACTGAAAAATAAACAAAGGGGAAAAAAGTTAAACAGGCAAACCAACAAATTAGCAGTTTTACTGAGTCAAAGTCAAAACCCTTCCCTAGTTGTCCCTCACCCAGCTGCAGCTGAGAGAACTGCTTCAGACACTGCTCTTCTTTCCCTGTACGTGTTGCTCTGTATTTCCCTTCTCCTGCCTGGGCCATCTTTTTTGGATTCATATCTCTGTACTGCATACCCTGAGAATTTGAAGAGCGAGATTTAAAAATTTCATGGAAGATCCAAGAAGGTGATCTGCAGATGAAGAGAGTGTTTTTCATAGGAGTGGAATGTTTTCCTCCTCATTGCTTCTGTGCTTGGAGAAACAAATTATTATCAATTTCATTTTCTCAAAGTGAAAAGCAAATATTACATTGCCCATTTAACTTTAGTGTTTTTTTATTATAATTCTATGGCACCTTTTGAATCCTTTTCTTGTTACTTGCTTTAGTCAAAGTTGCAGTGCAGCTTAACAAAAGGTCAGGAGGAAAGGAGAAACCCTACAATGCAGTGGGATATTGATGCAGTGCAGATATTGATGCAGCAGGCATGTTTTGCCTTTAGAATACGTGATGCAGCACTGGAAGGAAGATTTTATGTTTGGCTACCAGTTCCTGAATGGATGCAATCCTGTACTGATCCAGAGATGCACAGAGATACCCAAGAAGTTGCCTGTGACTATGGAAATGGTAGAGTGCAGTCTGGAGAGGAACTTGACCCTGGAGGAGGAAGTGGAGGTATGGCTCTGAGTGAAGCTGGACTTCATCTGTTTCTTCTCATATCCTCTAACCTCCAAACCTCGTTCTAGCTGGCTTCAGTCGTGTCTTTCTTCAGGCTGTATGGTTGACCATGGTAAAGCTGGTTGTCTCTGCAGACTGGCAACACTTCTGCTGACTGTTTTCTCCTGCCATCCTGGAGCTACAGGTCATGCCTTTCTCCAGATCCAGTTAAAGAGATGTCACCAGGAGGTGAAGGGTCCATTTTCAGTGGTTTCTTCTGAAAGATTAGGGATTGACCAACTGCCTCAGACAGGAAAAGTGCCTCTCCCTTTCCTGATAGAGTCTTACTCTGTTATCACCCATAGGGTTGAACGAACATTCTGAACAAGAGTTGGCAAGCATGATGCCTTGCTTTTATTTTTACGATGAGCACGGGGGTCCCTTCACCTGGCAGCATGAAACTTGTTTGCATCTTACTGTCACTGCATGCATGCCAAATACATAGTCACTCTTTGCTGAAAGGCTTACTATCAGGCTCAACAGACACAAGTCACGTAGTTTGTGTAAAGGTGTCTCAATGGCATCCCTGAGACACCATGAACAAGGACCGGCCAGTGGCCACGTGTAACCACAGAGCACAAGCCAGCCTCTGACAAAGACTTCCTGACCTTTGATTCCGAGCCTTACTGCTTGCACTCTGTTAAAACACATCAAGATTTTTTCCCTCCCTCCCCGCAGCAAGGAAACATTTTCATTGTGGACTACGAGCTGCTGGATGGTGTGGATGCCAATAAAACAGACCCATGCACTATACAGTACTTGGCTGCACCCATCTGTCTGCTGTATAAGAATCTGGAGAATAAGATTGTACCCATTGCAATCCAGGTGAGTTTACTGTCAGGGTCTTTAAAGGGACGAATCACTTGTTGTCTCATCTAAATATGAACGACCTGGAGTTTTGTATTCTTTTATATCTTTCAGCTTGGTCAAAAGCCTGGGCCAGACAATCCCATATTCCTTCCTTCAGATGCCACATATGACTGGCTGCTAGCTAAAATCTGGGTTCGCTCATCTGATTTCCATATCCACCAGACAGTTACCCATCTCTTACGGACACACTTAGTCTCAGAGGTGTTCAGCATAGCTATGTTCCGTCAGCTGCCTGCTGTACATCCCCTTTTCAAGGTTGGTTCTTGCATGAAGTAATGTATGTGGGTCAGCGAGGTTATCACGTTAGCTTGACAAACCGAAAGGAAGTCCTGGTGGTAGCTCAACTGAGTTTGGCTGGCTACCCTGCAAGGCAACATACACTTCAGATACCAGGACTTCCGGGACTTCAAACTTTACACCTGATTGCTGTTGAATTCAGTCAGAGAATTTACCTTCTTTCATTGTTTGTCCCATTTGACAGCTCTTGGTGCCACATATGCGGTTCACAATAGCCATCAATACCAAAGCCCGAGAACAGCTTATCTGTGAATGTGGCCTTTTTGATAAGGTAAGTAAGCCCCTTTGCAGATCTGCATTATTCTTCATGGTTCCATGTATATTTTTATCCATTAACCACCAAATATTGCCTTGTTTTTTTACTTTTCTACTAAAGGACAAATGTAACTAATATCACCTGAGGAAATGGCACTCAAAACTGATGCCTTAAATTAACTCATGTCGTGTTGTGCTAAAGATGGTATCTTTTACCTCTAAGTAGCCAGCTCAGAACTAGCCAATGTCAGTAATGAGTCAGAATCTCACTTACTCATAGCTGGTGTGGTTTTGGGGTATGAGTATAGGAGTGCAAGGTAACACAACATGCACATACATCCCTGCACATGTATGCACACAGTGAAGTCCCCAGTTTCTTGCAAGTACCCAGTTATTCATCTACGGGCAGGATGGTGAGCAAAAGAATTTGTGATTGCAAAAGCAAATTTGCATCTGAGGAAGATGTGTAGATAAGACAGATTTCTAAGCCCACAAATACTAGGTGCAGATTCCAGCCTGTCTTCTTGAATTGCCATAAAAAGCAGATCTGCAGATCTGCTAGGATTAAAATTCATCTTTGCCTGAGTCAGTGAAACATAATTCTATATCATGGACTGCAGTGCAGCTCTTAGGTCACATCTGAACATCTAAATCTGACTGCACTGGGATTTAACATGTACCCAGCTTTTCCTCCTTTGGCTCCCTCAGAAACGGCGCGCTGCATCTAGGAACTGCAATGGATTGGCATGCAGCAGTCTCTGTGACAACATGCTGACAGCAACTGGGAAGTTTGTTTCAGAAGTCCTTTGAAAAAGGGAACCCATGTTTCAGGACAACTCTATCCCCCTTACACTTCGGTCACCAGACCAAAAATAGCTACCATGCTCCAGATTTTTTCAGCCAAGGAGAAAAGAGAGGTTAAATGTAGACACCTTCCTTGTCTTCTGTATTCCACTGCTGACTGTGGAGACCTGGCAGACACTCCCATCCCTTTGAATAGAAGCCTAATGTCCATACTTTGTGCATGTATGATGGGTGTGTGGCTAAGACCTGCCAGCAGGGATCCTGGAGTTCCAGAATTTGTTGGTTCCCAATGTAGATGAACAACTAGCCAGAGGTGAGTAAGCGTAAGGTGAATACCGCTGCAACACTAGCATAGTGTGTTAGAAAATCAAAATTTGGACGGTTTAGTGTAGTGATTATCTAAAGAGTTTTGCCGTGCCATTTATTGTCGGTGTGTTGTGTTCTCCAGATACAACATATACTGAAATCCTGGACAGTCCTCATCAGTAGCCACGCAGCAGCATTGATCTCCTGGCTTAAATGCCAGGGTGGCTAACAGCAGCCTGCATCCCTGAACACATTCTCCTAAACCACTCTGTAGCAGCAGTGGGTGGCTTAGAAAAAGCCCTGTTCTAGTACACTGCTGGCTGCCTTCCTTCACACACATGCCAGTTCTGGAGCTTAAGGCTGGCAGAAGGTGCTTTGGGTTGCTTTGGGTTGTTTGGGTAGCTGTACTTTATTACTGTGTTCCATTATAAGCAGGTGCTGTACCTGTGGAGAAAATGTGAATATTAACAGTGATTCATGGGCGAGGTGTGAAACCTCTGAAGTCAAAATACACAGTTGCAGTAAACCTTTGCAGTTTGGTACCTGTGTAGAGGTGTGGTTTTCTCCTTGAAAAACGAATTCACTAGCATTTTGAGTACAATCTCCTGTGAATTTGGAAAGCCAGTCTTGGCACAAAGTGAAGATGATCTCCTACTGTTCCTGTCTTGCCGTTCTTCCTGCAGGCAAATGCTACAGGCGGAGGAGGACATGTACAAATGGTACAGAAAGCAATGAAGGATCTGACTTATAGCTCCCTCTGCTTCCCTGAGGAGATCAAAGCTAAAGGGATGGACAGCAAAGAGGATATCCCCTACTACTATTACCGGGATGACGGCATTAAAGTCTGGGAGGCTATAAAGAGGTAAGAGACTGTAGTCCTAGAAATGGCTGATAAAGTCACTGTCCACTGTCACAGAGATATGACTTCTTCTTTTTTCTTTTTTTTTTTTTTTTGGCTAAGAACAAATCAAGAGAGAACCCAGCTCTGTGAGCCAGCCACATGAGCGCATCAGGGTTCTTGTGGAGTGGAAATGTAAGCTTAGCTTGCCTGAGAGAGTTTTGTTAAGAAACCAGATAAATTAGGCATTAACTGATTTGAGCAAAACCTTTTTTTTTAAATGCCTTAAAATTGCAAGGCCCAAGTTTTGTCAGGAAGGGCAGAAATTCTGAGTCTGGAGAGGTACTGCAAGGCTGCTCTAATATACAAACATGGCTTCTTTTCAGATATGAAACACTGCCTCAGAATTGAATGATTCATTCTGCAGTGGCATTGCATTTAACAAAGGTGTTTTTGCATGGCATGAGTTTCTTGCTAAGTATGCAGCTGTTTCTGGTCACGTGGCTTTTGAAAAGCACATTCATTAAAATCAGATCTTTTGTGTACACAAAGTAGAGGGGTTTATAATGCAAGTATAATGTTTAAAGAGTTCAGTACATCTTTATCTTCTGTGTTTTGGCAAGGGGTTATCTTGCAATATTTCCTGCAATTGTGAGTGCCCATTTCAGAGAAAAGGAAGTTATAACCTTTTCTGTGGTTGTTTTTTTGATGTAGTCTGTTTTTTGTCCCTCTTCTCTTTCCCGTGTTTTCTCTGCTGATTGAGGTATGCCTTTTCAAATACCAGATAGTATTTAGTCAACTCAATTTACTCTGACTGTTTGTGGGTGTTAACCTAGCTGGAGGAAGATGTTACACTGCCTCAGATTTGGCCGAGAGATTCTTTGTAGGTGAATTATTTGGTTTATAAATAGCATGAACAGTACCCTTTTGAGTGTGTGATATCCTGACTCATGAACCCACTGCCATGCATGTATGTAGTTGCCATGAATCTCCTATGCTCTGCAGGGCTGTCAGTCTCCACTCTTTTGCTGAAATAACTTCTATCCCCAGCATTGCTTCACATGTGGTAGATGGCCTAGACCTAAGAAAGCTGATAAGGATTTCCCTACAGAAACACTGGGGGTAACATGACAAATTTTTAAACCCCCTTCTCTAACACTCAGCTTTCTATTTCTGATCTGTGAGTAGAAATTACAACCCAAAAGGCCTCATCCACACTTCGTATACTGTTTTATATTTGCATGGAAGGAGGTCTGAAATACTACAGTTGTGTAAGAGATGGATTTCATTCTGTGTGCATTTGGCACCGGTGCCGGGTGATGGAGGCAGAGGTCATGCAGAGCATCTTTATTGCTGCATGTTACAAGTTTTTCTTCTCCTTTGGCTCCCTCTGGAAGCCAAAATTACTTAAACTCTTGATGACTGTGCAGTTGCTTATCTACCTCGGAAACAACTCTTCACTTAGTTGGCTAATAGAAACCACATTGACAGATTTGTAAAAGTATCCAAATTGAAATAAATTTATGGCTTATTAGGGGATAAATCTGCATTGGATAACAATTCTTAAGCCTATCAGTGAGCTTCCACAGTCAAGTGTTTCACCCTATGGATTGTTGTAAAAATATTTAGCAAGAGATTATAGGTACCTGCAGAGCTAACAATATCTTAGCATAGCTCAGTTAAACAGTCATTCAGTCATAAGATGAAAATCTGCAGGAGACCAGGCTTTGCTGTTTTCACTGCTTTCAGAACTATTTCTGTTATCTTAGTGTTTAAGAGCCTGTCTTTGTGAGGTGAATTAGCCTGGGAAGCTTGTATAGAAGGAGGGATTTTTGAGAAGAGGAACTGAACAGGGAGATGTCTGCTGTATGCAGTGGGTGTAGGAAAAGGTTCTAGACCTCTTCTCCCCAAGAGAAGTTTCCTGGGCCACCCCTACTTTGGAGTGTGCCACTTTGGTTTTGTGAAAAGGATGTGTGGTAGGAGGGGATGAGCTATTTGAATTATATTCAGGAACAGCTTTGCAGTATCTCACATACAGCAGCTGGTGCTGGTATCCCAGTTTGGGAGCCCCTGTTCCCAGTGTGAGACACATGTGGATGTGCCAGAGGGAGTCTGTATTAAGTGAAGGTAGGGATGTACGTGTGAGGACAGAGATCCAGTCAGGAGCAAAGCCTCAAACAAGAGAATAAAGTGCACAGGACTGTTCAGGGTATGCAGTGTGTGGTCCAGCAACTTTTTGTTGGGGGAGGAAGTGATGCTGCAGTCAGAAATTAATCAAAGTTGCTTCTTTGCATTCCCACTGCTCGTGCGAAGGAGGTAGGAGGGTACTGAGACCTGCTCTTGCCCTTCTCTTTTTCACTGTGCAGCATCTGCCTCCTCTGCAAGGTCAGTAGAAGGTCTGCAGGGAATTGCAGTCTTGCTTTCTTCTTTTCATTTTGTCTTGTTCAATTGTTCCTGTGTCTGCAGGTTTGCAGAGGATGTGATTCACCTCTACTATGAGAGCGACGAGGTGGTGTGTGAGGATGTGGAGCTGCAGGCCTTCGTCAAAGACATTTACGTCTATGGAATGAGGGGTGTGAAGGCCTCAGGTAATGTGTGATGGCTCAGCCAGGTCTGCAGCTTGTTGAGTCCCTGCTGACAGCAATGCTGCATGCACAGCATGCCTTGAACTGTTGGACACCCTCTTCTTTCTCGGCCCAAAGACGCTCAGTTTTATGGGTGAGACCCTGGATTAGGCCCTCCCCTCCCTAAGGATACAGCTCCTTTCTTTGCCACAGATTCTTACCATGAGCTCAGGCAAATTGTGTAATCTCTCTGTACACTGGGGGTTGGTCTTTTGATCTTGTCTGCTCATGCTTTAAGCATCAGGGAAGGGGCTGTCTGTATGTGCTGTTGGAACCACCAGGCAGGCTGATGGAAATCACAAGGAGCAGCAAGACCCCCTTTAATCGTCTTCTCCAAATCTTGCACCAGATAAGAACAAGTAAGAAACTCCCTAGGGATTCTTTGCATTTGTTCAGCATCTGTGTCATCATTGAACTGTGCTTCTTTCTTCAAGAGAAGTTGCTCATTATTCTTTCCAAGAAATATTTTGCTTTGTTCTGTCTTCTCTCACAGCTCTAGTCTCCCACCTGAGTTAACACTCTGCTGCCTTTCCCTGAACATGTCATTTTCTTCCACTCACATTTTGTCCAAGCAGGTTTTCAGGACTTTATACAGGTGGGTGGGGATTCTTCATACTGTCCTGACTGATTTACATCTGGAAGCACTTGTTACCTAGTGATCTGGGGCAGATGACTTTGGCATTACATACACACATGATTGTGTGTGAGATCTTCAGGCAAAACTGTGATGTTTCCACTCATTACCAGTATGCGTTGGTGTATAACAGACTCCTGGGCTCTACCTGCCTGGACGAGCAAAGGATTGGAGGACACCTAGCTGCTGCCATTTTTGTTTATCTGTCTGTCTCTTAGGAAAAGCTTAGAAATGGTCTGGTAGGCACTTCCCGCTTGATCTAAGCATCTTGATACTGACAAGTAGTGAGCCTTTCCAGGGCTACAGCTGGGGTAGGATGCTACAAGCACCACTGGTGGCAGGATTGCTGCTACAGGTGGGAAACCTGCCAGGCCTGCATTATCCCTGTCTGCACTGCTGTGACGACAAGGGCTGGGGCAGACAACAGAGTAACTTGGCTGGGTCTGTAAGGAATGAAAGGAGGATAAATGGGGGAGGCTGTTGCACCCGGGGCTCCCGTCCAGTCTCCATTCCTGCCCTGAGAGGGCTGCTCTGACTGGGAGCATGCCAAGCCTCTTTAAAGATGAACACAGTGTGCTTAGGATAGCAGGACACAGGAAGGGATGGTGCATACTCTCCTCTTTTGACTTAGTCGCTGGCCAGAGCTACCATGTGCTTCTTCCCTCTCTCAGGATGAGTTCATATCTGCATCATGTTGGTGGTGGAGATGTGAAGCAGCTGGCACAGGCAGCCTGAGCATGGTTAGCTCGCCCCAGGGTGCTGACAGATCTTTAGGTGTCCTGGGACCTGTGGTCACATTGGGCTGGGACAAGGAGTACAGCGCAGGACTCTGATATAGTAGGGGTGGGAGAGATACAGGCTTGGGGATGATTTGGTAGAAAAATATTTCCCTAGTACTGGACTACTCCCTTCTTTCTTTATGTAGCTCAATTGTATTATTCCCCTTCAAAGACAGCTTGATGCAACTATTTCTGTTCCTCATTCTGTTGTTTCTCTTTCAGAAGTTCTCATTTCCTCACTTCCCGTTTCAGCAAATAAGCACTCCCTGCACTCTTTCTCACAGTGCGCTTGATTGCTGAGGCTCGAACCTTTAAAAATACAAGCACATGGTCATTTACTCCTTGGCATGAACCTTCCTTGCTTGCACTGCAGACTGAAGAAAAAGGGAACATCTGAGCTCTGTGCCCTATGGACTCTCCAGGTTCCTTGCCGCAGGGTAGGTAGGCTTGGAGGACAGAGACACAGTATTTTTTTAAAGGTGTAATAATACTTTGCCTTTCACTTAAGGAACACCACATACTTTGCCAACAGTGGTGATGCCTCACAAGCCTGTATGAGGTAAGGCAGGATCACTCTGTTTTTATGGCTGGACACTCAAGACAGAGAAAGAGGTTGAGTAACTCCTGTTAGACCACGTAGCAAGATTCAGAAAGAGAATGCCCTGCTCTTCAGTGACTGCTGCAAGGTCCTCTAACTCATGCCTTTTGAGTAGCTGATTACTACCAGGTAACTGGGTCACTTCACAGCTGTTGTAATTAATCTTTTCTTCTTCCTCGCTTAGGGTTTCCTAAGACGATCAGGACACGAGAGAAGCTAGCAGAATATCTCACGGTAGTAATATTCACCACATCAGCCCAGCATGCAGCTGTGAATTTTGGTCAGGTAGGAATTTCTGGGAAGACTGCTCTTATTTGTGGGCTGGGAGATGCATCTACCAGGGCAAGATCTGAGAAATGTTTTTTAGTAGGTGCACAGACATTAGATTATTCTTTCTGGTCAAAATAATTGCAGAGCCATCTGCAAATCCCCATGAAGTCTATGGAAACTGAATTATTTTGGAAGCTGAGAAAGGTATTTTGAGTCCTAAGTAGGTAACAAAGCTCAGATTTAGGGGTGCTAGCTTGTATATTTTAGTTGTAATGATTTTATTATGGGGAACAATTTTTTTAAGACTTTAAATGGGTTGCTAAGACTTCTTTCAGAAATGCTGAAGGGTTCAGGTGCACAGTCTGGCTAGCATGCCTTTCAGATGCCATCTGAAATGCAATAAGTTATGTTAAGTGGCTTGGCTTTGCATTTGCGGTGAGGGCATTCACAGGTAGCTACCATGGGTTGCTGTTGTAAGCTGCCCTAATTTGGCAGCGTGCCTGTGCTGAAGCAGCATACATCCCATTTTCAGATGTGGCTTAGGGAATGTGTGCGGCACAGCTCAGTGCTGTGACTGCAGTACATGTAGCTGCATACACCATCTGTCTTCAAGCTGGTGCAGTTGGCTGTTACCAGCAGCTCATTTCCAGTAGTACAGTGATCTAGCTGGCCTAATGGAGCATTTACCAAGGGTCGTGAGTTAACTAGTTGAAAGCTGCCTTGCACGTCTGGACGACCTCCACTTCTACTTTCTGCAGCAGCACAGACAAGCCTCTAAAAGGTAAAGTCTCACTGAAGTCGGAGTCCAGATCCTCAGTGATATCTAGGCACTTAACTCCCAATGACATACACAGAAATTTGTACATCTGTGAGGATCTGGGCTTTGGTCATGCATGGTAGAGTTTTCAAAAGCACCAGTGTGCTTAATATTCCCAATGCATGGAAATGGCATTGCTGCTCATTTCTTGAATTTGCGAGCCAACTGGCAACTTGGAACTTCTTTTATGATGCTTAATGTGTCACGTACTGATAGCCTGGGTTATATCTGCCTGCCTTTACTGACATGTATCTACCCTGAAACTATAGTAACAGCCTGCCTTTCAAATGCTGTTTCTTCCAGCATCAAGGCATTTTGGAAAGCAGACTTCACAGAAGCAAATCTCTTTGTCAGGCTGTATTACATAGAGCTTCTTCAGTGAGTGGGTGGCCAGTCACTGGAACAGGCTTCCCACAGATGTGGTCATGGTGCCAAGCCTGTCGGAGTTCAAGGAGCATTTGGACGATACTCTAAGTCATATGGTTTAGTTTTAGGTCATCCTGAGAGGAGTAGGGAGTTGTACTTGATGATTCTTATGGGACCTTTCCAACTTGAGATATTCTATGATTCTGTGAGCTTTTTTTTGACACATGTTCCAGCTTCAGGCGTGAATGATCTCAGAAAAGCAGGGAGACAATCTTTCCTATGGTAATTATTCCCAGACACATCCCACATCACTCTCCATGTTGACCCTCCTGTCCACCATCCCTGGAGCAGGTCTAGAGTCAGGTGTCATATGAACCCGCACTATTCCTGTGCCACATCCGTGACCAGGGACCTCTGCGACTAATCACTTCTAACCTGTCATTACAAGTGATTGAGACATCTCCCAGCCTCCCTCAGGAAATCCTGTCTGTTCATATACCACTAAGAAACCATCTCTTAATATTGTCCAGGCTACCACGGTTTAGCAGAGAGCCTTCGGAGGATGAGAGGGGGAATTTGGCATGCAGAAGATATTCAGCCCATCAGCAAAAAGATCTTCAGCCATGGGGAAAAAATGGGACAGAGAGGGCTGAGGGTAGGAGAAGATAGCTGTACACTGTAGAGAACAGATTGAACACAGTGTAAGCATGGCATAGAGCTGACGTGGGAGTTTCCCTCAGGCAGGACAGGGGGTATGTATGAAGGTAATGAAAAAAGTGCCTAGAAGAGTTATGGTAAGTGCAGCGTCTGAGATATGGCAAAACTTGGGGTCACATCTGAGGCAAAATGAGACATCACCATCCCACAACAATGAAGCAGGCCAGAAATTATTCTGAGTTCCCAGTCTGGCAGTCACCATGGCCACATCTCCACATGCCATACTTCATGATGCACCAGCATCCTTTGCCTCTCTTAATGCCTGACCACAGTACTGGGGGCATGTTCTTAGAGAAAATTTTGCAGAAAAGAACAACTGGAGAAGAGGAGATTTTATCAGTTACAGGGTTTTTACCAGCACTCACCTCAGATTATCAGAAGAGATCTTTGTTTAACTAAATAAGTCCTTAGACTGACTACTGAGTCTGGGCTGTGTGGCACATGCCTGTGATTAGCAGAATAACTGCTCCCATTAAGGCAACCCAATTCTCTCCCTTGTGAGATCCTGAGAAAGATGGTAGGGGCTTCCTTGTCTCCCTCAGTCCTTCTCTAGAGCATCTGTCTGCCCTTTAGTATCTTCTCTTTCTGAAAGGTTCATATTACAGAAGCAAACTGCCTGGTGTCAAGACTCCTGATTTTTTTTGCAGTGTTCCTAAATATCAGCCACTGTAGCTTTTCACTGTCCTGTCTTGCTTTGTTGTGCAGTATGACTGGTGTTCCTGGATTCCCAATGCCCCACCAACAATGCGCTGCCCTCCTCCAACAGAAAAGGGAACAGTCACCATCGAACAAATTGTGGAGAGTCTGCCAGACAGAGGACGTTCTTGTTGGCATCTTGGAGCTGTCTGGGCCTTGAGCCAGTTCCAGGACAATGAAGTAAGTCAACCTCCCTTCTCTGAGTGGTGGAGATGTAGGTGAGACCACGAAGGCCATGGCAAGACCACACAGACTCATGAGATTGTAGTGCTGCTCTGAGCTTGACTGGACCATGTTTGCCTTTCTGTGGAGATGTATCTGTGGTGTGGGTTTGCCCTCGTTTTGCCAGATATAAACCAGCTCTGAGCAAGAAGTTGTATTTTTACTCTGAGGCTGTGTTTCAGCCAAAATTAAAGTTTCTAAACTTAAGTATGTCGTTGCTGAGTAAGGATGATGCTGTGGGAGGAAAAGGGCTGCAGAGGCACAGGGGTTTGCTCCAGTCCTTGCCCCAGCAGTGCTGGTGCAGAAACTACAGCACCGCTGTGTACCCATGTCCTGTGCCTTTGGAAAATCTGCCCCAGTGCCACGTGCACTGCAGTTGTGGCTTGTTGCCTGGGTGCTGTGCAGTGCAAAAAAAACAAGCCTACAAGGTGCTTTGCAAGAGTGGTCTATAGCCATTTCCTTCACGTAAAGTGAGGTTGTAGGTACTTGATTGTCTCACTCGGGGACTGTGTCCAGAGGATGTGTTTTGAAATCCTTAGAAGGAAGGTGACAGTACTTTTGAAGCTTTTTTTTGAGAAGAAAGCAGATTTCAGCTGAGAAACTAGTAGTATGGGTAGTATCATGGGAAATAGTATCATGGGAAATAGTTACCTAAAGCAGGTAATATGCCAGTATGTATATTGGCAATGTGGTATTCAGGGCACCCTTAGAGTCCAAGCTGACTAAAGCAACTGTCAGGTTGAACTTTGAGAGACTTTTTTAAGTCAACAGAGACTTCCACTGTCATTGACAGAAGCAGTTGTCTTCCTTTTTCATCCCTGGCTGTTCATTCCCCTCCCATGCTGTCCTTTTCTTTAGCAGCACAAATGTTTGAGTGGCTACACAGAGATCTGGCTTGGGAAGCTTATCTGGCTGACCACTAGCCTGACAAAAAAGTGCTCAGATTTTCAGTGGATCCGCTCCCTGCAAGTGGAGGAGGTGCCAAATAGACACCTGAACCAACATTACAGAAAGATGCAGGGATGAAAAGAAGCAGCTAGTGGTGAAGGAAGAATGGGACAGCACCTTTCATTGGCAGTGCCAGTGTAGGCTAGCTTAAATATTGATAGTACTATTTTAATAGCAGCATTTGTGAGGCTCTGGGTGTTGTTCTGCTGGATGACATAATGCTGAAACAGAATACCCTTTTCTTTCTCAAAGCATGATTTCTTGGTCTTTTTCAATTAGCTGTTTCTGGGCACATACCCAGATGAACACTTCGTGGAGAAGCCAGTGAAAGAGGCTATGGCAAAATTCCGCAAGAATCTGGATGAGATTGTCAACGCCATCACTGAGCGCAACAAGAACAAAAAGCTTCCTTACTACTATCTTTCCCCAGATCACATTCCCAACAGTGTTGCTGTTTGAGCAGATACCCAGGAGAGTTTGGGGGGGTGTAAAGCTAATGATACTTTCCTGTTACATATGTCCCTTTTCAATGAACTTTCAGAAATGGATAAAATAAGACACCCACCCTCTCCATCAGAGCTGACCCATGGTCTATTTGGACTTTAAAAACAAATTTGATTGTGACTGATCTTGCAGACAAAGTCTACTTGACAACCCTCTAGGTGAACTTTATTACAAGTTTATTTTTCTAAGATTTTTTTAAATTCATCTTAGCATCAGTATTCATGTTTCTGTTAGCTTTTTCTCTCCTGGTCAAAACAATATAATCACAGGTTCACTTACTCAATGAAAATAGTATCACGAGCAATAAGCAAGCCGTATCTTTAAAATTCTTCCTATTTTTAATAGGTGACTCTGATGATATAAAAATGTAATCTTTAAAGGTTATGCATTGTTTTTAATCTGATTAAAACAAGCGTTAAATATTTTCATTACAACTGTGAATGTCCTAATCACAATGAAGGTAGAAGCAGGATATTTTCTTCACATAGCTGATGGGTTTTTTTCACTTTCTTACCAAGTTCATGTGAAATGAGATTCCTGATTCATAGGAGATGAAAATTTTGTACCAACACAAACCTATGTATTTTCTACATAAATCTAGCAAGGTTTGTTTTAGCCTCTTCCAGCAGAGTTTGATGTCATTCATATGTACAGACAAATGTTTTGCTTAGCATAATAGCAATGAGTACAGACTTAGTGGTGCTTATGCTTGATTTGTTTCATTGCTGAAGCTACAGGGTTTTGTGTATAGTTTCTTCTGTTTTGGGGAGATGAAAAGGATACTTTGTATAATGGTAAAAGTTGTGGAGAAGGGTTAATTGACAGCTTCTAAGGGGAATCTTCAGATTTAGCCAGTTAAGTGTAATTGGCATGTTCCAGATTAGTTAGAAACAACTGAGTTTTGTCTGTTTTGTTTAGAGGTGGATAGGTCCAAGTACTTGGACTATGGTTAAACTTAAGACAGTCATTGATAAAATGAAAGCAAAAGTGAGGTTTGGGAAATTTAAGAGTAGTAGTTTTGTTAATAACAATTTTCGTTTATTTTTCCCAGCATTTGTTGCTTGTACTAACTTCGACAGCCTGCAGTGTGTTTTCTCAATAGAAAAGAAAGCTTCTTGTGCTAATAAAATAAAACTGAACAAGAACATCTATATTTTATTTCTTAACTCAGTATCTAATGCTGTATGTCTCAAAAAACTGGTATGAATAAGCACAAAGTTCTGTGTAGAGAAATGAAGCTCCTCCACTTTGAGAAATATAATTTCTCTCATTCATGTGTGATTTGGAAAAGGGTACTACTAAAATATGCGTCCTTTCTGTGTCATATGAAACACAGGCATGGAATCACAACTGATTTTATACCCTTTGCAGGAGACTGATTCCCTTTCTCTCCCCCCAGCTAAAGAGTTTCAGCAAAAATGTGGAAGGTGAGACCACTTCCTGTTATTGAGGAAGTACATTTAAGACTTGTACATCTTCTTTTTGCTGCAACCCGTAAGCAGTGATGACTGCATGAGTCAAGGCATGCAGTTGTGTAGCAACACTGGAATAGGACCGGATCGGAGACCATAACATATAAGACATAAAACAAAACAAAACAAAACAAAACAAAAAAAGAAAAAGAAAATAGGCACAACTTCAATGCAAAAGGCAAAAAATGCAACAAGCTGAAGCAATATATCCAACATGCCAGCCCTAACTCTTGTTCTTCCCCAGGGTTACAGCAAATGTCCTCTTGCCTCAGATTTCATATGATAATGATCTGCATAGTCAAGTATCTAGAAAATGAAATATGGGAAGAGAGGCTGATGGCTATTTTCTTGCATGTTCCCTCTGCTCTAGCCTGTGCACCTGGGATACAAGCAGTGTTGGTGGGAGGTTTGGGGAATTGACTATGTGGCTTTGAAGGCTGATTTTAGTAGTCTGATTCAACTCCAGGAGAGGCCGTGGAAAGAGGTAAGGAGGTTAAAAGTAACACTGGCACCAGAAAGGAAGCAAATACATGCAAATAGTAAAGTGCTTACTCTCCCAGGGTGTCTGCATATGCGTATTGCTGTCCCACTCCTTGCTCCATGTCCCACCAGTCACGATCCACCAGAAAATTGCCTTCCTGTGCCTGGGTCGTGGGTTCCTCCCCTACATCTTTAGCTATGACTTGCACAGAGGTATCTTCTAAGTCATGCTACTAAAGTACAGTGTCCATTCATAGGATCACTCCTAGATGGAAGTGAAAGCATTATCTCTCTCTGAAGTGGGTCATGCACTCAGCTTTGTGATAGATATTACTGTTTGATGTGCATCATCCCATGCCTAACGGTTTTGACAACCAATGACGTGTCTTGGCTGGATGGCTGTTGCTGCTGGGCAGTCCAAGGGAATTTAGCCTGTTTCTTCCAACTCGAGCTTCCTTGCTCTCTTTCCCAATAGCAGCGATTATCAATCGGCTGGAAGATTGAAGTGGGAGACAGCCCCTTCAGAAAGTCCTGGCAGTAACTTGGGATGTTCTGGTGTCTCAGCCCTTCCTCCTGGGTTTGGTCACAGGAGAGGGCACTCCAGCTGTAAAACACCTTTAGTACTACTGAGAAAGGAACTGGGCAGGGTTGTCCTAAAGGACTGTCACAAATACAGGACAGACCCCAATGATTTTTCCCCAGGCAGATTCAAAAAAAATCTCTCCTTAAGGAGAAAAGGAGGCCTTGAGATGGAGAGACACCATCAATCAGGGGACAGGGCAGGCATTTCCCTGCTGAAGACTCTTGACCCTTTGGGCTCATTGGTGATAGTGAGGATTTAGATCTCTGCAGCCAGCCCAGCTCTCATCACTGACCTCCCATGCTTTCCTCTTTTAGCAGTGGGAGTTTACTCCTCTAGACTCTTTTTCAGACATTCCCTCCCCCAACCGCCAAATATCCCTTGCAATAATACAATGATTCTCGCTGCCCCTGGAAACAAAGCACAGATATTTCATAGTCATCCCACATGAAGCTACCCATTATTTTTGCAGTCAATCCCCATTTTACAGATAGGGAAATTGAAGAAGACCAATGAAATGTGGGACATCAGCTCTGATTGGAGGTGCCTCCTTAGTAGAAAGATTGTTAGAAAATTGTTTACCTGCAGCATGCTAATTTTAGCCTGCTAGAGAGTAGACAACAAATTCAGGCTTGCCCACCCAGAATTACTTGCTCTGTTGCATGTAGGGCAGAGCATGGAGTAGACCCCAGAAGACCTGTTTCTGACTAGCAAGTTTTAATCAGCAACTGGCCTTTCCTGCCACAGTGGTAGCTACACGGTATCTAAGAAGTAGTTGCACACACTGAGATAGTAGCGCAAAATGCTTAGTTTGCTTTATTTGTGCTATAAACAGGAATAAATATTGCACAATTCTACATAGCTGGTAAGTTTAGAAGTTGAGTCATGGGTTTTTACAGCCAGAAGACATGGCTATGATTGCTTTAAGTTATCTCAGCATACCACAGGTCTTTGGATTTCCCTGAAACATTTCCCTCCTGAAGTTCAATACAAGGGTGCTTGATAGGAAACTATCTTTTGTAAAACATCCGCTCCTGATTTATGAAAATGCACTGCTCACACTTGTGCTTGAAAGTCACTTGTCTCACAGGTGAAAAATACACGCTGTGTTTCTAGTTCTGTGTGTGTTTAGTTTTTGCTTCTGGTAACAGGCAGCTTCTTGCAGTAGCTTTATGTGACTGAAGATCCTTTTTTGACCAGTTCCCTACTACATCCTTCCCTTTTCTTTTGGTAAATTGAGTTAATTTCCTGGAGCATTTTGCTGTAAGACTTTCTTTAAACCTCTTATCCATTCCCACTGCATCTTTATTAACACTGTGTGGACAGCATGTGGGCAGCTGACAACAACCATGATTCAGTGTCTATTTCAGTCATTATTTCATAGGTTGCAATTCCTCCTGCCTGCAACTACATGTCTGCAGTTTTTCCATAGATTTAGGTCTCTTGACATATAAAAACAAAATAACAGATTGCTTGCAACCAGCAGCCAAAGAGATCCAGAGTGGATGCAGGTCTCAGCAGCCCAGCCTTACTAGTTCCTGTTATTGGCGGACACTGGTGTGTTTCTGTGGTTTATCAGCAACCTCTTCTATCAGCTGGCTTTGACATTAAGTTTCAGTTGTGTTGCCTCCCCAAGTCTGTGATGTCTGCTAAACAGATAGGTGGTAGGAACCCATGCACCAGTGCAGGTTAGGGACTGATTTGCTGCAAAGCAGCTCTGCACAGAGGGACCTGGGTGTCCAGGTGGAAGACAAGTTAACCATGAGCCAGCAGTGTGCCCTGGTTGCCAAGAAGGCCAATGGCATCCTGAGGTGCATTAAGGAGAGTGTGGCCAGCAGGTCGAGGGAGGTTCTCCTCCCCCTCTACTCTGCCCTAGTGAGGCCCCATCTGGAGTGCTGAGTGCAGTTCTGGGCTCCCCAGTTCAAGAAAGATGAGGAGTTACTAGAGAGAGTCCAGTGGAAGACTATGAAGATGATGAGGGGACTGGAGCATCTCTCCTATGATGCAAGGCTGAGGGAGCTGGCCTTGTTTAGCCTGAAGAAGAGAAGCCTGAGAGGGGAATTTATAAATGCTTATAAATATCTTAAGGGTGAGTGTCAAGAGGATGGAGCCAGACTTTTCAGTGATGCCCAGAATCAAGGGAAGATGAGGGCCAGCAACATTTTTCAGTGTTAGCGCTTTTTGTATGGGAGCTATTTCTGGATGTTTCCCATATTGAAGAAGGGCTCTGACAGGCATCCAGCAGAGACCCAGCTAATATGTTGGAACTTTGAGGGTATAAGTCAAGCACCAAGCTCCAGTCTTTGTGGGCCTGTGAAGGCAGAATCAAGGGGAGATGAGGGCAGCGACAGGTTTCAATATTAGCACTTTATTGTGTGAGAGCTATGTCTGGATCTTTGCAATATTGGAGCTGTGTTCTGGCAGGCCTCTGGGAGAGACACAGATCGTCTGTTTGAACTTTGAGGTGGCAAGGTAAGCACAGGGCGACAGTCTTTATTGGTCTCTAATGCAGTGCCAAGGAAAGATGAGGGCCAGAAAAAGCTTTTAATGCTATCACTGTTTGTTTGGGAGCTAACTGAACATTTGGGCTTGAACAGGCATCTGGGAGAGCCCCAACACATATACTGAAACTTTGAGGAGGCAAGGCAATACCAGAGCCCCAGTCATTGTGGGCCTTCAGAAAGCGGGATCAGGGGAAGATGAGGGCTAGGCAACAGCTTTCAGTGCTAGCACGTTCTGCGTAGGAGCTATTTCTGGAAATTTTCAATACTGGAGCTGGCCTCCGGCAGGCATCCAGGAGAGACAAAGATTGTATGTCGGAACTTTGAGGTGGCAAGGCAATACCAGAGGCCCAGTCTTTGTGGGCCTGTGAAAGCAGAATCCAGTGGAGATGAAGGCCAGCAAGGGCTTTCACTGCTAGCACCTTCTGTGTGGGATCTATCTCTGGACATTTGCAATATTGGAGCTGGGCTCAAGTAGGCTTCCGGGTGATACCGAGATGGTATGTCGGAATTAAAATGGGGCAAGGCAAGTTCCACGCCACACTCTTTGCAGGTCTCTTACTGCAGTGCCAAGGGAAGAAGAGATCCAGCAACACCTTTCAATGGTAGCACCTTCTTTGTGGGAGGTATCTCTGGACATTTGCAATATTGGAGCTGGGCTCTGGTAGGCGTCCCTCAGAGGCCCATCTCGTATGTTGGAACTGTGAGGGTGTAGTGAAGCACTGAGCCCCAGTCTTTGTGGGTCTGTGAAAGCAGAATTAAGGGGAGATGAAGGCCAGCAACAGCTTCCAATGTGAGCATATTCTTTGTGAGAACTATGTGTGGATTTTAGCAATATTCAAGCTGGGCTCAGGTAGGCTTCCAGGAGAGATAAAAATCATGTGTTGGAAATTTGAGGTGGCAAGGCAAGCACAGGGCCCCAGTCTTTGTTGTGGCATATGGCGGCGCAGACTCAGCTTGTAGTTCAAGTGAGACAAAGTTAATTTTACAAGTAGTGCTTTATACATCTTTACCCAGACATTAGTTCCCTGGGAACTTTCTATCCCGATCAGCCAGCTATTTGCACGAGGTGCTCCATTCTACTTCTGTCCAATCCTTACTCATATCACATGCCAGGTCAGCCGATGAGGTTGCTGATCACGTGCTGTCCGTGCGCTGACTGACAGTACACAACCGCTGTTTTTTAACGCCTTATCATGTAGTCGTACAACTTCCAATGGCACCGCATTCACAGACCAAGAGTGACTGGGACTCTGCGCTTGCCTTGCCACCTCAAGCTTCAAACATAGCATCTGGGTCTCTGCGGGACGCTTGACCCAGACCTGTCCCAAAAGTGTGAACGTCTTCCAGATAGCTCTCACACAGAAGGGGCTAGCCAGGAAAGCTGTTGCTCAGCCTTGTGTGACCATGGCACGGCTTGCACAAGCCCACACAGTCTGGGGCTTCTTGCTTGCCTTACCACATCAAGATTCCAACATATCATCTGGGTGTCTGCCTGAAGCCTGCCACAGCACTGACCTGAAAGTGGAAACATCTCCATATAGCCACTACATAGGAGGGGCTGTCGCATTAAAAGAGGGGTAAGGGGAGTCTGTTAAGCGGCAAAAGGAGAGCCCTCCTGTTGAGTCACGAGGTTCAGAGCAGACCCCCTTGCTTTCTAAACTTTCTCTCAGAGGACAGTCTAGATGCGGCTGGATCTACTCCTAGTCCCAGACTTGGTCAATGGTTTATGTGTAAAGGGTTAAGTGTGTAGCCACTTATCAGATTCAGCTTGCCTATCAGAGCCCTTCCAAGGACTTTCACTGAAACAGTTTCACAAAGTTGAAACAATAGGTAATTTATTCAATCGACAGGTATCACAGATTCGGGATTGCACTGTCTACAAAAGTTGAGCTCGAAGGTAATGGTTTAGCGCTTTAGTTAACAATGCGTTCCCAGGGATACGTCTGACAAAGTCAGAGGCGCAACTCTTACCAAAAAGGCGTCC
Source organism: Opisthocomus hoazin (assembly GCF_030867145.1). NCBI lineage: Eukaryota > Metazoa > Chordata > Aves > Opisthocomiformes > Opisthocomidae > Opisthocomus > Opisthocomus hoazin. The sequence continues at coordinate 58,575,447 of NC_134419.1, read as the reverse complement.
CTTGTTGGGGGGGAAGAGAGGTTCAGGCTCGTCGACCCATCCCTCAGGTAGAGTTCTCGCTTGGCTCCTCCTCCTAAAGAGAGTTTTCAAGTGCTAATCTTTGTATATTTGGAAAATGTTTTGGCGAGGTGGGACGAAGTCAATTATTGTGTATCGATTGGCTCTTGGCATGGGATGTCGTGTCGTCAGAGGCGGGACTCAGCAGTTTGACACGCCTATGGAGCGGGCATTTTGGGATGCGCTTCCAGGGCCATCTGTTCTTCATCCAAAGCAATCTCTGGCTGCGCAGCCTCCGTGGAGCCCCACAGAACACTTGGTTTACAGTGATGGGCTACACCCCTTACTTTTGTCTGATAAGGTAAGCACCAGTTAATTGCTCCCTTTGTTAAGTCTGTTGACACCTCACTCAGAGTATGTCTTTTGTCTTGCATTTGACAAGTCCAGCAAGGCTATCAATTACAGGGGCTAGCATTGAAAGCTCTGCTCACTGTTGACTTCCCATGCTATGACTTTCAGAGGCCCACAGATACTGGCACTCTTATTCTTGCCTACCACCTCACACTTAAAAAACAACATGTGGATCTCTGCCAGAGGTCTGCCACAGCCCTGCCCCGAAAGTGTAAACGTCTCCAGATAGCTCCTACTCAGAAGGGGCTAGCCCGGAGAGATGTTGCTCAGCCTCCTCTGCCCATGGCACTGCTAGCACAGGCGCACAGAGACTGGGGCTGCTTGCTTGCCTTGCCACCTCAAACTTCAAACGTAGCCTAGGGATCCCTGCCGGGCGCCTCCCGCAGCCCTGAACAGAATATGCGAATGTCTGAGGATATCTCTTACTCAGAAGGAGCTAGCCTGGAAAGCTGTTGCTCAGCCTCATCTGCCCATGGCACTGCTCACACAGGCGCACAGAGACTGGGTCTGCGCTTTTGCCTTGCCACCTCAAACTTCAAACATATCATGTGGGTCTCTGTGGGATGCCTGCCGCAGCCATACCCCGAAACTGCAAACATCTCCAGATAGCTTGAACACAGAATGGTCTAGCCTTGCAAGCTGTTTCTCAGCCACATCTGCCCATGACACTACTTGCAAAGGCCCAAAGAGAGCAGAGTTGTGCGATTGACACTGCATGCACAGGCCCACAGAGTCTGGGGCTGCACGCTTGCCTAGCCATTTAAAACATCAAAAATAGCATTTGGTTTGTTGCCGGACACCTGCTGCAACCATGCCCCAAAAGTGCGAAAGTCTCCAGATGATAGATCCCACACAGAAGGGGCTAGGCTTGATAGTTGTTGCTCAGCCCCATCTGAGACTGGGGATGTGGGCTTGCATTGCCACCTCAAACATCAAACGTAGACAGTGGGTCTCTGCCGAAAGCGTTCTGCATCCCTACCCCGAAAGGGCGAACGACTTCAAATATCTTCTAACCAGAAGAGGCTATGCTCAATCCTGTTGCTTAGCTTACACTGCCCATGGCACTGCTCTCACAGGCACAGAGAGAATGGGGATGTGGGCTTGCACTGCCACATCAAACATCAACCATAGCCAGTGGGTCTCTGCGGAAGTGCTGCTGCATCTCTGTCCTGAAAGTGCGAACTCTTCAAATAGCTACCACACAGAAAGGGCTAGGCTGGATTGCTATTTCTTAGCCTCAACTGCTAGTCATTGATTTAAAGGACTGGGTTTTTTCTACACCAATCTGTCCTGAGGATAGTGATAACTTTGCGTTTTCAGTACCGACAACAAATAGACAAGGACCGGTGAAAAGGTATCAATGGGTAGTCTTGCATCAAGGAATGAAAATTCACCAATGATATGTAAAAGTTATGTGGATGCAGCTTTGAGACCATTTAAAGAAAAATACCCACAGCTATTGGTGTATAATCATATGGATGATATACTAATAGCAGGAAAAGCATGAATTGTTATTTAATCAAATTGAAGAATTATGGCTGTTATTACAGCAAGGAGAACATGAATATTATGTGTGTCATCAATTAAGTCATAGCAACCTGCCAGGGTTTTGTGCTGAAGGAAACGTGAGATCAGACAAACTCACACAACCAGCCTTTATGTTACCTGTTCCGGACATGTGGCAACAGGCTCGCATATCACATGAGTTTTTTCACCAGTCAGCAAAAGTATTGAAAAAACAATTTAATTTACCAATTTCAGAAGCAAGGGCAACTATACAAGCAAGTCCAGACTGTCAGCAGATAACAAAATGACCAAGAGTAGCACTTAATTCAAGAGTATTGCAGTCACTGCAATTATGGCAAACAGACGTAACACACATCCCAGAATTTTGAAAATTACAATATGTACGTGTATCCATTGATATGTATTCAATGGTGGTTTGTATGACAGCACTGAGTGGTGAAACATCTCGACATGTACACAACCATTTTAGACATGCTTTTGCGACGTTAGGCATCCCCCAAAAGATAAAAACAGATAATGGCCCAGCATATGTTTCACAGTCAATGGGACACTTTTTTAGAAAATGGGAAATACAACATGTTACTGGCATTCCACACTCTCTGACAGGCCAGGCAATTATAGGACGTACACACCAAACATTAAAACATTATTTGTTAAAAAAAACGGGGAATCTGGGGAGACACCAGCAAACAGATTAATGAAAGTACAATATGTGATGAACTTTTACAGTTATCAGGGGAAGATGTTATTCCTCCTATTGCAAAACATGCAAGCTATGTCAACAGGAATGTCAATATGTAAAGAGCAACTTGAAGTGTTAGTGAAAAACAAGGAAGGAAAATGGGAAGGACCGTTTCAATTAGTTACATGGGGAAGAGGCTATGCTTGTGTCATTACAGATAGTGGACCTACGTGGATCCCGGCAAAATGGGTAAAACCAATGGTAGAAAAAGAAACGTCGAATGGATCAGCTTTGGAGCAGTGATCATCACGACAACGGCAGCAGGACCATGGACCATCCAAACAAGGCAAAACTTATGGGTGCCTTTTGCAAATCTAACAGGACAAGACTCATTGTGTTCATCATTAACCACACCCGGAGATCCATTTAGAACATGTCTTATTGGAAAGGCGGTGAATGATTTTAGAGATTTTATGGAGTATGTGAATGTCACTGGCATTTTAAAATCTTAGAGGTGAAGCAACAAGAGTATTGGTAGCTATGTTTTCTCCATGTGTAGGTGTAGGTAAAGCTGTAGGTAGTATAGATAGGTTGTCCTGTTGGGTGGCAAAGTAGATGAATTTAACGTCAGCTTTAATATCAGAATTAGCGATAGATGTAAATTCATTGAGGTACACAACATTTCAGAATAGAGCAGCCATAGATTTCTTGTTAGCTCAGGGACAAGGATATGAGGATTTTGAAGGAATGTGTTGTATGAATTTTTCAGATCATTCAGAGCCCATTTACAAACAATTAAAATAATTAAAGGATTTGGATAACAATTTGAAAAGCAAAAAGGTCCCAGAGTGGTTGAGAGGATTTTTGTCAGGATGGGGGATTACAAGATGGTTACAAGGGTTAATCCTTAGGGGAGGAATGGTATTATTGATGATTATGATTGTTATTACGATATTACCTTGTTTCTTGAAGTGTATTCAGGGAATGACTCGATGACAATATGAACAACTACATGCCTTGATCATTGAAAGCAAAAAAGGGGAAATTGTGGGAACATTCTATATCAAAGGAGGTCATGATGACCTTGAGAGTTTCTGAACAAGAGAAAAATAAAGACGTTATCACTTGCAACAGAGGACTTTGGCAGAACTCCTAGAGAAAACGAAGGAGAAATCATGCACAGCTAAGCTAGCCAAATGAATGTTTAGAATAGGCACGTGAACAATGTATATTAACCAATAAGCATTTGGATTGGAGCACGTGGACAGCTTTGTAAGGGTATAAAACGCAGCTTTCTGATAAATAAAGGGTCTTCGAACTGGATATTGGCGTCTGTGTCGTCAATCTCCCCAAGCAACAGTTTTCCAGGCTAGGCCCTTCTGGGTGAGGGCTATCCGAACACTTTCAAATCTTTGGGGCACGGCTGCAGCAGATTCACTGCAGGGACTCCCAAGATACATTTGAAGTTTCAGGTGGCAATCAGCCCCAGTCTCTGTGCACCTGTGTGAGCAGTGTTACGGGAAGTTGAGGCTAAGCAGAAACTTTCCAAGCTAGCAAGATCTGGGTGGGAGCTATCCGTAGACGTTCTCCAGTTCGACATAACTGCTGTGGAAGGAAGACGGCGAGGAACCCCAGGCTACAACTGAAGTCTGAGGAGCAAGGGAAGCAAGCAGCCCCAGTCTCTGTGTGCCCATGTGAGCAGTGCCATGGGCAGATGAGGATGAGCAAGAGTTTTTGAAGCTAGCCCCCTCTGTGTAGGAGCTATAAGGATGTGTAGTCATTGCCACTTACTGATGAGTGGGAGCAACAGCATTCAAGTCTAGCCCCTTCTGTGTGGAAGCGAGCTGGAGACGTTCACAATTTCAGGTAGTGATTTGAAGATCCGGTAGGAAAAACCTAACAGTACAATGTGTACTGTTAAGCAGATATTCTTTATTGCGGCGCCGGGCACACGGGGGATTTCTCCTCCAAACATGCGCACCAGACACCCTGTTGCTTCAGGTTAAATACAACCACACATGTAAATATTCATTATATTTCTAGGAACTAATTAACATATGTAAATATCTTTCACGCATGTCTGTTAGCATCTTTGGGTGGTCTTCGGGGGTCCCAAGATGAAGGCCCATCCTCTTCATCACGCTGTTCACTGATTGACATTCGTTTCTGCGCAAACTCAGTTCCAGGATCACGTATGTCATGTCCTTCAGGGTGTTTGGCTCTAGTCTTGTTGCTCTTTTGGTGCCTCCTTATCTCTGTAGCTTGGCGCATTTGCCCTCCCAAGGCCAAGTTGTCTGGAGTAGAATTATTTAGGAGTCTCTTTTATCCCACAATTATCCCAATTATTTGCTGAGAACCAAGACCACTTTTGTTTCACTTAATTATTTTGTCTAATGACTAAGTGATAGCTTGTGCCCATGTCCTTCCACTACATTCCTTAATGAGAAAACAGGGATTAGTGTTAACAGTTACATCGTTAGATCACTATGCATGCAGAAATACAAGTTACAGTACTAAAGACTACTAAAAACTAGAAAATATTAAGGCTTTTTGGTTATAGCTTCATATTTCTTACAACCCCCTCTATCAGTAGGGCTGAGGCTGCAATAAGGCAGCAACCCACAAGCTGTGTGTGCAGTTTGAGGTAGCAAGGCAAATGCATGCTCAGCCTAATCCGCAGGAAGGAGCTTCGGGCTTCCCAAGCCACTTCAACCTGCAATCGTACCCTGTGGGTCTCTCCCGTACCGCTGCTGCAGCCCTTCACTGAACCTGAGAACTTCTCCGCAGGGCTCTCCCACAAACACCTAACCTTGAAAACTGCTGCTCTCATCGGTAGATGTCACTGTTTGTACACGTTTACAGAGTCCCGGGCTCAGCACTCGCCCTTTCGCCTCACGCTTCAGACACATTAACTCGGTTTCTGCCTGGGGCTTCTGCCGCACCCCAGACTCAACAGGGTGCACGTCTGCGCCTCCTGCAACCCTGCCCCAAAAGTACAACTGTCTCCTGACAGCTCCCACGCAGAAGGGGCTAGCCTGGAAAGCTGTTGCTCAGCCTCATCTGCCCAAAGCAGTTCATGCACAGGCCGATAGAGAACGGGGCTGCATGCTTGACTTGTTCTCTAAACTTCAAATGTAGACGGTGGCTACCTGCCGGTTCCTGGAGATAGCCCTGTCCAGGAAGTGCGAATGTCTCCATATTGCTCCCTATCAGAAGGGTCTGTTCTGGAAAACTGTTCCTCAGCCTCATCTGCCCAAGGCAGCAGGTGCACAGGCGCAAAGAAAGTGGGGCTGCATGCCACGTTCTCTAAATATTCAATGTAGACCGTGGTAACCTGCCAGTCCACTGAGGTAGCCCTCTCTCGAGAGTGTGAATGTCTCAGCCATAAGGGGCTAGCCTGGAAAGCTGTTGCTCAGCCTCATCTGCCCACAGCAGCGCACACACAGGCGCACAGAGACTGGGCTACTTCCCTTCATTTTAGTCTAAACTTGAAGTATACAAAGTGGGAACATGCTGGATCCTAAGTTAGCCCTGCCCAGAGAGTGCAAACGTCTCCGGATATCTCCCAGCCACAAGGGGTAGCCTCGAAAGCTGTTGCTCTGTCTCACCTCCCCATGGCTCTGCTCTCACAGGAGCACAGAGACGGGGCTGCTTACTTCCTTTGCCAATACAATCCTTTAAAGTAGCCCGGGGGTCCTTGACGGCTGCCGGTCCCACAACCCTACCTTGAAAGTGCAACTGTCTCAGGATAGTCCCATGTAGAATGGGCTAGCCTGGAAAGCTGTTGCTCAGCTTCATCCGCCCATGGCACTGCTCGCACAGGCGCACAGAGACTGGGGCTGCTGGCTTGCCTTGCCACCTCAGTCTTCACACATAGCCCGGGTGACCCTGATAGGAAGCTGATGCAGCCCTGCCCCGAAAGTGCAAATTATTCAAGATAGCTCCTACCCAGAAGTGGCTAGCCTGGAAAGCTGTTGCTCAGCCTCATCTGACCATGGCACTACTCCTCCCCTACAGCAATAGGTAAACAGGAAACAGGAATGATATCAGATTAAATCCACTTGTGCTATCAAAGAGATTTTTAGCATTGTCTCTCCCAATTCCCCTGACTGCGGAGCAGAGCTGTGGGTGTTTTGCTTATTCTGCTCTAGTTGTTCCATCACACCTAAGGGGGGTTTTTAAGGAAGAAATCCTTGGCATTTCTACTGCACTCCAGGTGAAATCTTGAGTGTATAGTGAGACAAGGGATTCTCCCTTAGTGCAGAGTGAGGCCAACAGGTGTCTCCATCAGTTCTGGTCTCAGCTGCCCTGCACTGGCATCTCTTTAAGCTGGGGGACCATCACACCAGATGTTCCCACAAAGAGAAACTGGACACTGCTGACAGTAGAGGAATCCAGTTGCCAAGAGCACATTGCCAAACCCATCACCCCATCTCATCATACCTGACAAGGACCTCAGCTCTCCCTTCCCAGTCAGGCACAGAGAGGGCTCATTGCAACTGCCTGCATACAGCCCTTCAACTGCATTTCCATGGCCTTAGCATCGAGGTGTCTTCTCCATGGGACTTCTAGATAACACAGAGATGCCATGGGAGATCTGTGCCCTTCTGGGGAGCAGCCTGCAGCCTAGCAGGACCCCCCAGCAAAAGAATCAAATGTCCTAAACAGAGAGTGTCCAGACAGCATGGTGAGCTTATTATCAGCCCCACACACTGCAGTTACCAGAGCCCTAAAAATTAGGAGGGGATTTGGATGCTTTTCCTCCATGAATACATCTGTATGAGAGGACCTGCAGCATCAGTGCCTGAGCTGCAGCTGAATCCTCACCTCTCACCACAGGGAATCCAAGGGGAAGAACAAGGGCAAAAGGTACAAAAGTGAACCATGCCAAAGTGCTCCTGCCAAGAGAAGCAGGCCAGGGAGGCACAGTCAGATGCTCAAGCATTTTCACTCTTTGTTGCTCAGGTTGCTGGGAAGCAAACTCAAGACCAAGTCTCCACGACATTAAAGGTGGGGTGCTCTGCTGCGTGGGAGACAAGACCTGCGGGGTTCTCTGGGGAAGGCATCTGCACTGCAGGGGATGTCCAGGAGATGCCCCAATCCCCATCCCATGGGATTTCTGGGAGCAGCTCCCTCTCCTTCCCTACCCATATCTCTGCTGCCTGCAGCTGTGCCTGCCAGAAGCTGTTTCTGTCCCCAGGTCTCCTCCCTCTTCATGTTCATACATATAATCTCACCTGCTGTGTGCTCAGATCTGCCCTACAGACACCTCCTGGCAGCAGGGCACTGCCCAGGGGCATCTCTGTCTGTGCAGAGGCTAAGGACCAGCTCAAAGAAGACCTAATGAGAACTGGGGTCTCAGTGCCTTCTCCAGAACGGAGAATAAATTTCCATCTCACACTGCCCACCCAGTCCACCAAGAGTGTAAAACTCAAAGTGTAGTCTTCTTCCCTTTCAGGTAAATTCTGCCTCAATGTCCTTCTTCAAAAGATCCCTCTGCAGATGCCCTGGGGGTAATGTGAAGCTGTGAGCCACACTAGCCCACACAGCACCCTCTGTCACGTTAAAGGGTTAAAGGGTTTCAAGGACTCTTATAAGTGGCAAGGGGGGAAGCCCTCCCACTTGCTTTCTAAACTCCTTCTCAGAGGAGCCTAGGTGCTGCTGAATCCACTCCTCATCCCAGACTTGGTCAACAGTTTATTTCTACGGGGTTAAGTCTGTAGCCAGTTATCAATGTTTGCCTGTCGTAGCCCTCCCAGGGACTTTCACTGAGGCAGTTTCATAAAGTTGAAACAATAGGTCATTTAGTCAAGCAACAGGCATCACAGATTCGGGATTGCCATTGATACATCACATGCACTATCTACAAAAATTGAGCTCAAGGTAAATAGTTCAGCGCTTTAGTTAATAATATTTTCCCAGGAATACATCCAACAAAGTCGGAGGCGCGACTCTTACCAAAAAGGCATCCCTTCTTGTTGGGGGAAGAGAGGTTCAGGCCCATCAACGTGTCCGTCAGGTAAGGTTTTCATTTGACTCCTCCTCCGAAAAGGGTTTTAAAGTGCCAATTTTTATACCTTTGAAATATCTTTGGCAGATCCTGGTGAGGTGGGACTAAATCAATTATTATGCGTTGATTGGCTCTTGGCGTAGCATGTTGTGTTGTCAGAAGTGGGACTTAGTGGTTCGGCACGCCCTTGAGGCAGGAAGCTTAGTATGCACTTACAGGGGGCCTTCTCTTTTTTAACTGAAGCAACATCTGGCTGTGTGGTCTTTGTTGCACCATAGGTGTCACACAGTTGATAGTGTTGGGCCATCACCCATTACTTCCATCTGATAAAATAAGCTAAGCTCATTGTTCAAGGTGAACCGCTCCCTTTTGTTAACTCTCCAATGTTTGACACATCAGTCCGAAAGTCCTCCTCTGGCATGGACAAGTCCAGCAAGGCTATCCTCCCACACCCTCTCAACAGCAGAAGGACCATGTCCTGCTGGGAGTCACTCCCTCCACCCACAGCTTCTCCCTGCAGCACCATGGGGAGCTCCCCGGGCAGGCTGAGTCCTGACCCTGGCAGGTGGCAGAGACCCCGTCCCGGAACACAGACCCCTGGGGTCCAGGGACCATAATCCTATGTCTCGGTCTGGGAACCAAGAGGTTAAACATCCAAAGAGATTTAGGGGACACTCGTGTCCTACTGCATCACGGCAGGCAGGCATTGCAGTTTTCGAGCTGTCTTATCAGCTCTCATCGTACCAAGTTCTTCCTTCAGTTCTCAAAATTGTTCAGCTTGTTTCTTTATTCGTGTTATTGCATCTTAGTGCTCATATCTAATTAGGAACCACTTCTAAATTATTTTGTGCATGTTTAACATTGCAGTTCTTCTCCCACTGCAGCTTATAAAGCACTGACAAGATCAAACCTCCACCACTGAAGAGCAGAGTGGGGTTTTTTCCTCCTTTTGGATGATATGGAGAGACATATTGTTCCCATTTTTTATCACTTTTGAGGGAGGGAACATGACAAATAAGTGCCTAATTCCAAAGATCCCCTCCATGCTCCAACGCCGCCTACACCAGCAGACTCCTGCCTTGTTGGGTCAGCAGTTTGTTTGACTCCTTTGTCTCCTTTGATTTTCTGTCTTTCTTTAGCCTTGACGTCTCAGTATCGCTCAGCCATAGCCCCAGACTGGGAGACCCCAGACAAGTTCCGAGCATGATACTCCTGAAGTCTAACTATCCCCTTTTAGAGTGAGACTTGAAATACAGCTGATCAAGAAGCTTACTGCATAAGCAACACACTTTTAGGAAACTAATAATTTCTTCACTGACTAGTAATAAACACATCACCATTGTTCGCAGTATCACTTTGCCAGGATATTGCTGCAATTAATACTCAGTTCCAAGTCTGTCATTCAGGATTAGCACTGACACACAGTTATGGTACCATAAAGGAATCTCATAAATGACCCACACAATTAACCTGCCATCCTGCTCCACTTAGTATCAAGGTATAAGCTTGTTTTCCCATTCAGGTTCATCCCTCCCTAGTCCAACCTTCCATACCACATCTTTCGGACACAGGCCTGGTGGAGAGTCTGGCGAGGTGGCCAAGAGGTTCCTCCCTCCAGTGTCCCAGACCACCTATGTGCACAGGTCAGCTTCACCACTATCCACGGGCATTTGCACTTCTACTCTTTGGCAAATCCCGCTGTTCTTTCTTCTCCACCTGATATTACACCGTATTCTCCTTTCTTTCTTTCCCTGCACCCACCTTTTTGCCACTGCTGCTCCTTCTTTTCTCTTCCCAGACTTGTTCCATACAGACCAAGTGCCCCTAATGCCTTTTTCTCATGGTCTCAGTTCTGCTACACCTGTATTCAAATTTGGTGTTTCTGAACATGGTTACTTAAGTAACTTTGGCCGAATAATGTATTACTGATAATGTCATCAAGATGAGGGTGGCCTTGCATTGCAGCAAATTCCTTCTGACTGTACTGCTCATGCTTGTTACACTTCATCTACATCACATGATTTCTGGACAGATTTAGCTTACATTAGCCTAATTCCTATAAAGCACAAGTAATTTTCCTCTTCTGCACAGACAGCATGCACCCCAGCACAGCAATATAAATAATTTTGTGCTCAAACCCTACCTTTGCTCTTCCATAGCTTTCATCATACTGCTGGTCACCATCAAAAGCTTTGGCTTGTTTTGAGGCCTGGTGTTCTAGCTGGATGTCCTGCTCACGCTATTTGGGAATGCTAATAAACCTCTCATCTTTCAGACATATCATAGTTTATTGCAATTTAAAAGGTTATCATAGTTTAAAAGATGAATAAACATCCAGTGATGAGTAGTCACTGTCAGGCTTTGAAGATGAGCTATCTCATCAAATGCCTAGTTAGACAGGTGTCTGTTCAAATTCTTCAGACTTCTGGGTCTTTGTAAACCAAAGACATCCAGAGGTTGTTAGGGCATGTGTATTCCTTAGAAGACTCAAGAAAGAAGAAATATATTTTCTGTCCATTTGGTTAAAAAATCTATACAGATTTGTGTAGCTATCTTTGCCCTTCCAGCTGCTCAGGTTGTTAAAGAGGAAACTGCAGGCCAAATATGGTGTTGAGAAGAGTGGATTTCCTTGTGCTCTGCATACTCAACACAGCCAGCAACACCAGCCTGGACTTGTCCCACAGCTTGGTGTGGAGTTGAGCCAACACATCAGCCACCCACTGCAGTGGGATACTGGAGGCTTCTCCATCCACCAGCTCCTTGAGAAACTCCTTCCAGCATCAGGTTGGCTGCTATATCTGGGAGTTGGACAAGTTGTCTCTCGTCCTCAGACATTTCTCCTTCTTGGGCCATTGCATGTTCAGCCTCATAAAACTGCCCCAGCTCCCACATGAAATGCTCCACTGCTAAGTAGCTCTCCAAAATGTCTTTATCAAGCATGTTTAATGACTTTGGGTTATTCCCTGATCACTCATTTTCCTGTTTGTATTGGGCATTCAGCTGGGAAAGCTTCTCCCTGGCAATATGATCCGAGTTGCATTTCAACTATTTCAGGAAATAATGTTTTCCCACTGTGGAATGCAACCCTATTGCAGTAATAAATTAAGTCAAACCAGCGGTGAGGTCACAGTGATTTTGCTGTATACATAGGTTCTGTATTTTCTCTGTCAGCTGAGATTTGTAATCTTTGGTTGCAATGTCTCCCAGCTTTCTCATCCAGCACAGCTCTTTCTCCACTCTGGCCAAGTTCTTCCAGAGCTCACCCTGCAACTGCAGCATATCCTGTTTGTACTTTCCCATATGTGCTATTCCAGAAGTGACCTCTGTGGCCAGCTTGCTTCCAGTCTTGACATTTTTCACAACGATCGCCCACCAAGCTCTTCAGATCACGTGCCACCTCAGCCATGCTCTCAGTGGTCCCTCTCCTCTGGAAGTGTTGAGCGCGTCTGCTATTGCATACTGGAGGCCTTTATCAAACCTTGGTTCATTCATGCTACTAGTTTTTACTAGCAGACATGCCTTTGCTGACAAAGGCATCTCTGCTAGTAAAAACTAGCAGTGCAGGGGCAAATTCCTTCAGAAAACACTCCTCCAGTGTTTTCTTGGCGATCCCATCCTGGTCACTGATGACAAAGCAGTATTTGGTTGTTGATTCTGACAGACTAGATATATTCTGTCTCCTCAGTGTTCTCAATCACTATGAACACCATTGGAATGCAGAACTGCGCCGTGTGATGTGATGTGCCTGCAAAGGTTCATAACTGGAAGGGGCTCTGGGAAGAGACCAGACCTCTCCCTCCCACGAGGGAAGTACCAGGAAATTTGTACCAGCCCATCTGCAGTTTCCTGGAATGCATCACCCAATCACCCAACTCGATTTCCCAGTGGACAAAGAAATTTTGGTGGTGCTGGGAAGGACTGAGAACAGCCTTGTGGAGCTTGGACTTGAAGAAGCTGCAGTGCCCTGTCTACATGAAGGAGATGGTCTGCATGGACATGAACACCCAGCTCTCCTCCCTGAACCCTCTGCTTTCTGGCAGGGGGTGCAGACTGCACTTCTTCACAGCGCCCCTCATGGCCCAGAGCAGGAGGGTTCACTGGTGGGTGCCAAGGGGAGGGAGCAGCAGTGGGAGAGCAAACTGGCATATGGCCATTTTGGAGATGAGCTCCTGCTGCAGGAAGCTGTCTGAGGAATGCAAAACAGTACAGAGAACATCCAGAGAGCGTGAGGAATCACTCCTACATCTCAACCAGAGAAAAGAGATCATCAGAAATGACCAGGTCATCTCCATCCACACTTGTTCCTACACTAGCACTTCTTCCATTTCCCAGGCTCGTGCTTCTGGCTAGGCCATGCAGACCCATTACTTTTCTGGAAGATGCCACAGTAAACCTCCTTCGGTCTGAGGCATCTGGTCATTCATGCTTTGTTCAGTGATCTCAAGGATGTCTGTTAATTGCAGCTTCCTGGTCCAGTGCACCTCCAATTCTAGCACTGACAGCACAGACAGAAGTCTTTCTTCTCTCTCCAGAAAAAACAAGGAAGCAAGCAAATCTCAACATCATTACCATTCACTTAATATTATGGTGTAAAAGGAATCACAATTCCTGAAGAGGAGTAACAAACCCAGAAAATACATAGAAAAACAGTCTCCAGGGGGTACTAATGGGACAGGCTGAGGAAGACCTCCATAAGATCAGTCCTTAAACAGTGGAGGTGCTCAAAGATGTTTCTGTACTTCATTTTACACGTTCTTTAGGTCCTGGGATGCTCTCACTCAGTCTGGTGCTGGCTAAGCTTGCTAAGATTGGTGTACATCAGAGGAAAATGATGCGGAGATCCTGGTTTTGATGCTATAAAGTCACATGGCTCATAACCAAGACTACCCTAGTTGTCTCAAAGCAGGAGCCATCTAAACCTCCTCATAGTGTAAGTCCTAGCTGATGACTCTAACAGGCTGGTGCAAAAACTGGGAATGCTGTATGCACCCACAATATGCCCTACTCTCACTCTTGCTGTAAAGTGGCAATGGAGCATGGAAGGGCAGGAGAAATTCTCTGTCAAGATGAAACCTCTTCTCATATCATCTTACGTCATGTCCAATTTGTTGTCAGTCAGGGTCCCTAGGTCCTTCTCTGAAGAGCCTCTTTCCAACCAGTGAGCCCCCAGCATGTCCTGGGTGCCTGGGGCAGTTCTTCCCGAGGGGAAGGACTTCGCACTTCCCTTGGTTGAACTTCACAAGGTTTCTCTCAGCCTGTCGAGGTCCCTCTGGATGACAGCATGACCCTCTGGTGTCGCAGCCACTGCTCCCAGTTTTGTACCACCTGCCAGCTGGCTAAGGATGCACATGGTCACCTCACCATAGCCAGCTATCAGGCTGGGGAAATGCAGCTTCTCTCCTTCGTAAGTCCACGCTGACTCCTCCTGCTCACCTCCCTCTCCTTGACATGCCTGGAGATGGTTTCCAGGGCTGGCTGCTCCATCCCCTTCCCAGGGACCGCAGGGAGGCCCGTCTTGCCGGCAGTTCCCCACATCCTCCTTCCTGCCCTCCTGGAAGCGGGACGCCTTTTGCTTTTCACCAGACCTCGGGAACCTCCCCCGTTGCCGGGATCTTTCCAAGGTGACGGAGAGTGTCCCCGCACGGACACCAGGCCGCTCCCTCACCGCCGGTGTGCGCCAGCCGGTGACACGCACTGCCCACTGCTCGCTCCGGCCCCCGCCCCGCCGCTGTCCCGGAAGCGGCGGCGGAGCGCTTTGGGCAGCGCACCCGGAAGCGGCCGGGGTTCGAGGCGCGGAGGCACCGCTCCGAGTGGAGGCACCTGCGGCATGGCAGCTGCGCCGCTGCGCGTGTGCGTTCGGCGGCCCGGGGCCGGGGCGGGCGGCACGGCGCCGGGCGCGGCGCGGCGGGGCGGGGCGGTGGCGGCCGTGGGGGAGGCAGCTGCTGCTGAGGCGCGGCAGGGCCGCGGCGTGGCGGCCGCTGACGCGCCGTGTCCCGCAGGCTGGCGTGTGGCGACGTGGAGGGGCGGCTGGAGGCGCTCTTCGGGCGGGTCCGGACCATCCAGGGCAAGAGCGGCCGCTTCGACGTAAGGCTCCGGGGGGCGGCCCGGGCACGGGGTGCCCCGCTCCGCTCCCTGCGGTGTGTGGGGCCGTTCTGCGTGGGGTGAGCGGGGGCGTCGGGACGGCTTGGGTCGGGGGCCTGCCCGGGTGACGCAGGAGAGGTTCCTGGGTGGGTTTCGCGGGCAGGGGCTGCTGTCCGGAGCCGCGTGCGTCCCTGCGGGGCCGTGACCCCCCTCCTCCCACTGGGGGGGCGAGCGGGCCGGCCGGGGGGGCTTTGCACCCCCCAGGCCCTCGTGTCCAGCACCAAAGCGTGGGGAGGAGCCGTGACCCGCGGGCAGAGAATGCGGTGCAAGAGCAGCGGTCTGCTCACCGCGTTTGTACCCGTTAACGTTGCTGTTACGCAGTTGATGCCTGCGGCAGATGAACACGGAGGAACCTCTTTACCGTACCAAACAAAATGCTGCCGAAGAGACGCGTCTCACACTGCGGTGACAATACAGCAAATTGGTGAAAAAGTTGTGTTAAATGGCAACTCTTACTTTATCTGATGTTTTTAGATGCTTTTGTGCGTTGGGAATTTTTTTGGCTCAACTTCAGAGACGGAATGGGCAGAGTATCGCGCGGGGGCCAAGAAAGGTAAGGAAGGCATCGTCGCATTGTGCTGGTGATTGCACTATTTCGCGACCCACTTCACTGTCTCATCACAGTGTGCTTTTGTATTCAGAAGTCACAGTTAAATGGTGTAGTGTTCAACCAGTTAAACTCACGTAGGAGAACTCCACATAGGAGGGAAAGATGGGTTTGTTTTAAAACAAAACTCATTTCTGTCATGCGCTCGGACTCGGAAGCACAAAGATGCATGTGTCCAAGCTGCCTGCCCACAAATTGGGCATCGAGGCCTGCGCCTGGGTCATCTGGCTAGTGCTGTTCACAGTCATAGGGGAGACACAAGATGTTGCTAACTGGTGTCAGGGTCTTCTCTCTCCTTGCTTGGATGTCCTGCGGCTCTGCTTCTGTTCCTCCTTTCCTGTTTCCCACCTCCTTACAGTTTTAGCCTGCTGGCTGCCATCTGGGGCAGTCCTTGTTTTCTTTACCCTTGTAGCCTTAGAAGCTGTACATAGATGTTTACAGCGCTTCAGTCAGCAGGCCATGGGATCCCAGCACACCTGCCAGTGTGTAGCCCTTCTTCTGCCACTTGTGGTGCTTCTGTCACAGAAATTCTCAGTCATTCCCTGTGCACACCCACCTTCATACTTCCACCACAGACCTCTCTGCAGTGTGTAGCACTGCTGTCCTTCCCCCCCCTGCATTCAGGCCCAAGGAGAAAGAGGAAAGCAGAGGTGCTGGTGGGCTGAGCATCTCCGTTCTTCAGCCACGGAGATTAGAATGCTTTCCAGAGGAGCAGGGTTTGCTCATTCATCCTTGATCATCACAGGCTGTGTGCTGAAGACATTTGCCCAGCCATGGATATAAAAAGTCCTATGTGGGTTTCTCTGCCTCTTTCCACACCCCTCTTATAAGGGAGATGCTACCTCACGAGCATTTGTAGTATTCCTCTGTCCTCTTCAGTGCTACTCTGGCTCTCGCCCCTGGCATGAGGCAAACCAGAAAGGAGCTGGGACTCTTGGTTTCCGTTTCTTCTCTGCTGGCACATCACTCCCCAGTTACCCCTGATTGTTTGTGCGTCTGTGTGAGCTGTCTGGACAAAGATTGTCCCATTTGCTGCTTGTGGCCGAGGACTTACTGTAGTGAGGCATGCTGCCTTGTGTTCCTGTTGCTATGAGAATATAAGCAGAATTGTTACTGGCTTAAACTTCACTCCCCAAGGAAGCTCACCTGTGCATGCAGGGAGAAGAGTGGGTGTTAACAGCAAAGTCTTACCTGGGCGGATGCATTTTTGCTCATCCTCACTTGAATTGTCTTTACCCTTTGAACTGTTAGAAAAATCTGTAGCTTATAACCTCACCTCTACGCACATAGATACAAACAAGATTCATGTCACTTCATTCTGGTTTTAAGCCATTCATAAGGTTTTCAAACGCTGCTCTGTGATTGAAAGCAAGCTCCTGTATCTTCTGACTGTGGGGGCTGGAACTTCAAGCAACGGTCTAACAACAGCTGTAGCAGAGCTGCTGTATTGTTGTTCCTTTCCCTTCTTAAATAGGAAACTATTACTGTTTTTTATTCAGCGAAAAACTTTGCATCTGCTGACCAGGTGAACTGTTGACCACCTTACTGGTATACTGGTCTGCCTTGAAATCTACAGGAGGTGTCTCTGAGATTGGTCATTGCTTTTTCTAACTTTTAATAGGTTGAAAAGACTTGACCTATGCTCTTTGGAGAAGTCAAATTTTTATTGATCACCTAGACACAGAGAAATTAAAACTGGTACTTCCCATTGCTTTTTTTATTATATCCACCAGTTCTAGGTGAAGTTATGCAGCAAATTCTTCTGCCAAGTGAATAAAAGAGCTGATGAACTTGAACTTTTCCCCTAAAACATCAGTGGTTTGCAGTTTTTCGATAGCCATATGGATTTAGATCAGCTTAAACTGAATCACCAGGTGTCCCTGTGCTCTGGTGTTTACTTAGCATTGTCCTAGGGAAGAACTGTGTTTTTAGGGCTATGGGTCATTTCAGAGCTGATCTTTTTATGTAGGCAGTGGAGTGAATTGTAGTTGAAGCAGAGGTTATCCTCTGCTGGTGCTACATGCATCTGTGGAAATAGCAGGCTTGGGGACTTATTTTGAAGGAAGGTTTCTTCCGTGCTTATTGCTCCTCGGTGCTTTGCAAAGGAGTGGTGTTGGGGTCTGTAGGAATGGATGGGACCTGCTGTAGTTCCTAGTAAATGTGGACTGAACTTGTGCTAATGTACTTGAATTAAAGCAGAGTGAGTGCATGTGATTTTCTTCCTCAGCTCCAATTCCAACCTATGTGCTTGGTGCTAATAACCAAGAGACCGTGAGCTATTTTCCAGACATCAGTGGCTGTGAATTAGCTGAGAACATCACTTATTTAGGTAAGGCTGCAGATGATTTGTGATAGGGAATGTGCATTTGCCCAGTGGTGCTTTCATGAATGTCTTCTGATCTTCCCACTTCAAAGCCCTTCCTTTTTCTGGAAATTTTAAGGTGGCATTTCTTGTTCCAAGGTTCAGACTGGAGTTTATACTGAAAGGCTGATACAATCTGCTGTGTAAAATGTGAAAGAGAACCTTGCTTTTTTTGTTGTTTTCTAACACTGAACTTGCTAACCAAAAGGAATAGCGGTTGAAAGAGCCTGTTCTTTGAGAATATCGTGTTCCCATAGCATGCCCATCTTTGTATGGGGAAGGTTTCCTGCTTGAAGTGTGATTTTTGCTATGCTCTGAGGCTGTACTGGAATAGCAGAGGTAAGAAGTGTCATCTTCAAAGGTAATGAAGCTGTAGCAAAGCTAAAAAGAAAAAATAGTTTCTTTCTAGAATGCCACCTGACAAAAAATGTAACAAGTAAAGGCACTTGCAATTGGCTTTTTTTTCTCAGCCTTCATACTGAGCTTTTGATATGGTTTGATTTTTGGGAAGCAAGATAGCAGCAAAGAGAGAAGACTAGGGGTTGTCTGAACAGCTGCTTCACTGTAGGCAGGGTTCCAGCCACTGTGCTAAAACATGTCTTTGCTGCAGTTTATGGGCACAAAAAATGAGCTGTCTGTAAGGATAGTTTCAGTAGAAGTAAGGCAGGATTACTGAATTTGGTCTTCTGTCTATGATGCGACTAAGAGATTACTTGCAATGTCACATCTGAAGTGCATGCCTGTGTATTAATGCAGGCCGTCGAGGTCTTTACAGTGGTGCTTCTGGACTGCAGATCGTGTACCTGAGCGGTATTGAGTATCAGGATGAGCCAGCTCCTGCCTACAGTTTTAGCGCCAAGGATGTGGAAGAATTAAAAACGTCTTTGTTATCAACCCCAGACTTCAAAGGTGTGGATATACTGCTTACATCCCCCTGGCCCAGAGGTGTGGGGACTTTTGCCAACAGCGCGGTAAGTATTCTGTTTTCTGGTGGAATGAGTTTCCAGATGGATTTAATAAAGGATTGCCTTTCTGCTTGCTGTGGTAATTTGGGCTATTGGGTGAGTGCTTGAGAAAGCTGAGAGTAAAAAATAGACAGCAGATGTTCTGGTTCTTCAGAGAACAACCACCAGTGGGGAGGGGGATTTGTGAAACTTACTAGTGTGTTTTATCTGTCCCTGCCTGAAAAATCAGAGTGAATAGCTTTCATCTGATCACAGATGTTGCTCTGAATTCAATTGGTTGCAGTTGCTGTGGAATGATACTGCTAGTATCTGATGTGGAATGCTGTGCTCTAAGCATCTTCATTATCACTTGACATTAAGTCGTTCTTTTTCCCCCTTTCAAAACTTTGTAAGTGATTTAGTGTTTTATTTCCTTAAGTATCAGTCAGCTGTACTAAATGGTCTGGTTCTTCCTCTGTCTGGATTTTGAGGATGCTGTTTCATTTGTGTCCAATTTTCTGTTGTTAATGTTCCTCAGCAGAAGTGATTTTCCAGTCATAAGTTCAGGTGATCTGAAACCTTGCAGGAGAGCAAGGCCGCATACCATGGCAAAAGTAGACATTTTGCTTTCTCTCAGTATCTTCCAGCATCCAAAAAGAGAAACGATCCTCAGTCTAAAGGCATAAATAAACCCTCCCTCGTCTCCCCCCAAAAAAACCAACCCCACTATCCTAGGGAGTTGGCAAGAAACAAGTTGTAGGGATGTTCTGGCTTAAAAAGAAAATTCAGGTCTAGAAATTCCCATGAGGGTTCTCTGTAGTAGTTTAGTGTATCATTCCACACTTCACTTCCCTAGGCATGAATTTGCGGAGAATGTACTCAGTTGGATTAAGAGGAGTATATTAATAGTGATTATATTCAAATATGCTTCTTGTTAGAGTGTGTATTGTGTCACCTGAGGATTTCAGTAATAAGTCTTGGAGATTCCCTTGTGTACAGAGACCCTGAAATCCCGTCACGCAAATAAAGCAGGAAGTTTGAGGAATGAACAATTAGGTCTCTTGCTCTTTGTCACATGAAGTTTCTCTTTCAGCATAAGTGGCGTGAGAAGGTAAACTGCATGGATGAGAATTGACTTCTTGGAAAAGTCTGTGGGTTTCCTTTTTCTGAGGTGCTTCACAGCTGTGGCTGTTTTCAGCGGGTCTGGAAGCAGCCAGCCCTCAGTGCAGGCATTGCTGGGCTCCCCTCTGCCATGCCCGCTGCGAGGGCAGCAGGAGGGAGCACAGAGAGGAAAAATGCTTTCTGGAGGATGATTAGTGCCTGTCCCACTGTCACAATGAAGGGCTGTGACAGGTGCCTGCCAGGTCAGAGTCTTGTTCCCTGTGCTTTTACCAAAGGTAACAAGGCAGCAGACATGCGCTATTTCTGAACTTCTTACTTCCTCTGCCCCTTTTCTTTCACCACTTCACTTCTCAGTCTAAGGCTAGTGGGGAAAAGACAGCATAAGAAGAGCCTTCACTCAAGGAAGTGCTTGGAAGTCTGCACCTTGGCTGTGATTTGTTTTGCTCTGACTTGTCAGGGATGAGAGTGAGATGAAATGACATGGCATATGGAAACCTCGCAGCTTTCCTATTTGCTTCACTCATGCACTAAAGCTTTAGCACTCTGGCGGTGTGGTCAAAACTTGTCTCGAGGATTTTGACATCTGTTGGTGTTTGCCAGACTCTTCTGCCCTGGCATCACAAGACGAAGAGAAGGAAAATATAACAAACTTGGATTGAAGGAACGAGTGGATGCAAACCCTGACTACACAGAGTGGAGTAAATGAGTAGGCTCTGGTTGGCGTTAAGAGATCAAGCCTTTTCGACTTTTTTTTTCCAATTCCAGGGAATGGCGACCTCTATAGTCAGTCTCTGCATTTCCAGCATGGAGTTTTGTATAAAACTGTTTCTTTTCTCTGTAATCTGACAGGTTTTTTTACATAAAACTTGGTTTGTATTTTGTAGGGAGAAATAGATACCAAGAAATGTGGCTCCAAGTTAGTATCTGATCTTGCTGCAAGTCTCAAACCAAGATACCACTTTGCTGCCCTGGAGAAGGCCTATTATGAAAGACTTCCTTACAGGTTTGTAAGACCATGTGAAATCTCATTTATTTTCTAATAGTTCAATTTTTAAAGAACACAGGAGGACAACTTTAAAATAACTTTGTGAAGTCATCCAGCCCCAATGCAGGGTCAGGATTGTTTCTCAGATGCGTTTTATTGCCATAATTCTGGCTGATGCCACATTAGTTGCCCTTAGTCGCATTTAAACAGTGTTCAGCCTAATTCAGGGGTATATGTCTGAAAATGTATCGTGGAAAAGCTCTTGTGTGGTGAAGAGAGAGGTGTCTTCAGTCATAACTGTATATAAAATGTGACTAGTGATGTAAGGTAGGTGTCAGAACAACCTGCAACTAAAACTAAGGCTGTCGTGTTAATGTTGGATAACATTATTATCCTTTGCACAGGAAACACTTTAAAGGTGTAGCTGTTTTCAGACTAATGAATTGTCCTGTCATCTCTGTATTTGGACCGCAATGAGATGTCATATTGTTCTGTGTAGCTGTTTGCTGTTAGATCTCGTGAGTCTGTCTGTTGTCAAGCCTTCTTGTTCTTGGCCAAAGACCATACATGGCTGACGTGCTGTCTGAGTAGCTTCATGGAGGGCACATGGTTTTCCCACTGTCTTTTTCTATATTGTATATGCCAGTAGTCATGTTTTGCTTCCTTACAGAAATCACACAGTGTTACAGGAGACCCCACAGCATGTGAGCAGGTTTATTGCACTTGCTAATGTTGGCAATACAAGCAAGAAAAAGGTACTTGCACTCTTGAATCATTCTTCTTTTCTCAAGCACAAAGGACAGTAAGTCCAGTTTTGGCTAGCTAGAGAACAGCGTTGATCATTAAAAGCTTGACTGAAGTGGAGGGATCTGTCTCACTTGAATAATAGATACCATTTTCCCGTTGTTTCAGAAGGGTACAGGCTGCAAGATGTGTTCTGAGGCATTGTTTTTCTTCTTTACCTGGTGAAATGGCATGTAGATGTGAAGACAGCTGCAGAGGAAAGTGGTTAGAAAGCTGCCATTCCTTCCTCTACCCCAGCTGCTTTATGTATTTTCTGTTCGCATGGCCTGCTTTAAGAAGGAAGCAAAATTCCAAAGGAGCCATAACAAATCACTGAAAATAACTTCTGGGATGGGAACAGGCTGTTTTGTTGTTTTGGGGGTTTTTTTAACCTATTTCTCTTCTCCCCTTAAGAAAGTTACAGAATATTGAAACAGAAGGACCAGTTGGTAGTGGTTAAGAAGGCATAGGAACCAGGCCTGGTAACAAAAGAAGGTCCAGGAGTTCTGGACATAAAGGAGGCCTGGAAACAGGCAAGGATCAAGGTCATTTCTTTCTCAAGTAGGATACACCGCTGCTTTTCAAGAAGATCTTCCCTTAAATGAAAGGAGTGAGCCACTTGGAAGCACTTCATAAACTCTTGGTTGCACTGAGTGGGAGACTGGCACAGGGACTGTGTTTCTCAAGTCTTATCCTAGGTTAAACACCGATTTGCTGAGTTCTTGCAGTGCTAGGTTGTGTGTTACTGTTTCAGGGTGGCTTAGTTCAAAGCTGACATCTCTAGAGTTGCAGTCATGGCAAAAGCTTCTTGCATTTGAGCTGTCTGTTTTTTGTTCTAGTATCTCTATGCCTTCAGCATTGTGCCAATGAGCTTGATGGACCCTGTAGAGCTAGTGAAGCAGCCACAGGACACCACTGAAAATCCATACCGGAAATCACGGAAGGAGGCTCAGAAAACGAAAGCACCCCTGCATGCAGAGGTACTGCTGCATTCTTCATGTGTGCACTCTGATTTCACTCCATGTGTTCAGGGAGCTTAGAACAGTGTTTGGCTTTAACCTTGGAACATTTCTGTCTAAAACACTTCAGGGTTCTGTGTAAACTATTTGCGTTAACCAAACTGTATAGATGCAATGCATGGGAGTTTGTTACAGTTTGCTCCTTCTTGAGCCAACTGTATCAAGCCTGGGCTGCATCAAAAGCAGTGTGGCCAGCAGATCGAGGGAGGCGATTGTGCCCCTCTGCTCTGGTGAGACCTCATGTGGGGTCCTGCATCCAGCTCTGGAGACCTCAGCACAGGAAAGACATGGACCTGTTGAAGCGGGTCCAGAGGAGGGCCACAAAGATGATCAGAGGGCTGGAACACCTCCCCTGTGAGGAAAGGCTGAGAGAGTTGGGAGTGTTCAGCATGGAGAAGACTCTGGAGAGACCTTATAGCAGCCTTTCAATACTTAAAGGAAGCTTATAAAAGAGATGAGGACAAACTTTTTAGTAGGGCCTGTAGCGATAGGACAAAGGGTAATGGTTTTAAACTAAAAGAAGGTAGATTCAGACTAAATGTAAGGAAGAAATTTTTTACCATGAGGGTGGTAAAACACTGGCACAGGTTGCCCAGAGAGGTGGTCGATGCCCCATCCCTGGAAACATTCAAGGTCAGGTTGGATGGGGCTCTGAGCAACCTGATCTAGTTGAGGATGTCCCTGCTCACTGCAGAGGGGTTGGACTAAATGACCTTTAAAGGTCCCTTGCAATTCAAACCATTCAATGATTCTTCCTGCAGGTCTGCATGGTGATGCTGTTGCTTGTTTGATCTGCTTGCTTGGCAGGAGTGTCCCCTGTGGGCACCTCAGCATGTATGGTCGTCTTATTTCTAAGCTTACAGACTACAAATTAGTCCTTTGTAGTTGGCCCCTAGTTTTCTCCTCTAAAGTGCTGGCTACTGACGTGCTACTTTTTTGATGTTGCATTTCCATTCCATCCCTCAGTGTTGCTGAGCTAGGTGTTGGGTATTGGGGATTTTAAATTGCCAGCTTCATAATTGACCATCAGACAAGTGGATTGTGTTTGTTGTAGAGACTCAGACTATTTCCCTGTGCAGAGCATGTTTTGCCCTCTAAGCATTGTGGGATACTCCACTAATGCGGACATGTGAATAGCTGTGCCTGTATATCTTAACATAATGTAGAGGAACCAAATTGGGAAATCATTGATGGGAGGGGAAATACTCAGCCTGAAGTTAGGCTTGACTTGGGCTTTGCCGGACTAGTGTGTCAGGGAGGAAGTGCAATCACTGCTCTCCACCATTTCTCCCTGGGGCATGCACACACAGTGAAGGGCTAGCTCCTTCCAGCTGACAGCATGGGTGGGCGTGAAGGTGACAGGCACCTCCTGATTCCTTTAGCTGTGACAAACTCCTTGCCTCTAGCTGAGATTTGCTGTTGAGTTCAACCCCTGGCAGTAAAGCTTTAAATAGATCAAACAGTGAATGACTTAATGGAACCAAAAATTCTTGTACTTTTGAGCTTCAATATCCAATTGAAGACAGGCACAAAACCTTGTGAAGTTTACTGGGAAAAATGCTTCCGCTGTACATGCCCGTTCTTCCAACATGGGTTGGATTTTTGACTGCAGTTGCCCTCCTGTGTGGGAGCCAGGCTAAGCTGGCATGAGCAGCCCTGCTCTTTGCTGTCCTCTTCCGCAGTGCTTTCCTCTGCAGCATTAAAGCCTTCTAATGGTGTTTTGCCATACAGGACAACTTAGTCAAATGGTTTCAGCCTCTGTGTGAGTCTGTTGAGCGGATAACGTTTCTCTAAGAAATAAAGATGTTCTTTTGGTACTGGAAAGAGGGATTTGAACGATCCATAAAACCAAGAAATTCTGAATGTTCAGCGTGAGGCTAAATAGGAGAACATAGCAATTTGGGGCAGCTCTTCCAGAATTTTTTCTTTGGCTGAGGCTGCATATCCAGGCAGGCAAAGTCTGCTGCATTACTGGGAGAGCTCAATTCATTCTGTTCCAGGATATTGATGCTTTCACTGTTGATGGTTTTTGAAGATGGTTTACATATAAGAATTTGCTTCTTCCTGAAGAGGTATGTACTGTGACTCTCTGTGATGCAGTTATAATAGGCTTTGGTTTTCATTTTGTAAACAGGAAGAACCATCTTGTCAGTTTTTCTTTGATTTGAACAAGCATCAGGGAAAGAAACGTCCCTCAGATGGGAAGGAGAGAGGAGATTTCCAACCTAAGCAAGCCAAAAAACCTTGTAAGTGTATGGATGCTTATTTCCTGAGCTCTTCCATTGAAGCATTGGACCATCTCACTCTTCATTTTTTTCTCAGGCTGTTGAGCTGTATATGTCATCTTGCCAACATGCTCGGTAACTATACTAGATGCTGTGGGAATACAAAGGAATGAAGGGTCCCTTTTTTTCTACAAACCTAACAATCAATAGGTGAAAGAAAAGTCAAAAGTATAGTTTAAAAACTAGTTGGATCTGTGGTGGTTGTGGTTGGGCTGATACCATTTACTCTCTGAACCAGACTGGCCTCTGAACATGACAACAGGCAGTTTCACAAAGCAGCATGTTTCCATTCAGATGGACTGCAAGAGACTGAGTCACGGTGCTGACAAGTTCTGGAAACATCACTTCAGTTGTTCTGTGCTGAGTTCACAAAGTGTTAATGAACTGGGAAGGGAGGAAGCCCTTCTGTTACCTCTGTATTTCTGTGCTGTAAATCTCATTAGAGTTTGTCTGACTTGAAGAAATTTAAGTGAAATCTTTAAGGGTAGTGAATTCTCAGTGCCAGTGTTACTGCAAGCATGTATCTTTAGAAATGTTGGTCTCAGTTATAAAGAAATTTGGGCTTAAAATGGAAATGCAGGTGTTTGTCTTCCCTTTCGTTTCTGTGGAAGCTGTTTCCACTGCCAGTGGGTAAGCAGACATTCTTCGAAAATGCCTCTGGTAGATAATTTTGATTGCCTTTGTTACGTGAGACTAAGTTGTTCAGTTTTTATTTGTTAGATTTCGAAACGCTTTGCATAGTTCCTCCACATAACAGTTCTGTAGGCTAAATTACTTTATGCTATGGTGAGTGCAGTGTCATTTCTCTGTATGTGACTGCAGAGGCACAACTGACTGTAATGGCAGTGAGTTTTGATGAAAGAATCTGTGTGGGCTGTGTGGGTTTTCTTGTTTTCCCCCATCACTTCTGTAGGATGTAGTGTGTCATTGTGCATAGTTATGTAACTTCCAAAGTCTTCTGGAGTTTGATGACATGAGAAGAGAGCCTTGTTACACCGTTTTGCTCAGAAGAGCTGTGTCCTTCTGACATCTTCAGCACATTGTCAGCTGGAGAGTATGGCTGGAAAATTAACAGCTCTTCCAGATCTTGTTCCATTCCTTGCTCTGACAAATAAGCCTTGTGCTAACACCTGTTTCTCTTTCCTCTCCCAAAAAAGCAAAGACCGTGGGGCCCTGCTGGTTCTGCCTTGCCAGCCCAGAAGTTGAGAAGCACTTAGTTGTTAGTATTGGCACACATGTAAGTACTCACAGCACGTTCTTTGCTACATGACAGCAGAATTGTGCTGACATGGCAATAGAAAATACCAGTCTCCAATTTTAAATCTTAAAAAAGCTAAAACTTTCTTTGAAGCTGACTCTTGGTTTTATTTTCAGTTGCTTTGCATCTCCCCTACAAAATATATAAGTATATAGATAGTCTTTTAAAAAATGAAGCATGGCCCAGATTTGCTCTGGCAGCAGAGCTGGATTACAGTGTCAGAACACTTCTTGCTGCGCCAGCCCTCATGGTTTGCTTACGTTACCACCTGGCAGAACGTTTCCAGCGTGAGCTCAGTGTAAACTGGGACCTGTCTGGACTTACGCCAGATCTCCCTGCAATGATTGCTTCCAGTTTTGTTATATAGAGATTAAACAGAAGATAAGATAACTTTAAAGTCGATATCTCAGAATTACATCTTGGAGGTTAATTCAATCATTGGTATATTCACTTTGCTTAAAGTTATTGCTCCTGTATGGCACAATCCACTTCCAACTGCTACAGGGACAGGTTTGTCCACAGGCTTGTTTTAAAAACTGTTAACAATTTTCAAGTGGACTTTCTTGTCGTAGTAAGAAATTCTAGCTACAGTGGTGAAGTTCATTCAGCTGCTTTGCTGCAGACAAGGCATTCTCTGGTATTCAGAAGAGTTTTTTTGTGTGTGTGTCCTTTAGCAGTCCCTCTCTCATTCCTCTAGTAATTAATAAATTGCTAATAAACAATCCCTGGTAAGTGACATAGAGGAGAAGACTTTCCTGTTCCTCAGGCAGAATCACTAGGCTGGGGGATACTCAGAATGCAGTCAGAGAGTAAATTTCCACAGCATGGTAAGTAAGCGTTGCTTGCAAGGAGTAATTGGTGTGTACTGTTTCACTCTAGTGCTATCTTGCCCTGGCAAAAGGTGGCTTATTACCTGATCACGTCTTGATTTTGCCTATTGGCCACTATCAGTCAGTGGTTGACTTGTCTTCAGAGGTGGTGGAAGAAGTGACCAAGTACAAGTCTGCCCTAAAGGAATTTTTCAGAAGCAAGGGAAAACGATATGTCCTATTTGAAAGAAACTACAGGAGTCAGCATCTACAGTTACAGGTATGGTTTTACTGTTACCCTGGGAGAATATAAACTTGCACTTATCTTCAAATGAATTGAAAAAGAAAGCTTACCTTCAAATTTCCCTCTTTATTCTGTGCCTTCCCAGAGTATGGAGAGAAGTCATCCTCCCCACAGACAGAGCCAGAGTAATAATAAAACCGCCGTGCTGGTTCTGCCACAGTCATTTAATTCTTCCTGTTACAGCAGTACAGCGTTGGTTGTGTTGAGTGGGTGAGGAAGACTTTTCCCTGCATGGAACTGATTGAAAAGCCCACAAGATTTTCAGAGAAGTTGCAAGACCTCACTTGGACTGATCGGCTCACACTGGCACACGAACTGTGGTGCTTGCATTTGTAACTGAAATAGGTTGAAAGCAGAATTCTGGTCATTATCTACCAACACCAGCCCTTTGATTTGGGTTTGGGTTTTTTGTCCTTTTGTGTCAATCCTTTAGGAGTTTATTGTGGTGGTTTCTGTATTTGGCAGATCTGTAACTGTATCAGAGCGGCCTTAAACTACCACAGAGATCAGAAAGGAGAAGGCTGTGCTGAGAACTTTTTCAGACTTTTAGTTTTCAGCTTTTTGTTCAGCTCCTACAGAAAAAAATCTCATAAGTTTAAGCCTGTACAGATAGGTGCTTACCTGTCTTGTTTGATGATGCTGGGTGGTACTGAGGAGCATACCAGCTCCAGTGATGGATTGATTGCTTTCTGCAAGTGGTTTTTGTCTTTTCTTCTTTTTATGGAAATATTGTCCTCTCTTTGCAGGTGATTCCTGTCCCATTGGACCACTGTACTTCTGAAGACATTAAAGAGTCCTTTATTGCACAGGCACAGGAACAACAGATTGAATTATTAGAAATCCCAGAGCACTCAGATATCACGCAAGTATGAGATAAGATTTCACCTGTTACTCACTTTCCCCCTGTCCAGTCCAGGCTGCTGTTTCCCTCTGAGGTCACTTTGTCTGTAGGGTTAAGCATTTGGAGGCAGACAATTGCAGGCTTGAGTTGGAGGTGTGCCAGGTGAAGTTCCTGTGAACAACATATGTGTTGCTTCTTTGAAAATTATTCCAGCTGTGTGTAGGGCTTGCTAAATTCATTCCTGCTGATACCAAACACCAACCCTCTTTCAGTGCCGCTGCGTGTCAGGTATTTTTAGTTTCCCTTGGATAAGAATTTGAAAGAAATCTTCCTGTTCTGTTGGAGAATTATGTCACTACTGACTCGGTAGCTGTTTTTATTTTCCCCTTTGTACTCAGTGGTGACAGGGAGACCTGATCTGCAGCAGGAGCCAGAAATAGCATGTGTGCGTGCTTGTCTGTAAGCCAGTACAGCTATTGATACCCATGTTGGCAAGCCTAGAGGCTGATTTCTTGGCCGAGAAATGTGAGCGTAGCCCTTTCACATGCTTTTCTTCCTCTAAAAACACACTGTATTAGCGTGGGATGGCCCGACTCAGGTTAGGAATGATCAGAACTGCTCGGTTCTCTTATTCAACAAGTCTGTAGTGGTAACTGCAGAATGAAAGCACAGAAATTGTTAGAGTAGTGCCCAGTATGCATCGTCAACTGGCAATCCCAGCGGAAAGCGACCAGTCGCTTCATCCTCCTGTGGGAGTTACGGTCTGACGTCAGCCACTGGTGCAGTTTGATGTCTCCGGGTTGGTCGGTTTGTTCTGCCGAGTTTCCCCTCTCGAGAAACACCTGCTCTTTACCGAAACCGTGCTCGGTGCAGGGGTCTGCAGCCGCCCCCCTCTTTCCGCCTCCCCCCCCCCCCGCAGGTGGCGCAGCCGGGGACGCCCTACTTCTACGTGGAGCTGGACACGGGGGAGAAGCTCTTCCACCGCATCCGCGGCCGCTTCCCGCTGCACTTCGGCAGGTCGGTGCCCCCGCCCCTCCGCCCGCGGCGCGCGCGGCGGGACGCGGGCGGTGACGTCGGCTGTCGTTGCAGGGAGGTGCTGGCGAGCGAGGCGTTGCTGGCGCTGCCGCAGCGGGCCGACTGGCGGCGGTGCGCGGCGGAGCGCGCGGAGGAGGCGGCGCAAGCCCGCGCCTTCCGCCGCGACTTCCAGCCCTTCGACTTCGCCCTCCGGGCCTGACGGCGGCGCTCACGGCGGCGGCGGGCGCGCGGCCATTGGCGGGCGGCGGGCGCGCGCGGTGACGCGGCAATAAAGGCGGAGTGCCAGTGGCGGCGAGTGGCTGCGGCGCGATGGAGCGGGGCGCCCCCCCCGGGCCCGGCGGCGGCGCGGAGCGGGCTCCCGGCGGGGCGGCGCTGCGGGGGCAGCCGGCGGGCGGCTGCGGGCCTTGGGAGATGCGTGACCGCCTGGGCACCGGCGGCTTCGGTAACGTCTGCCTCTACCAGCACCAGGTCGGGCGGCGGCGGGGAGGGCCGGGGGAGGGCCGGGCGGCGGGGAGGGGCCGGGCCGGGGCGGCTGACGGCGCTGTGTCCCGCAGGACTCGGGCGCCCGGGTGGCCATCAAGTCCTGCCGGCTGGAGCTCAGCGTCAAGAACAAGGAGCGCTGGTGCCACGAGATCGACATCATGAAGAAGTGAGTGCGGAAGGGCCGGCGCGGCGGAGCCGGGGCCCGGGGGCGCCGAGCCCGCCAGGCTGAGGGGCCGGGGCATGGGGACAGCCGGGGCCTCGGCTCCTGTGCCCGCCGGGCTGGGGTTCTGCCTGTTGCGTGGCGGCTCTGCGCTGCTTTGTCTGTGGTCCCAAGGTGTCCAGGCGCTGCTGCCCTGGCGTGTTAGCTGATGCCTTGGCGTGGGACCTAGCGACATCCGAACTTTGCGGTCTGGTGCTGCCTGGGCCGTTTGTCCCTCTCCTAGCGATACCTGTATTTCTCCAGGCTCGCGCCATGAGGTGTGTTGATCTTCAGTGTGGTGACATGAGCACATCCACCTGTTCCCATACCTTGCAGTTGTTCATCTTTGATTTAGCAAATGGGGAGCTACAAATTTGTTTCCTGTCACATTCCCACATGTGCAGAATAATGTCTCCTAAACACTTTTTCATGAGAAACTACCCACTCTATGCTGCCTACCATCCCACTCCCCAGCATGTCCCTCTGAGGTACCTGTGAGCCAGAGCTGGTCAGGATTGTCCTCATGGGCGTGAGCAGTAGCTCTGAGTGTTGGGGTCTCACACAGTTGTTCCTGTATCCTGATAATTCCTCTTCCCTTTTGAGAGAGATCCCGGAGCGTGAAATGCTCTGTCCCACTGGTGGGAGCGGGGCTGCCTCTCAGTTTTGTTCTGAGTTGTCTTCACCAAGGCCTGCAGTGCCCCTGCTGCATAGAGCTTTACTGAGTGCCTACTCTGCCTTCTTGTCACCCTCGCCTGCTTAGTGTATGCACTAACATTGAAAGAAACTACTTGCAGGCAACCTGAGTTTGTAAGTATGTTCTCGTTAGTGTTTTCGCCATATTCATTTTCTGAGCTGCACAGCTGCAGCTGCTCTTATGGTGGCATCCAGAGGCTTTGGAAGGTGTACACAGAAGTAATTTGTCTTTGCTTCCTTCTGGATGTGTTTTATCTTCCCAAGAGTGATATATATTAGAGACAGTCAGGAAGCAGCTGTTTGAATTCAGTTGCAGAAGTGAATCCTTCCATGTGTACGTGAATTTCACCTCCCTAGTACAATTGCACAAGTGTTAACAGATTCCTACGAAACCATTGGGCCAGGGGAAATTGTCGCCACGTGCAGAAACAGAGACACGTATGTAACGACTTCACCAGGAACGTGTGGGAATCCAGACCTTGAGCCCGCATCCTCATCCTCAAAGTCCTGTACCATGAGCTTGAAGCATTGGTTCTGCTGATCACTGGTTTGTGTACTCCCAAGGTATGGATTTGCATTTGAATACTGGTAGGTACCAGTTGAAGAGCGTACTTCTCAGCAAGGATATATTTGGAGAACAGAAACTGTACCTGAAACATAAAATATGGTTTGTTGGCAATCTGTTGTAGAGTTTTCATCCAGTTTTCCACGTGCTTAGGTTGAACCATCCCAATGTAGTAAGAGCCTGTGAAGTTCCTGAGGAGATGAACTTTCTGGTTAATGACGTTCCTCTTCTGGCAATGGAATATTGTTCAGGGGGTGACCTCCGGAAGGTAATGTCTGCTTTGCTTTGCAATATGTAGCAAAAAATGTGGAGTTAATGCTGTTTCTGTAATTGTGGTTGTCGTGAAACCATGTGTGTTCTGTGGTGCTTTTCTTTTTAGGTATAAGTGTGGGCAAGTAAATGTAAGGCAGAAAAAAAACACATGGGAAATGAGGCTTGTGATTTTGAAACCAGAGGACAGAGAGCAATCCAAGGGGAGATACTCCCTTACCCTGAAGCAGTTTGTCCTTTCGTGGGGCTACTTTAGCATTAGTGCAACTTCCCGTAACCTAGACACTTCCAGCCAGCGTGTTTGGCTTTGCTGCAATGTGTCTCTGTCTGTCTGGTTTTGATTCACGTGTATCCAATGTTGTATTGCTCTCAGCACAGGGAAGGATTGTTTTGGTACTGGACTGAGGTCTCCAGGGCATCAGAGACTTTCCTGTTTGCTGTTTCCTGCTGAACTGTGAACTGCCCTTCTGCAAAGCAGCGACACCCAAGAGTAGAGGAATATTTCAGTAGTTCCCCAGGCAGCAGCCACATGGCCTGATAGAGCTTATGTTCCCTTTCTGTTGCAGCTGGGTCCAGGAAGCAGCCATCTGTATAGGGATGAAGAAGCAAATCCTTGTTGGTTAAGGTTTGCTTGGAAATCACTTCATCTAAGTGATCAGGAAGCTTGTTTTTCTGTTCTTGTTTTTGTTACTGGCGCTAAGTAGCGCTAGAGGAATGTGAGCAGATGTTGAATGCAATAACTGTGTATCTGCAATAGCAGCTAGTGTATTGGTAACTTAATGAGCCTGTTTTTATGTTTTTGAGTTGTTTACAACAGTAGGGACAATTTTAAGAGACAGTTTTCAGCTTGGCAATGAGAGGAAGTGGGTATATATGAAAATAGCATTTGGATGTCACAGGTACATGTAGCTGACTACGTTCTTGGTGACACTCGGATGTTGTAATTTTGCAGTAAAAGTTTTGAGATTACTTGAAGGTAAAGTGGAGACCCTGGCAAAGAAATTTGGGGTTACATTAGCTCTACTTGCAATGCAGTGTTTGATCATTTAATTTCTAATGAATCTTTAGTTGTTGCATAGATGCTGGGATAATTCAGGAAGTAACATGCTTCATTTCGTTTGATCGCATGTAATGCTTTGTTCCTTGAAGGAAAAAAGAAGCATGTTTTTTATTTCTGAATCTGCTCTTCTTTAAATCTTTCTCTTACACTCGCTTGGCATCACTTGTGTTTTGCACTGCTAAAAGTTTCTCATTGTATGTCTGCAATCTTCCATAAAGCCTGGAAAAGCATCTGCTTCTGTCTATGGGCCACGCACATTTTTATGCTTGTTCTCTTACAGCATAGTGTTGTGGACTCTGAGCTGGATTTCTGACTTTGCCCCTCTCCTCCTTCGTTGTTCAGCACATCTACCCAGAACTTATGGAATGAAATGTTGAAGTTTGGCTTTTCCCCTATAGAACTTTGACTACTGGTTGTGCCTGAAGTGTGAGAGGCACGCAAAGACAGGAAGATACATCATAGGAGGAGTGGCTACTGTGCAGGATCAAAAAAATCAGATGACATGTTGATTGACTCAGGTCGTATACGGCAAATTGCCGAAGCTACTTATTGACAGATCATTAAGACAGTGATTACGAGGGGGCTTCTACCATGCTTCTTGCTGGAGGAGCAAAATTCAGGGCAGGGAAGAGGAGAGATGAAAAGCACTTTAGAGTGGAGACAGAATTGAGAGTTTAGGTCATGGTCCATGCGGTGGACACTCCAGTGGTCCATAGGCAAATGATCTGCTTTTTAGCTCAGGATTAACTAGGTGGGTGACTTAGAAGCCAGCATGCTGAAGTGTCGAGCAGCTTCTTCTCATTGTGGGAGGGCAGTCAGGAAGCAGACCATGTCCTAAGGCAGAGCTAGCCAGCAATTGAGTGCTCTGAGCTGAAGAAGGTGACTTGTGTGGAGTGGGGCAGCCTGTGGCAATAGCACTGATATCGGAGAACATGCCCTTTGCTGGTTTTAAGATGCCTGACTGTGAGGTGAGTGGCTGGTACTGTGCCTTGGTCCCTGCAGGACTTAGGCAGCGTTATGGGAGTGAGGACTGACCATGGGTGGCTGCGGAGGTGGCTGCACAGTGTTTGGCAGCCTCTTGTGGCTGGGGCTGGTATCTGACTTTTCCACAGCACACTGAGAAAAACAGGCTCTGTTGGAGTCCATGGCCAACTTGTTCAGATTAAAGCAGCCAGCTGGGCTATTTGGGAGCAGTAAATGACTGCAGTGATATCTTCTCCTGTGGGCTACACTGAATTTAGGAGTTAACCTGTTGGTTTCCATTCCCATCCTTTTATCAGAGACCTGTGTTTGAATGCCAAGGGATTAGATGCGTATCCATTCCTTTTACTTTTTGTCACTCAGTTTATTTTCCTCACTGGAGAGTTGTTCTTCCAAGCAGCAGTCCTGCATCTGGTATTAGGGGTGTTCCCAGATACCGTCAAGCCAATCTTCAGCAGATGAGGAACAAGCAGGTTCCAGAAACCTCAGGATCCCTGTTGCCTGCAGCCACATGTCCCTGCCTGCATCTTACGCCCGTTTGCTTTCTGATGGCTTTCATTCTTTTATTATTCTAGCATTTTCTTGCATTATTCTAGCAGTCTAAATCATCTTTTCAACCCCATCTCTGTGCAATGAATTTTCTTTTTGTCTGAGTTGTTTTATTTTTCCTTCATGCTTTTATTTCACAAAGCCAACTACGTCATTCAACTGAGTTATATATGAGCTATGCTGCTTTCTGTGTCATGTCAGTAGGAGATGCAAAATGTTGTTCCTGACTGTTAGGTGTTGCACTGTGGGTCTAAACATCTTTTTTTCTTTACTGTAGTTGATAAATAAACCGGAAAACTGCTGTGGACTTAAGGAAAGTCAAATACTTTCTCTGCTTAGTGACATTGGTATGTAGTCAAATGCCTTTCTTGGGTTTAGTTTTGGGTTTTTTTTATGTGTAATGGCATTTTGCTTTTTCAGCTGACCTTGAAAATGGGACTAATGAGAACAGGATGTTAAAATAGATCAGATTTCTATTCTAGAGGAAGGACTTGGTATCCCTGCTGATGGAAGGCAAGAAGCTTGCACTAATGTAATGTGGAATGAGATTGAAAAAGCTGTGCAGTGGTCAGTAGTAGGTAACTGTGACCTTAACGTTTTGTTTTGTTAAGGACACTTTTTTTGTTCAAACCCCATTTCTGTTCATGGCTCTGGAGATGCCAAACTGCATGTCACTTGAAGGAATGTAACTTTTACAAGCCAAAAAGCAAGAACAAGTTGCCCTGTGGCTTCTCTGTGTAGGGTCCGCTTAGTAGGAGGGAAATTTTGTTTGCTCAGGGTGATGGTACAGAGAGGATGATAAACTGGAGTGGAGCTGAGAGCAAAGTAGGTAAGACCATAGCAGAAGAGGAATCCAACCATGCATGCTTTGGCTAGTCCAGCAATCTTCTGGCTAATGATTTGCTCTCAACTGAGTGTTAATTAGGTAGGCGATCCCAAAACAAGTGCACCTAAATGTTGAGAAGTTTCTCATTTTAGAAGAACAGTTCTGTTGGTCTGCGTTAGAGCTGTGGCTAGCACATTTGTAGAGATTGTGGTCTCCTTTGCTGAGCACTGTGGAGGGTACATCTGGATACAGTTGTCCACATCTGGCCTCGAGTTCCAGAGGGACATGGAGATCCTGGGAAGGCCCTGCAAAGGTGTTGCGTTAAAGGCGGGGTAAGGGGAGTCTAATAAGCGGCAAAAGGAGAGCCCTCCCGTTAAGTCACAAGGTTCAGAGCAGACCCCCTTGCTTTCTAAACTCTCTCTCAGAGGGGAGTCTAGGTGCGGCTGGATCTACTCCTAGTCCCATATTTGGTCAACGGTTTATGTCTAAAGGGTTAAGTGTGTAACCTCTTATCAGATGCAACTTGCCTGCCAGAGCCCTTCCAAGGACTTTCACTGAAACAGTTTCACAAAGTTGAAACAATAGGTAATTTATTCAATCGACAGGTATCACAGATTCGGGATTGCACTGTCTACAAAAGTTGAGCTCGAAGGTAATGGTTTAGTGCTTTAGTTAACAATGCGTTCCCAGGGATACGTCTGACAAAGTCAGAGGCGCAACTCTTACCAAAAAGGCGTCCCTTCTTGGGGGGGAAGAGAGGTTCAGACCCGTCCATCAGGTAAAGTTCTCGCTTGGCTCCTCCTCCCAAAGAGAGTTTTTGAGTGCCAATTCTTATATGTTTGGAAATCTTTTTGCGAGGTGGGACGAAGTCAATTATTGTGTATCGATTGGCTCTTGGCATGGAATGTCGTGTTGTCAGAAGTGGGACTCGGCAGTGTGACACGCCTATGGAGCGGGCATCTTAGTATGCATTTCCAGGGCCATCTGTTCTTTATCCAAAGCAATCTCTGAAGCAATCTCTGGCTGCGCAGCCTCCGTGGAGCCCCACAGATCACTTGGTTTACAGTGATGGGGTATCCCCCCTTACTTTTGTCTGATAAGATAAGCAGCAGTTAATTACTTCCTTTGTTAGCTCTTCGGCTCTTGACACCTCAGTGGAGAGACGCCTCAGTCCGAGTTTGTCTTTCATCTTGCATTTGACAAGTCCAGCAAGGCCATCGGTTACAAAAGACTGCCCAGGGCCTGGAGCACCCAACCCACCAGGAGATGGGCTTGTTGGGTCTGACCACGGGGAGGCTGAGGAGGGTCTCGGAGCAGTTTGTGGCTGCAGAAAGGGCGGGTGCAAAGGTGGTGGATGGGACCAAGCTGTACTTGGTGAGCAGTGAGTTCCTTCATCCTGGTTCCTCTTCCACTTGGAGAACAGTGTCTGTTGTCTTCATAAAAAGTGGAATGTCTTTGGCATGTCTTTGGCAAAGATTTGAAAATGCAGTGGAGAAGAAATGCAAATTAGAAGCTATTAAATGTGTAATGAGTGGTAAATCAATGAAGGTGGGGATTTTCTCCCTGATGGCAGAAAGTGTTTGAACTGTGAATAAGGCATGTTGGTTGACTATTTCTCTTCAAATAATCATGTAATGGATTTACAGTCACAGCTGGCTAGAAATAGTCTTTATGCGATGTGAAGTTAGAATATCTTTTGCGTAAGAAAATTTAAAATACCCCATGATAGACATGAGAAAATACAATAACTGTCTTGGGCCTGTCACTGGACCTTTTATTTTATTTCCACTTGCATATCTCCAAGATTGAAAAATCATGACTTAAAAACAAAAACCCCACAATTCAGCTTTTGAAAGTCATCTTTTACTGTTTTGTCTGTGGCTTTGTACTGTGGCAGACCCTTGTTTGATTATCTTTTGTTTAGCAGCCAGTGTTGTTATTTGAGTGGACCAGTAGTGAATTTTCACCTTCCCACAGACAGAATTTGTCTTGTTTCTTTTTTGTTGGTGGCCTCACAGACCCTGCAAAGGCAGTTCAAGTGCGGACTGTTGTCACAAGGCAAAGTCCTGCTCTTTGCCTTGTCTGGGATGCTCGCATTCCCTCCGCTATTGCAGCCACTCCTATATCCAGGCGATGAGCACATTCTGGAAACCAGCCTGGCAAAAACTTGGTTATTTTTTTCTTAGTAGTTTCCAGCTGGTTCGGTCCCAAAATCAAGCTGATCATGTGGTGCCATACATGCTTGTGCTGCCATGGAAATTGCATCTTGGAAGGAGAGTTTGGGAACCTGTGTTCCTTCTGGAGACAGCCCCGACACAGATTGCCTTAAAGCAATCGTGAAATTTCATTTTTAGCAGTGGGAGTGACAGAAGTAGTACTACTTTAAACATGCCAGTTCCCCACCAACAGAGGGGAAGCCTTGAGCCCCTAAGTTCAGTGTTGCTAATACTGGCCTGGGCATTGCTCGCAGCACATCGGTCAGCTGCTCCATGCAGCATTAACCAGAGGCTGCCCACGAATTGGTTTTTAGCTCCAGCTGTGCTTGTTTCATCATAACTGGACGGTCCCTTCGCTGATGGGGTGGTTTGTGTTGTGGTGCTTTGGCAATGGAAGTTTACTGGAAGCCCTATAAGCCAGTATTTGGCAGTAGTTCTAGGTCAAAGGGAAACTTAGCTTGTTTCATTTGCTTAATTAGTTTCAGTGCTTTCTTTCATCAGCATCTTGCATAATGTGCTCACATATACAAATAGGTCTTTTTGTTGTCTTGTGTTAATTTGCCAAGATCTTAGGCTTAGAGGACACGAAGAGCTGTTGCAAGCCGCCTGCGCATTTTGGAGACCTGTTTTGCTTGTCTGCGTGCTGCAGTTCATTTTGTAGCTCTGCAGTTTGAGAAGGAATCAGCTGCCTTCTCTTGTGCCTTACAGGCAAGGGATGTGATCTGCAGTCATGCCATGAGGTCTGAACTCTGTAGCAGCCTCTATTTCTGCAGAGCAAAGGGAGAGCTAGTTCCGTCCTAGCATAAATCGGACAAATCTTTTAAGTCAGTAGTTCTTAATGGTGCTTTAAAATGAAAATGTATTGATGTTAACGCCAAAGTCAGGGATATTCAATTTTTATCAGATGTATCGTTAATCGTTGTGAGTTTATTTTCTGTTAAATCAAACACTTATCTTTCAGGGTCTGGTATCCAGTATTTACATGAAAACAGAATTATACATAGAGATTTAAAGCCTGAAAATATTGTTCTTCAGGATGAAGGTGGGAAGGTAAGTCAGATGGCCTCTGTCAGTCGTGTTCCAACTGTCATTTCTGGAAGTTGTCAGCAGTTTTATCTCACCTGAGAGAAATAAAAGAGAACAAGTTTGTGGCATTGAACTGGGCTGAAAACTCAACTGTGAATTTATTATAAGTTTGTGTCTCCTTGAAGCCACAGATCCAGTTTGGCTTATTCTGAATTCCTTGCCATTAAAAACAAACAACTTCTGCTTTTGTTCAAGAACCCTGCCTGCAACAGAATATGAATAATACGGGATGGTAGCATATCCCTGTGTGTGTGACTTTGAGGGCTGTGTGTAAAATCAAGCTAGTTCTGAGAGTCAGCCTAACAGCTTCCTTAGTGAAAATTGTTTTCTCTGTTGTTACTCTTTATTCATATATTATTGTTACTTTCAATTCACAGATAAAAAGCTAGGTACTCTGTTAGGCCAAGCTGTAACCGGCAAGCTGCTTTAGATAAAGTCGAGTCTAAGTTGAGATAGGTGGACAATGTCAGCTTACGTGGTGAAACAGCAAGCCTGAATGCTGTGTCACATGTCGAAGCTTTGCCATGGACTTTCTTCAGAATTTCCATTCTGGCTTTCCTCTTCTTGAGTGTATGCTGTGGATGTCTCCGCACAGATTTTGGGTTGGTTGTTTGGGTTTTTTCTCCGAATTTTCTCTTCTGATGATCTGTTTAAACTGTCTGCAGATTGTTCACAAAATAATAGACTTGGGATACGCAAAGGATCTGGATCAAGGAAGTTTATGCACTTCATTTGTTGGAACATTACAATATTTGGTAAGACATTTTTTGTTATGTATGCAAGTGATGTGGTATTGCCACATTTTATGGAATCACAGAAGTGCGTGTCAGAAGGAACCTACTGAGGTCCCTTGTCTGGCCTGCTTGCAGCAGGGCTGTCACCAGCACTAGGGCAGGGCAGCCATGGTTTGGCCTAGCCAAGAGCTGAAACCTCTGAAAATGGAGATCCTGCACCTTCCTGGGGACCTGTCCCAAGGATGTTCCCTCATCAGGGAGAGGAGTGTTTCCTCCTGTCCAGTCTGAACCTCCCAGATAGTGATCTGAGACTGTTGCCCCTCACTGTATCACCTGTCACTTCTAAGATGAGTTTGGCCCCATCCATCCCCTCCATCCCTTCCTGTGCCTTGGCTGGGGCTGCTCTCAGCACCCTGCCTCCAGCCTCCCCACAGCCAGACCCGACAAGCCCAGCCCCCTCCCTTCTCCTCGTAGGTTGGGTGCTCCAGGCCCCCACCCACTGGGCAGCCTGAGCGGGGCCATGTCAGTGTCCCCATGCTGCTCTGGCACTCAGGGCCGTGCCTAGATGCAGCTTTGTCTCTGCAGAAATACAAGAAATTAGCTGACCTGAAATACCATGTTCAACTGTCTTTTTATGATCCTTTTTAGGCTCCAGAACTCTTTGAGAATAAATCTTACTCAGTTACTGTTGATTACTGGAGCTTTGGAACGATGGTGTTTGAATGCATTGCAGGATTTAGACCTTTCTTACATAATCTACAGCCGTTTACCTGGTAAGACACTTATTCTGCAAGAAGTGATGCCAAGGCAATAGCAGTGACAGCTACTGCACATGGTGAGGTGACAGCGTGAACCATAATGATAATGATAAATTTATTGTTACTTAGGTGCTGAGGCTGTTCGTCTGCTAAGCTTTGCAGAAGACATAGATACTTCAATAGTATCAATGACAGTTCAATTGGCTATTTATACATATTGTAGTACGTGCTTATTGCATTGTGTGGTAGCTTCTGGTCATAATAATTCCTTCACAAGTGAAATTTGAATCAAAAAATATCATTATAAACCAATCTGGGTATTGGTGTCAGAAAAATGTAATGGGAACATGTGACACAGTCCTTTGTTCACCTAGGCTTTGAGGTTACTTACTTTTAGCAATCTAGAACACACAGCAAGACAAGTATATTTTGTGTAGTAAACACGTGTTTGGAAGTAACTTTACAAAAGTGATGACTGAAAGACTTTAACCTGGAAATGGAGGTTTTTACTTGCTCTTTGAGGGCTAGAAGAAGGGACAGAAATTTTTTTTCTTTTTGTATTTTTTTTTCCTACCTGGCAGTACCAGGAGTGTACGGAAGCTTAGTTTTTAAAAGAGTGATTCTGAAAAAAAAAAAAAAAAAAAACCACCACGAAACTTGCTTTTCTGTTAGCATTGAAGTAATAGCAGGAGAAAAGTTAAACTTGAGTTTTTATGCAAGTGTTAGCTTAAAACATTATGTGTTAACGAAAAATAATTTTAACCAAAACATTGCAATAGTTTCCTTTTTAACTGTTAATTCTTGGCATTTCATTATTTTAATAGTTCAATATTTATTGCATTTTTTCCAACATAGAAGACTTGATTTCCTAATGTAAGTAGTAGAAAACTAATGAATGAATGAGATTAGAAACAGCTCTTCCTTATCCATAAAAGAAGGAAGAGAACAGCGCAGGCCACACACCTGTAGCTTCAGTTCTGTTCAGGGACAGAGGCTGGCAGCCTCCAGGAGCAAGAAATGTTCAGCTGCCTCACAGCTGACTGATGACTATCGACTTGGCCTGGAAGATCCTGCTGCTCCAGGAACAGTTGAGCTCTAGGCAAGGTCCAGACCAGTGCTGAAGTGAGCCAAGGTGTGGAAACTGAGGCAGAGTTGCTGGTGATGCTTTCCCTGGTACTGGATCCAATAGCATGCTGTGTTTCTAACACTTACTAGATACTTCACTCGGGTCATGGTAAGGGCAGTGGTTTTGCCAGATGACTCTTGCAAATCTTACCTGTCTCATTAATGTATGGAGGCTGATTTTTGTTCTGCACGCTTGTACTATAGTCAGTGAATTGTTACCTGTTGACCCTCTTGTATGAAGCTGTCCAGACCTCCTTTCAAGCAGATATGAATTTATTTCCAGAGACAGAGTTAATTGCAAGGGCTCCCCTCTGTCTTGAAAGAAGAGGGTTTTTTTCTAAAGCTATTAGATTGGCACTTTTTGCTGCTGCCATATTCAATTGTCGCTTTACAAAAATAACATTGTCAGTATATCCACAAAGGATTTTATTTTCTAGGCATGAAAAAATCAGGAAGAAGGATCCAAAGCACATCTTTGCTTCTGAAGAGATGAATGGGGAGGTTTGCTTTAGTACCCATTTGCCACAGCCTCACAGCCTCTGTGGGTAAGTGTGGCCTTGTGGATACATGTGATAATTTTTGGCTTGTCTTTTGAAATGAGGGCTTCTCCTCCTTTATCCCAAACACTGAGACATCCTCCTTTCTCCTAAGCAGTGTTTCAAGCTCCTGGCGAGCTACCATTTGCTGTTAAGGAATAGCCTGTAGCCACACGACTCTTTTTTGATTCTTTGGGCTCTCCAGTTGCAGTTCACCGTGCAGTTTGTGGGATGATGGCAGCTCACCTTGCAGTGTGAACTCTGTCACTGCTTTCTACCTGTTATCACAAGGCCACTGAGTAACATCTACCTGATAAGTTGATTTATGAGAGTCAATACCATCAAGTACTTGAGTTAGCTGCTCCGTGAAAGCGGAAGCTTCTAGTACTTGTGTTGGGAAAACTGCAGCAAGTCGAGCAAAGGCCACAAAGATAATCAGAGCCTGTTGAATAGAACAATACAAGGAGAGACTCATGAGGCTGGGCTGCTTCAGTCTGGTGGAGAGAAGGCAAAGGGGGATCTAATTTTGTCTTATACTATCTATTGAGACGTTACAGAAACAAGGGATCTAGGCTTTTCTCAGAGGGGCAAAGCGAAAGGGTGAAAGGCAACAGCACAAGTTACAACAAGGGAAATGAAATTTGTGCACAGGACATAGGTTTCCCCACACTGGTAATGTGTCCCTGGGACAGGGCCCCAAGCAGGGCGAGATCTCCATCTGCGGGGACGGCCCAGACTCACTTGGACACAGTCCTGAGGAGCTTACTGTAGCTGTGACATTGGCCCTGCTGTGGGCTAGGGCTCAGAGCAAAGACCCCCAGAAGGGTCTTCAACCTGAATTAATTGGCCTGTACCAAGTCAAAAGTGAGACTCTGATCATTTATCACTTACTTGGCACTTGTGTCTTTAGATGTGCCCAGCAGTGCAGTGCAACTCATTGGCACTTGCAGCTTTCTAGGAAAAGTACTGGAGT
This sequence comes from Opisthocomus hoazin, assembly GCF_030867145.1. Classification (NCBI taxonomy): domain Eukaryota; kingdom Metazoa; phylum Chordata; class Aves; order Opisthocomiformes; family Opisthocomidae; genus Opisthocomus; species Opisthocomus hoazin. The sequence goes on along the minus strand of NC_134419.1, from coordinate 58,533,271 downwards.
TGAGAATTAAAGAAGTGGCTTCGTGCCAGTGCTTTGGGCTTTTTGCACTGTGAAGAATCTTTAAATACATTCTTAGCAGTAAACTTATGTGCTGCTTGTGTGGATAGACATGGAAGAGAACCTTACAGGCAGCTCTGCAGCACAGGGGTGGTTATTCTGCATACAAGGCTTTGAAAACTATTCAATTTTGTGTGCATCACAGATGGGTTTTGGAGGGGAAAAAAACAGTTCTCCCCCGTATCCATTTTGACACATCTTACTGATGTGTCAAGATACTTTTGACTCAATGAATAGGAGTCAGGAAAAGGGAGAAGTGTGATGCAAGGTGTATTGGATGGACGTGTGCTCCTGCTGAGGTCAGTGAAGACTGTTGTTGCACTGGGGATGCTCACTGTGTGTGTGCTTTCCTCCATTCCCAGGCTTTCCCTGCTGTCAGGATGAGTGACTGCAGTAAAATCACTGTTCTTCACACATGTTCAGCGGATGTTGGACGCATATGGTCTCTAACCAGAGTTGTAACTTTGTTGTGAGGCCCTAGTTTCCTAAGTGGACTGAGTGTTGTAGAATACCTGCCTTCTCTTTCTTATGGCTCTTCTGTTTTAGTTTAATTGTGGAACCGATGGAAAATTGGTTGCAACTGATGCTGAATTGGGATCCCCAACAGAGGGGTGGAGGTTTAGATCCTGAGACCAGTCATCCAAAGTGTTTCCTAGTAATGGATCACATACTGAATTTGAAGGTGAGTGAGGGTTGTTACAGTGTTTAAAGGCCTACTGAAAGCAACTCAGAGGACAGAGAAGTGTGTTCAGTGGAGCAAAGCTATAATCCTGACATCATCCAGTTGCAGGATCACAAAGAATGTTTTTTGTCAGGAAGCAAGTGTCTATACAGCCTGTCCAGTACATGCCTGAAGGCAAAATACCACCAGCAGTATTAATCTCCAGCTTTACACTTGGAGCAGGAGAATGACCCTATATTGCTGTCTGTCATCTCAGAAAGGACTCACCAAGGTCAAATAATGGTTTAAGATTTGTTAATAACACTACTGGTGCTGTGACCTCCAGGTCCATGTACTATAGCAGTACCTGTAATAGAATATAGATTAGATTCACCTGACTCTTCCCTTTCAAGTATTTATTGGAGCTTTGCTGCAGTAAGGCTAGCTGAGGCAAGCGTATGTCAAAGCCAGAGGATAATTTCATCTGATCTGGAAGGATTCCAAAGGAATTAAAGCACATAACACAAAATGCTGTGCCCATAATTGGGTCTTGTCAGAATCTGTGTATTGTGGTGTGGTTTGGGTCCTACAGTCTCTGGCCAGATACAATAAAATTACAGAGGGCCATGAGATCAATAAGACAAGCAATGGCATGTAATAGCTTTTTTGTATGGAGGGATTAAAGGCAATGGGACTCACTTTCTTGGGAGCAGTGCTGGCCAGCATCAGAGACAACAAGGCTCAAGATGGCCTTTATGCTAGCTTGTCACCATTCTTGTGATGTTTTTAAATTGCAGCATGGCTTGTGAAGGTTATTAGTGGGTTTGATTGTAATTTTCTCTCATGTTAAGTTATAAGTTACAGGCCCAGACTTTGAGTTTTATTACGTCGGGGTTTACTCCTGAACTTGTTTATTGTAGTCATTGAAATTCAAATGATGCATTCAGTCTAAGATGTTAATTGCTACATACTTCCTCCCAGGCCTTTGTGTCCTTTGTCTTTGATAGCCAGTGACTTGTAATTAACTTGTACTCTTCTTACAGATAGTACACATCCTAAATATGACCTCTGCCAAGATTGTTTCATTTCTCTTGCAACCTGAGGAAAGCCTTCATTCCCTTCAGATTCGAATTGAGTCTGAAAGTGGAATAAGTACTGGAAATCAGGAACTGCTGTTGGAAACGGGGATTTGCCTGGACCCTCGGAAACCTGCTTCCCAGTGTGTTATTGATGGCGTAGTAAGAATTATTCTATTCATTTAATGTTTTTCATATTCTCAAGGAGTTTAAAAATCTTAGGGAAGATAAAGTGCCTTCATCTTCTCCCACTGGAGACAGTTTTCTCTGTAAGTGTAGTAACTCTCAAGGTCTAGCATTATATCCTTTATCAGGTAATGTAAGCAGATTCCTATAGTTACACTCTGTCTAAATATTCAGATAAAGTAACTTGCTAGCAAAGGGTCATGTGTTGCTGTGGGGTCTATCAAAATCAGTTTTTTGAGGCACCTGATAAGAAGAGTGTCTGCCCACAATAATTAGTTCATGATGTAACCAGGACCCGCTGGGTTAGTAAGAGCTGTGTTTGGGATTTGTCTTGTTTATGTTCTCTTTTTCTCACTAGAGAGGCTGGGATAGCTACATGGTGTATTTGTTTGATAAAAGCAAAACTGTCTATGATGGTCCCTTTGCTTCTCGGAGTTTGTCTGACTGTGTAAATTACATTGGTAAGTATGCGGGAGGACAGCTGGGAACTGAAAGCACTGCTTCTCATGTAATATGAAAGTAGATTTTCCTTACAAATCTCTGTGTATTATCTTGAAGGGCACTCTCTAATTCAAAGAGGACCATTTAAGAACCTGGAGCAGCCTAACAAAGTTTCATCTACATGCTGTATCTCCACATTTTGTAGATGTAACAGTTCAGAGAACTTATTGCCTGCCCTTTAGGAACTCTCCTGTAGAGCAGCTTAAGAACTCATTGAAGTTTTTTTTGCCCGTGTATTAAATTCTCTGCACTGAACAGCATCTACCTCACCTTAACACCTAAACCTAAGCATTGCCCCACTTAAACAGAACCACGATGCAAATGAAGGCTTGTGAGTAATACGTGCAACCTAATTTTGTAGTCTAGAGAGGGAAACATTTGGTTTGTGTCTGCCCACTACATCCTGGAAAGAAGATTCTGACTTAGGAACTGTAATTGCATTTGCCCAGCCTTCTGCTCTGCTAAAGGGTTTTGTCCCTTCACATCCATAAAGTGTTGCAATAACATCGTGACGGGAGATGTTTGCAGAACTTGAGTGATAGCCCACGTAGACATCCTTTGGGTGGTACCAAGGGTCGGGGACCTTCTTATCTTAGGGTTTAGCATCTGAAGAAGTTGTGCACATACCCTTCTTCTCCTCCTCCCATCCTTCCTCTGCACAGGTACAGACAGGTTTTATCTCCTTGCAGTCCTGTCTCTTGAGATTGGGTGCTTTGGATGTTCTTGAGCAGTGACCAGCCCTGTGGAGGTCATGAGTTAGGACTGGTCTTCAGAGACACTTGGCAGAGGTTCGAAACATGCTCTTGTACTGTCTTCCTGACAGTTTTTAGTTCTAGTGATCGTGTGTCCATAACTCCATAGCACTGATCATACATCTGGTCTCACCAAGCAGACCAAAGTGTCTGAGAAAGTCCAGGCCCCTCCTTTCTCTTAGGAATATTCTTAGGAATAGAGCCTGACTATTGCTGCATGGATACTGTTGGGATCCGCTCCAATTGGTCCCTCTTAGTTCTGGTGCTGCTGCCTGGCCCTGGAATCATTGTATACTTGTAGACCACGCAAGAGCGCTTTTTCTCTGCTTACACCTTCCCTTACCTGTCTCCTGAAATGACAGCAGTCATCTGCAGGACCTAATATACCTTTATGAAGGGATGTGTGTGTGTGTATATATATATACACACACCCAATATACCTGTATGAAGGACCTTATATAACTCTGTGAAAGAAAAAATATCGTCAGGGGACAGGAGACATCTGCCGGGATAGTGCGTGTAAGGGAAATGCCTTGTGACATACTGTTAAGTAGCTTAATTTTCTTTGGCCTGGCTCTGCGGAAGCTGTGCTGGTTTTCCCTGTCTCCTTTTACTGTCACTCAGGTTTATTTTGATGCTTTTGTTCTGTATTCTGGGCTATTTTATTATGACGAATCTCATTGTGTGGCATGACTGTCCTGAATCTGTTTGAGCTGAGGCTATTTACAACATGTTTATTGATATCCCAATGTACTGACAGTTCCCGATCTGTATAGGGAAACACACATAAGTCCTGCGTCTTTTCCGCTTAAACATCTACATCAGGAATCTGGAAGGAAATGTACAACAGATTTGAAGACAATATTGGATGAAACACGTCAGGACAGTGACCTATATCAATTGATTAAATGGAGCAATTAAATTTGTTTTGCTAGCTTGGGCAAGTGCTTTAGATAGAGTTTCTGGATAAAACCACCCACGGGTCTTGCCTTGTGCCGTGTTTCATGCCGTGTGCCCTGCGTCTACTAATGCCAATAAGCAAAAGTGCTCAAAGAAATTCCTGTAGCTCTGAGTTCAAACATGAGGTGTTGCCTGGCCAGTAGCAGGCTGTCAAATACCTGGGGAGCCATAACGTGAAAAGCTTACAGATGCTTAGACAGCATGACATAAAAATTGAGCAGGTCTTATGTGGCTTGATCTCTTAGTTTAGGCACCTGAAGCAGAAATTAGGAATGTTGTAAGCACTGAAGTCCTTTTCCTGAGTTGTCCTTTCATTTGTGTACAATTGTGTTTTTCTTTCATTCAGTACAGGATAGTAAAATCCAACTGCCAATTCCTCAGCTGCGCAAGGTATGGGCAGAAGCAGTTCATTACGTGACTGGGCTAAAAGAAGATTATAGCAGGCTTTTCCAGGGCCAGAGAGCTGCCATGTAAGTTGTTAGACCTCATTCAGAAGATTCAATATTATGCAAATACAGAGACTGTTTGTATGGAAATGTGTGTCTTGGGGAGTTTTGGTTACCCAAAATTTAGCGGCCCTCTGCTGTACTATACTTCTACATTATAAAATTTGTTTGTGCTAGGAGCTTATTCCACTCCAGGAATTTTACCACATAGTGCCTGACATTGATAATAACTGAAAAAACTTGAACCTTGAATATAGTCACAGACTCACTGGCCTCTCTCAAGTATGTCTGTCTCTGGTGTACTGGGGAGCCCAGAACTGGACCCAGGTGTGGCCCACCAGTGCTGAATAGAGAGGAAGGATCACCTCCCTCAGCCTGCTAGCAGCACTCCTCCTAATGCAGCCCAGAGTATTCGTTTGACAAGTGGCAGAATGAGTGGAACTGTTTGTTGTGTTTGTAGGGTTTTGTCCTGTGATTGAATCACAGAATGGGCAGTGTCATATATCTCAAGTGATAACAAAGGTGCAAGCATTCACCAGGGGCAATATGTACTACAAGACCCTGTAAATACTAAGAAGTACTCTGTACTGCAAAGACTGTTAAACTGAGCTTGACGAAAAACTGGGAAATGAGGAAGAACTTTCTCTTTTCCTTGCTGAGGACCTGCAGCTTCTGAGGACATGAGATGGAGTGTGTGACCCCACTGACATTCCCTGTTCCCACAATATTTTTTGCTAGCTATGTCTTTCCTTCAGGTAACGTGACAGCACTGGCCACAGAAGCCCAGATACATTTTTCAACTAATGTGCTTGTTTCATTTGTTAGGCTCAGTCTTCTTCGGTATAATGCCAACCTAATCAAAATGAAAAACAACATGGTGTCAGCATCTCAGCAACTGAAAGCAAAGCTGGAATTCTTTCATCAAAGCATTCGCCTTGACCTAGAGAGATACAGTGACCAGATGGCTTATGGCATCTGTATGTATTGTGTAATACTTGCCTGGGTGTCTTGTCTGATCCTGTGAAGGATCAGTTGTCTGATCTGTGAAGGACTGCGGGTAAGAACTAGCTTAAAAGAAAATGAATGAAGGTACTGCCATTGTGTTCTTCAGCATCTTTATGGGTATGTGTTAGCTGGGGCAAATGCAGGAGAAGAGTTTGGCAGAAGCAAAGGCAGGAGGCAAAAAAAATAAAATGTTTTTGGAGACCTTCAGTGACAGTGAAACAGGTGGTCAGCTGTTCCCCGCTGAGAACACCAAGCTAAGAAAATTGGAGTATTAATAGTACTGGTGATGCAAATGTTTGCTACTTATTCATTCAGAGTCTGATTCATTTGGAGTTGTCACTGGGCATAAAGTGGAGGGCAGAATTGCCGCACCTGATGTACAGTGGAAGGGTCACTAACCACCCATGGTAGAACAAATGGGCATGGTGGCTCTAGAAACACCATTTTGAGCAGCGCTAGGGGAGCAATCTTGCTGTACTTCATACCAGGAGGTAGCATGAATGATAGCATACCAGGATGAGAGATGAGGTGAAAAAGCACCAACTACAATTTTAATGTCACAGAAACATCTGGATCTTACAAGTACTGTTCAGGCAAGCGTGGCAAGATTTGGATATATAGCTAAAAAACAAAGCTGGAGTCAAAATTTATGACTGGGCTGAAGGATGATGATGAAAAATTGAAAGACTCAGTGAACTGGTTTTGGGCAGTACGTGTTTAATCAAAAGTGGCAGTTGTTGAGCGTAATGGTGGAGTTTAAAGACTCTAACTCATTTTAGGCTGGTGATTGCAAACAGTGAAATCCTGCTAAAGGGTTTGTATGTGAGTTAAGGTCAAGCATGGAGTTGTTAAATTGCAACTTTGCTGTCTTTCTGTGATCTCTGGGTCATGACTCCTGCTTGGAGATTCAGTATCATACTCTTTGTGCTCAGATTCAACTGATGTATGTAAAGTTCAGGTCATGCTTTATTTCTGTGTCTGTATCTTTTTGTAAATTAACAACTCTTCTCTTAAGCTTCAGAAAAGATGCTCAAAGCATGGAAGGAGATGGAAGAGAAGGCCTCTCAGTGTGCACAGGTAGGGGATATTAAAGAAGCTTCATTATCTCCCTGTGAAGGAGGTCATGACAGAAACGTAGTGTCATATGTGCCACTGCTCTGCCCCTTCAGTGTGTTTCATACCCTGCCTGCTGTGAGATTGAGAATATCATTGCAGATACATTAAAAAAGAAACAGTTCCCAGTCACCACGTTGTTTGAATTTAGTGATTTGAACAAAACCAGCACGAATGTCACTAGAATCGTTTGTCTATATGGGAAAGTAGACTATAGAGACACATTATTTTTTGCCCAAAAGAAATGGTGTGGCTATAGCCAGGAGTCTTCCTGATGGATTTACTGCACACAAACGTTTCCATTGCTAAAGCTGAAAATAATACCAGTCACTTACTATGCAGTGATTTCAAAACGGCAGTACTTGTAGGAGTACAGGCATAAATTTCTGATATTCTGCAAGTAAATACGAAAACTAGTTTTTAGTAAGAGTCATCCATATGAAATTTAGAGCAGAGCTAGAGCCAGTTCTTACTCTGAGTAGTCCTAATAGCAAACAGATGTTTTCGCTTGTGGTTTATGGACAGCTGAGCTGATGTAATGGCTTTCTATTTCTCAGTAAGTTAGTTCTGCGAGACAAGCTAGATGAAATTTATCTGCTGCTTCTAATTCTGATCTCTGTTTTCTGGGAATGAGCATTTTAATTTTACCTCCACTGAAAATGTTGAGGAGTTGGAGGCCTTTTTGAGAGAGAATAATGCTGCCTACAGTTCTGTGCAGACCTTTATAGGGAAGGAGTAAGCTTTCAGCTGTGAAAACTAGGGACGGAGTTAGGGTGATCGTAGTTTATTGTCAAAAGCTGTTCCTTCTTCTCTTCTACTGGATGTATTGAATAAAGCTTGGGAGAGGGGAGGCATTCAGAAAGAATGCAAGGAAAAATCAGCACAGTTTTAATGTATTTCTCAGAGTCGAGGTCTTTGAAATAACTCAAAAAGTAGTCTCTCTGTTACGCTCTGTGGTAGTTGCTAGCTGCAAGAGTGTCAAGAACATTGCGTGTTCTGCTGACCAGGACTGTCACATGGTTTGATGGGCTGATGTCTTGCATTTCTTCTCTCCTCTGCAGGTAGTTCTTCTGTTGGCTCTCATAGTAATACAGAGCACAGTGATTAATACATAAAAATCCCAGACACCATTAGAAACACAAACAATAAATTTCATTGCCTATTTTTTTTCCCTATGAAGGAATAGACTGTGTAGCTCTAGTTCTGTGATCCATTACCTATCTTCATCTAAGTCAGAAGGTTGTTGGTGCCTTGATTCTGCTTGCTCATATGATGGAGATCAGGGGAATTGGGATTCCCATCTGAATTCACCTCTGTTTAGCTCTGCAAATTTTGGGATCTTGATGCTCCTTGTTAGGAAGCAACAAAGATAAAAGGGAGGCTGCTTCTAGCAGAATAACTCAAAGCTGTTACGGGCTCTTTCCAGAAAACCAGGAACCTCAATAAATGTATACTTTTCAGACCATCAGAATTATGTTCTGTCTTCAAACTGTGCAGTCCACATGTGTAGGTCACACTGTGTCCATTTATCAGGAATGGAAGATACTTTACTCTGATACACAGTGGTATCTCAGACTAGCTGATGGGTAGCTTAACCATGTCTCTTGAATTCACAGAAGTTAAGCTATGTGGTGAGTCACGGTGCTCCAGTTAAAGACATTTCTTTTGACAATACGGTTTACTTCACATTTTTCTCACAATATGATTCTACTTTGATTATGTGGCTTCTTGCTGCTTCTTCTTCCTGGTTTATTCTTTACCTGCAAGACCTACAGACTTCCCTTTCTGGTCAAGGGGTCACATCTCATATATATAGCCTCATACCAAGAACTTCAGCAGCTTCAGCAAGGCGCGTGTTCTGGAAAATGTTCAATTTTCAGGTCCTACAGCCCCAGGTCAAAAAGGAAGAGCTGAAATATCTCAAAATACCTTCTCAGGAAGGCAGATCAGTGCGCACAGTCTGTGGCGCTAAGTCCCATTACAGTGACCAGTGCTTTCTTAACCAAACTGGGGATCTCCAGTGCATGTCTGGTACCATATAGCTACTCCTCTTGCTCAGAAATTTTGTTGCTGGCTACCTCACCTAACTTACTGTGGGGACTTTGCATAAGATTGGTATATTTTATATGGCTTTGAGGAAGATGTGAAATGCCAAACCAAAATGTGTGCGGGAAGGTAAAATGTGAGAGCACCCTGTGTACATACTGGAAGAGCAGGAGAGTAAATCTTCACTGCTGGAATATATGTAGAGCCAGAGAGCATGTGTGTGTGTGCAGCATGCATCTCAAAGACATATGATTTATGAAGAAGCTGATTTTTCTCACCCAGTGTGGTTGTCAGGGTTGGATCAAGGTGATACCATACACTGAGAAGATAATAACAGTATCCTCTATTATAGTAGCAGCAGTCACGTCAAAGAGCTTTTTTTCTCCTAAACTCTGCATGGAGTCATCCCATTATCCAAACAAGTATTCTAGACATCTTTATCTACTTTGTTGCTCTCCTGCTTCAGTTTGATATGTACTTACACTTCCGCACTAGGCTGAAGATATTGGATATCTGGATGAGCAGATCATGGCTCTGCACACAGAGATTGTAGAGCTTCAGAAGAGTCCGTATGCAAGGCGCCAAGGAGAGGTCATGGAGAGTTTGTAAGTCCTTTGCCTTTTGTTTTTATTGCACATAAATGGTTTTGTGTATTTCAGTGTCTGAGGGTTTTTTTTTCCTCTCTTGGTGGTTCCATCAGTGCTTTTGAAAGCACTGCTCACTTTTTGCAAACTTTGCAATCGGTTTAAGATCATTTTGCTGGTAAAAGGGAAGATGCCACCACTTGTGGCGGTACACTTCTCCTTCCTCTTAAAGTTCTAACAATCACTTGGCAGCATTGTAAGGCAGAACAGGACATTGCTCTATCCGAAAGCTAGCTGTGCAAGAAAGATTAAGGTTCAGTCACAGGAGTAAACTCATCTAACCTACCTAACTTACCCTGCAGCCACACAATGACTAGACCTGGGGACGTGGAAAACGCAGCTGGGGAGGGCAGGACAGTTTGTTGTCACTGACTATGAAACTTTATCTCAGAAGAAGGTGGGCCCAAGATATGTCTTGGTCTCAACTGAAAAATGCAGAGGTTTTCTTTTTGCATTGGAGAGGACTGAATTTTATAGTGTTGAGTGAGAAAATTATGACATCATTGTAAAATCCTGTTAAACATCTTCAATGTTTTTTTAAAAGCAAGGATAATTAATACCTGAATATTTGGCAACTTGAATGTTTGGCGTTTTTTTAAGTATTAAAATATGAAAGAGCTAAGTGGTATTACCGATCTTAAGAAGACCTAGGAAGCAATTGCTGTAATTTGGGCTGTTGCTGAGAGCACAAGTGGCAATTATAGAAGAGAGGGATCAAATAGCCACTAAGATTGAATAGCCACTAAATCTGTTGGGAGTTAGAGTTCTTCTGAATGAGTCTTCTGGGAGGAAATGTGCCTGTTCCTGGCGTGTTCTCCCCCTTCCATCTTTGCAGATCAGCTAGGTTGCTTTTCATCCATGTGTAGTTGCAGGAGCAGCAGAACTAGTGCACAGGGGAGGAAGTAGCGGAAGGGAGAAACCACCTCTTGCAAGAGCAGCCCACATTCAGAGCAGCTTCAAGTAATCATGAACCTGCCTCCTAAAACATTGCTTTTAAGCACTTTCACCACTGCACAGTGGCAAGGTGCTTAAAGTGTGCCCTAAGCTGTTGATTATTCTGGTCTAAAGCTATTCCTCTTCATGAGGAGTGGAGAACAGATTGAGTCTCTTTAGTTTTTCGGGCTGAGCAAAGCATACTGCAGAGCACTAGCTTAAGGTTTGATACACACAGCCACAGGACACACATGGATCTTGGGTGATATCTCAGATTTACCTGATGGTGCTGGATGCTAATGTTCTCTTTTTCTCAGTGCAGCAGGAGTAAAGAGCACATCTCCCCCTATACTTGGCTGATGCAGGAGTTCCAAAATGGATAACTATCTAGCACGCTAGAAAAGCTGACTTACATAAGCAGAAGCAGCTTGCATGATCTCTTGAAGCAGTATTCGTGTGATCTAAGGGCAGCTAAGGGGAAGAAGATGCCTGGTGAGGGCCCGAAAGCAGAGTTACAACTGGCTAAACTGCTACTTGTTTCTGTCAGACTTTTGATTTAGGCCAGTGAAGATTTGTTCAAGGGTGGAAGCTTCAGTGTTTGGCTGCATTTGAAATATTTGAAAGTAGCAACATTTATTTAATGGGAAGAAGAGAAACACTGTCCTCTTGTCTGTGATGCATCTGTCTCTTTCCATAAGCAGAATATCACTGTAAAATTCAGGCAAAAAATGCAGAACAGGAACAAGAATTTCTCAGGCCGTTGTGCAGAAGTACCTGTAATTACAGAAATGAAGTTTCATAATTTAGTATACCACAGAAAGAAAACACAGCTAAGCCATGTGAAAATTGGAAGCTGAAAATAACTTCCAGTTGGTATGGTTTCTGAGAAGAAAATGCATAATCGGAGGAAAAGACAGACAGCTTTTAGGGAAGAATTGGTTTTCATCACAGGAAGACCATCCCTGTGTTCCAGATGTCATACTAGCTGTAGAAGAAGGTGGCAGCTCCACTGTATGAGGTTCAGCAAGGCAGAACGTCATTGCAATGCTTTTTTTCTTGAGTCACCTGCTTGTTGATATGTGTATGAATAATTTTCTTCTTTTTAAAGGGAACAGAGAGCCATAGACCTGTACAAGCAATTGAAAACAAGACCTCCAGGTATGGAAGGAGATGGTTCAAAGACTGTGTCACACTCATACCCCATGACTAATTTTTCTGAGCTCAAGCACAGAAAATACTGTTTAGGAGAGGCAAATGATTGTATTAAAGTTAACCAGACTCAAGGGCATGCCTTAAGCTGATTTCTTCTTTTTGCTGAGCCTAGAGCTCCCAAATTTCTTTAGTCATGTTCCTCAGCCCTGGGTTTGTCTTTGGGCTTTCAGTCTTGGAGCATCTGCCCCATAACACGTCTGCCTTCTGGCATTCTGTGCCTTTTTTCCTGCCTCCAGTACTACTGCTTTACTCCTCCCAGACATGGGGGAAGAACTGCTGTTCCTGTGTCATCACTCCAACCCAACAACAATCTCTTTTCTCCCTCTTCTCTCTCAGTTATACTGGATGGAGCCTCATGTTTGGGGATTATTATGTTCTGAACATTGTACTGCTGAGCAGAAGGATTTAGTTATTTGTGCATTTGGCAACTGCCTGCAGTCCTTACTGAAGCCAGTAAGGGTGGGTGGAATTGTATACGTTTCTGTGGAGATAAGAGACGTAAAGGAAAAGCTGTGCCTATTGAGAGATGGTGACAGATTTTAAGATGTTTCATTGTGCTTCGGTTTGCTTGGCTGCACTTGTGAAGTCACATCTTTCCTTGACTCTGGGTGTTTGTGTCCAGAGTGGCCCCTCACTGAAAAGCAATTTACTGATGTGGTGATTGATGGCTCTTCCAGATCATGCCTACAGTGACAGCACGGACATGGTGAAGATCATTGTGCAGACAGTACAGAGCCAAGACCGAGTTCTCAAGGAGCTCTTTGGCCATCTCAGGTACATTATGCAGAAAAAAACCCCCAAAAATTTACAGCATGTGTAGCTTTGTAGCAGGAAGGGAGAGGGAAAACCATGGAGATCAGAGCCCAAAAGTTCCATCAACAGTACACATTTCTCATAGCAATGTTAATTCTACTCCTTTGTGTCTGTGTTGAATTTCCACTACTTTTTTAAAAACATATAGCTAATGGGGAAGGGGAGAAGAATGCAATGGCTTGTACAGTTAGCATCCAAGAGTTCGCTTTGAAACAAGACAAATTCTGCCAGTGTTTAGGTTGGGATTAAAATCTTAAGGGGGAGGAAAAAAGTGTAACAACTGAGAAGATACCACAGTGATTTATTCATTAATTCTTCAAGTAGCTCAGAAAAAATGTCATTATGCAGATCTCAGTAGTCAGCAAAGCATGATTTAGTTTTATTTTCATGCCTGGCTTATGCTTAGTAGGTCCCATAAAGAAAGTTGATAGCTATGGTATGGTCAGCCCACAGAAACCAACATAGACAAGAGAAGATTAATAAAGTACCGTGGTTGAGTTGCTGTGCTGTCCATTGTCATCAGGATCAATTTTTGCATTTCAATGTTGTGGTTGTTAATAATAGTGTCACCTGCCTGCTTTTTTGAGTCTTAACTGGACTTAGAAAAGTCCAAGGGTCCCTCCAGTCTTGCAGGTAATGTACATGCAGCTGTCACAGGGTTGTGCTAAGAGAAAGGGGTGTTGTCACAGAATTTTTCTTGAATGCCAAGTGAGGCTTTTGGTTTTGCCAGGACGTATTGTCACACAAGCTGGAAGGTAACTTTGTGTTTGTTTTTTTGCTATAGCAAGCTCTTGGGCTGTAAGCAGAAGATCATTGACTTGCTCCCAAAGATTGAAGTAGCTTTAAATAACATCAAGGAAGCTGACAACTCAGTGATGCAGATGCAGGGCAAAAGACAAAGGGAGATATGGCATTTGCTGAAAATTGCTTGTGTAAGTAGCTTTTGGACTATTCGTTTGCTCTTCCTGCCAGTGGACATCAAATGAAACTCTGAAGAAACCAAACAGGGTAACTTCCACAGAATGGTTGACTTCACTCTAGAGAAGGGAAATTTGAGATGCTAAAAGTTGACACAGGTTTAGAAATGGGGTAGACAAATTCATGGAAAAGAAGCCTAGCACAGGAGTGCTTGGTCCCGGTAATTCATCAAACTGCAAATCGCTGGTGGCTGCAGTACGGTAGACATGCCAGAATGTGTGCCTTGTTCTTACATTCTGTGAATGTCTAGTGTTGGCTGCTGTTGGAGGGCCTACACTGGGATTGGTGAACTTCAGCCTAGTGTATTAAACCTGTCTTGACTTTAGCGCTGCAAAACCGAAATAGGTGCTTACCTGGTTAGTCTAAGGTGTTTAAAGACTACATTGCTTTTTCTGCATCAATTATCGTGACTGTACAGCTGAAGAAGTCTCCTGATTTCCACATGCCTACATTCAAGGTTAGCGTAGGAACTAAGTATGTCTTTCCACTGTCAGGAGAGTTGCTGCTGTGTATGACTCACAGTTTAGGACATGGCACCACCTCCTAATTCTTCAGTGTAGAAGACATGCAGTGTACAACATGGGTGACTTCTATGCAGAGACATTTGGTACCAGCTATTTGCAGAACTGTGGATGGTTGACTTGCCAGCCACAGGCATGGCCTTGATTGTTTGTATATGTTACAAAGAGTGCTTATGTTTAATCACAAGTCCTGCGTACAAAATAATTAAGCCTGACTAAATTCTTCCTTTGTCCATCACAGCAGATGAATTTCTTTTTTCTAGACTCAGAGTTCTTCTCGATCGCTGGTAAGCTCCAGCCTGGAAGGGTCAGCCTCAACTCCAGCAGCCATGTGGCTCCCACAGAGCTCCTCAGGGGACGTACCTCACCCTCTGTCATCGATGCCAACTCCCGAAGATGGGTAAGAGCTATTGGGAGAGGAAGCCACTGCAGAGAAGTCAGTGTAGCCGTTTTGTATGCATACACTCTGAAATCCTGTCCTTTGCCACCAGAGTCTCCAGTGCTTAGGGGCCCTGAGGTGCACATCTTCATCACAGCCCATGTGGTGGTTTTTGGATATGCTGGGCAGAGAGAGTTTCGGCATACCAGACTACCTCTGAAGGAAACGTTGTTCAACTCCTGACTGGAGTTTTAGTAACTTACTTCTGGCCATACCGCAGCAATGAGGTTTTGAGCCAAAATGCAGTTTCTTTTCATGCCAAAGTTCTGGTGCAAGTCCCCAGATAAATCAGGCTGTATTTAGTGTTTTTATAGCTTCAGTGATTTTAAAAAGTCTTAATTCAAATGGAGGTCTGAAGTCGGGGTCAGTACTAAGCAATCCATTTCATCCAACATCTGGGAGGAGTTGTCCTTCCAAAAAATACTTCAGTAGCTCGTATGTTACTAAAGCTCTAAAAAATCAGGAGTTAGGTTGAACTCTTTCTTCAGAAACCTCTGTGCTGTGGTCGTGAGTAAGTTCCGCATACCACTCTCGGCTAAAGCTTGTGATCGCCATCAGCTAGCACTGTGCTCTTAATTTCTTGCATGTCATGTTATTCTGTCTTGGGGTTGGATTTGGTTATTAAGGCCCCTCTCTCAACCAATCCTAGCTGAGTAAGAGAATTGTCAGGAGCTGAGGTGTTTTTCCTCTTCCCTCCACTTCGTTAGCTATTTTACTTCCAGTCAGCATAACAGAAGGGAAGGTGCCCCTCAAAGACTGCTCAGCCCTTGGTCTTGTGAGGTTGGGGCAGGGGTTGTGAACATCGGCATCAAACCATTTGGCCATCTCTTTCTTTTTGGGTGGTCAGGGAAATACTTAGGTGATACACATTTTCTAAGCAGGCTTTTGTTGGAAGTAATTTTTCTGATACCATGAGCAACCTTTTCCACTTTCTATTTTCTGTCTGCCACTGCGGGGCAGTGTTTGCCTCTGAGTAATGTGGGGTGATCACCCTTTAATAGGTGCTTTCCTGAACATGGTGCCTTTGAATCACCTCAGAGCTCCTCTTTGAACCATGACGGCACTGTACAAAGAGTAAAGAGATATAAACCTTATGGGGAGTGGGCAGTGATTTCAGGCCTGTTGTACTCAGCTCACTTCCTGGGTTCTGTAAGGCTGAGTTTCAGTGTGGTTTGTGCAGTTCCTCTGTGAGGAAGGAACGCAAATCCACACTTCCAGGGTGGAGATCTGCAGGATGCCACCTGAAGGCATGTTTTTGTGCCCTACAAGGTAGCTCCTACAATTGCAGAGAATTATAAATCGGGTTTTTGTGTTCATTGTCTTCTGGAGTTTTTTTCCCCGCAGTGTAGATCTTTTTGGTGTTGGTCTTACTTTGTATTTTAAGGCTGTCATCTTATGCCTTTCTTTCCCTGCAGGGAGAATTTTGTTGATGTGATAGAAGAGAATCTGAATTACCTCGAACTCTTTAGCAGTATTTTGCAGGAGGCGAGACAGGAGCAGAACAACAGCATGATGGTAAGTTTGCAGATGTGTCTCTGAGGACCTGATTTTGAAGAGCCATAGCAGGGTCCTCTAGGGCTGTGGAGAACTCCTTAATTAGAGTAATTTGTGATGATGTGAGTTGCTGTGGCTGGCTGTAGAGCTTGCATTCTCAACTGGAGAGCCCTAATTTGTGTCACTGTACTGGAACGGGCAGGGTTCTCCATTTCCAGAGCCCTTTCCTGATCATTAAATGAAGCTCAGCTCTTCGCACAAATAGGTGTTTGAAATAGCAAGAAATGACAAAAATAGATAACGATCACCCAGACATTTTGATGCGATCTGAAACTCTGTTCCTGAACTAGTCATTGAGGCCAGTAAGTTACTGCTCAAAAGAGCTGCGTTACCAGAAGAATGAAGAGCACGACACATATACCGGTCTTCTAGAAGAGGCTTTCAGCTGGGTTTAGAGACTGTATCATAGAAGCACCTGTATAAATATAATGAGAAAATTACAATTAGGCATGTAGATTGACCTGTTTATAATGGAGAAGAGTCAATACAGGTTCTATTAGCATGAGATTGTCTCACGAATTTATTACATACCTGTAAAGATGTCAGAGATCTACTGGTACCCTGTAACTTGGATTTTCAGAACACTACTTAAAGGTCTCTTTACGGATAACTTCCATTCTCATGGGATAAAAAAGTTGAAGGTGTTTACGAATTGTAACTGCTGAAATAACAAGGAACAGAGGGTTGGGGAAATGGAGGTGGTTGATAAAATGGAGCTCTTGTAATTCATAAACATTTTAATGTTCTAATGTTTATGAATAGCAGTAAACAGTGAAACAGTGAACTGAAAGTTTACTGGAGTTATTAAGTTATTTGGGATGGTGAAATGAAAACATAGTGAGAGTTACAGATGACACTGTAATAGCAAGGGATTGAGCAATATGAATGGGGAAATGAAATTACCTACTGGTTAAGGCAAAGTAGTTATGCTAGCAGGGAAAACAGCCTTAATTATGCATACCCTCGTCTTTATCCATTGGTTGATGAATGCTTTGTTCAGTTCTGACAGGGTTGGTGTCAATTGTGTAATACAGTCTTCTCTCCTGTCTGGTCTCCTTGCTAAGGAGACAAGTGAGAGGCTATGTGACTGGCTTCTTACATGTCAATCATCCATGTCCTGTCATGTCCCATGTATCATGCCAAGGTGCAGCATCTGTCTCTGACATGTTTTAGCCCAGAAAGATCATTCATTGTTGTGGAATCACACTCTGCAGATCAGCACCTGTTCTGTTATGTTTGGTTTCTTTCTCCTTTTCCTTGGATGAGGGGACAGAAGTTAGGCAACAGGAAAGCAGCAGGAAATGGGATTTGTCCTCTTCAATTCACTTTGGAAAAAATGGAGGAAAAAAGAAGTAACAACTCCAAGAACCTTTTCTCTGTTCTTGTTACATTTCACTTGGAGCCTTTCTTTTTCAGTTGTGTTCTTGCATTACAGTATGTCCTGTGGTGCACTAGGAATCCCAGCAGTAGGTTTTGTGCAGGCACACAATGTAATTTCCAAAGGGAGTAGAGTCTGTGACATGCCTGAGCACTAGTGCTACATGCAAGAAGTATGGGGGATTTTGCACTGGGGTTAAACCAAACTGTGACATTGTGAGATTATTTTTCAGCTGTTGGATCAACATGATTCTTCGAGAAGAGAGAGATGTTGGATACTGAGTGTCCTTTGATCACCGCCTTGGAAATGTGCATTCAGTAGCTGGTTCCCATACTTCAGTTGTTTCCTTGCTGCTTCTTTCAGAGTTTTGACTGGAGCTGGCTGAAATAGCCAAAGGAGTCGACATGCTGCTGTCTGCAAAGTGCCTGCATGCTGAGAGGTGGCCTGGCAGCCTTGGGTGTGATGAGCTGGAGGGGACTGGTGAATCAATCACCCTGTGTTTTGTAAACCCTGGTGGAGTTGATTACAAAGGTGGCGGTCGGTAGCAGCTACACCGCTGGCAGTAACAAACACCATTTCACGGACTTGTTGCCTCGTTGGGCCTTCAAGTAAACGAGCAGCCTGCCCGCCGGAGACGCCCCTGCAGCGCCCGCTGCCTGTCCCGGGGAGCCGGCGCCGGAGGCCGTGGCCCCGCAGAACCGCTCCGGGAGAGGGCGGAGAGCCAGGGGTGGTGGCTGCCGCAGGGCCTCCCGCCGCTTGTCACGCTGCTCACGTGTGTAATATGAATGTATAGATTATATATATATATATTTTAAATCGAACTGACTGCAATAAATGCTGTGGAGAGGCGCTACGTTTCCCCTCTCTGGGGGCCGGCGGGCCGTCGCCCTCACGCCGTTGCCGCGCAACAGGGCGGCGGCCCGCGAGCCATGACGCCATCGGTAGGCGCCGCGCGACGCGCTCCCTGCCCGCCCCGCGCAGTCGGAGGGGCGGTGCGCGTGCGGGGCGGGAGCGGCGCCTCGGCCGCACGTGGGCTCGCGGCGGCGGCGGCAGGTATGGGGCGCGCGAGGAGGGGGAGGCGGGAGCAGGCGCCCGGCCCGGCCCGGCTGTGCGTGACTCGCGGGGCGGGGCGGGCCGGGGGTCGCTGCTCAGGAAGCGACCTGAGGCGCGGGCGCGGCGGCGGGAGCCCAGGGCCGCGAGGCGGCTGCCGTCGCCCTTCCCCCGGCGCCGGGGGCGGCGTGAGGCGGTGCTGCAGCCTCGCGGAGAGGAGGCGACGGGCCCCCCGCGCAGAGCGGGGCCGCCTGGGCGCTGTGAGGGCGTTCCCGGCTTGTCGGTCCAGAAGCTGAGGGAGTTTTGCTGTCGGAAAAGGAGCAGCGGCGCCGTCAGGAGAGAGGTGAAGCTGTTCACGCAGACTGGGGATAACTGGCCGCCCAGCGCCCAGGCGAAGCGCTGCACCCGGTTTAACTGCCTCTGTCCCGCAGGTGAGGCGAGGATGACCATGGCCCAGGCCGGAGCCGTAGTTGCAGCTGCCACGGGACTCCTCATCTTCCTCCTCTACTCCTCAATTCACAAGGTTGAGGAGGGGCACCTGGCTGTGTACTACAGGTACTGTTCCCAGCCAGTACCCTTGATGGCTTCTGTAGCTTTCCCTAGGCTTCTGTGTCTGGGTTGGGATTCATCCCTGGCCTCGGATCAGCTCAGGAGGCAATTGCTCTCTCCCGTGTTCCCCTCGAGGTGGGTAGACCCTGTTGTTTCTGCCTCTTGCACCAGAAACAACGTGGGCCTGGATAGCCTGGCTCTGTGCAGAACCATTCTGAGTTTTGGTCTTTCTGAATTCTCAGCTGCTTTTCCTTCCTTACTTTCCTTCCCTTTTCTGAGCGTAATTTTGATTTCAAAGCTTAGAGAACTGAAGCTGTTGGTCCGTCCAGTCTTCATGGCTGGTGATCTCTCCCTCTTACATCAAATGCTGTCACCACAGTCCTAAGACTCTTGGCCAGCCAGAGTATGTGCTTCCGTGTTGCTTTGCAATGGGTCTTCTCCCTGACTCTGGGCTCGTAGCTGGCCTGAATAGTGCCTGTAGAGTAACTCGTTCCACAACAGTGAGTGGTCATAGTCACTTAGTGCCACCTTTTTACTACATTTTGCTTCAAATTTGAATAAAGAAACAGAGAAGTTCAGCACTAGTCTTTTTGCATTTTTTGCTTTTTTTTTTTTTATTTTAGTCCTGTCTTTTCTACCCTTTCCACTCACCACCATGGGCCAGTTTTCTTTGCGCTGCTCTTTCTTTTAATTACAAGCGTGTTGAACAGCATGGACCCTTGCAGGAAGCTGCAGGAGACCTTATCGTACTACAAGGATCTATCGCGTAGAGCTGTCCTCCGTCTCCTGTCTTTTAGCCACCTGCTGGTCCCCATGAGAGGCTGTGGGTTTTCTTTGTGCTTTGGGTAAGGGACTGTGCTGAATGTCTTGTGGAAATCCAAACTCGCAGTATCATATCAACTGCTGGATTTTTCCATGGTTACCAGTGAACTGTTTAGAGAGGAAAATCTGTGTTCTTGAAGCTCCATGCAGTGTTGCAACAATGGAAGAATTTAGCAATATCTGCCTGCTCTAAAAGTTAATTGCTCACAGGACTGAAGCAAATGATTGTTGAGTTGCAGCAGACAAGTATCATGCAGTCAGTTCTGTTATAGGGGAACTGGTGGCACATTTGGTGCAGGTGAGTAATATAATTTGCACTACCACAGTTGTGACCCCTGCCTATATGTATTTGCTCACTCTCAAAGCCAGCACTTGCTTTTTTCCAGCTGCTAGAGCCTTTTCCCATTTTCTTTCTCTCTCTGTAGGGGTGGTGCATTGTTAACTAGTCCAAGTGGACCAGGTTACCACATCATGCTCCCATTCATTACCACATTCAAATCCGTGCAGGTTAGTATCTTCTCATCTTAGTAGAGGGTGGGTAGGAGCAGATGGCAATAGGGATGTTGCCGGATGGCGGTGTCTTGGGCAACTGGTGTTTGCAGAGCCCTTGGTTCCTTCTGCCTTAGGCGCCAGACCCAGCTGTGTGCTAGGACTTGTCCTTTTGGTGGAATCTCCACAACATGCGTGTGTGTTGCCTGGGACAGGAGATGTCTTACTCTAGGAGCACAGTATGTGTGTGTGGCCCTAATTGTTTCCCAGTAGAGCTGCAGGAGCTGAGAGTAGGGAAATGAGCACAGCTGCATTTTTGTCTCCCAAAAGGCAAGTTGAAAAGAAGTCTGTCTTCTGCCTGCATGTGCAAAAGTCAGGAGGGAAGCAGAGGACACGTTTTGGGCTCCATGTGTCTGTGTAATGGTTGTGAGAGTCTGGGCACAGCATGATCTTCCTGGAGAATGGAGCGATTTTGTGAGCATTGATTGTCTTTTTGTTTCAGACCACGTTGCAGACTGACGAAGTGAAAAATGTGCCCTGTGGGACAAGGTACGGTTTTCCTTTGTATGTCTTCTGGTGATGAACAGATGCACTCTATCGTGTAGTTTGCAGCTAGTCATTTACGATGCTGTGACACACAGGCTGAAAAATAAAGGCACATGCCCTAAAATTAGTCCCAAAGATACACATATACGTCACACTTACAAATAGTAGAGCAGGAGGTATGGGAGGTAGTGCTCTTGCTTTCACTGGAATTGATGTTCAGAGGGTATTTGCACTTAGAGTGATATTCTCTTGATTTTTCTTGGTTTCATCCCTTGATTACTCTGATAGCCCGTTGCTTGTGCTTTGGTGTGTCCTCTGCCTTGCAGTATCTCTAGTATGAATCTTGCGGCTAATACCAGTGTTGACCCTAGCAGTGGGCAGAAGTAAATAGTGAATGGGAATCCTCCTGATGGGAGACAATTCATTTCAGAATCATCTCAAGAAATGAGTCTCCTGGAGTTGTTTGGGCATTTTTGGAATTGACATTTCACCTGACATAGAGAGTGAGAAGGAATAAAGAAGAATCCTGTGCATGCATGGCACCTGCCTGCTTCATGGTTAAGCAGATCCTGTTGTCAGCAGACATCTGTATAGTTTTAACAAGCAGAGTAGTAACAGGAGAGTACTAGTTGAGCTGGGTTGCAAGATCCTGTTGTGTTGGTTCATTCACAAGTTAGTGATGACCAAATCTGTTTCTTCAGGAGAAAACCAAAACTGGTGATACTCCTTGTTTTTCAGTGTTAGGGTACTCAACAATATTTCTGTTTGGAAAAAAAAAAAAAAAAGTATGACATGAATGATGACACAGAACAGCAGTGTTGAAATGAAAAGTTGAATGTTAGTGGGAACATTAATGAGGCAGAGTTAATTTTTATCTGGTTTAGTCCTTATTGACATGACTTCTTGGAATTATTCCTATAGCGACTCATCAGACATCACTTGGGTTTAAATATTAACATAAAGTTCTCATGGATCCTAGGTGGTTTTAGTTTTAGATCTCAAACCTCTTTCAGGAGTGTCTGTAAATAATGCTAGTGTTTGGTGCTGCAGGCAGGGCTTTGTGGTCAGGTGAAGAGTCTTTAGGTCAAGTGAAAAGTGATTGCAGGAAGGAAGAGTAAGACTCAGTATGTTCTATAGCCATATCTTTTTAAATAGCACAGTTAAAAATGTAAGTCATCAGAGCAGAGTTTTAGCTAAGTGTTTAATGTCAACTTGTAGCTCGCTCATAAGTAGCGTAAATAGGAGTAATACTTCACTTGCTGGATGTTGTAAAACAACATCACGTCTCTGGGCCAGGCATGGCATCCTGCTGTCCTGCAAGCCTGCTCAACAGACCAAGGACACCTTTCCACTGAAGCTTAACCACGTAAGATACGCCAACACAGTCCATATTAAACTGTGCTGCTTTGACCCTGCTTGCACAGAGAGGTTCGATGAGATGACCTCTAGAGGTCCCTGACAGCCTCAACTATTCTGTGCATCTGTGATTTAGGAGATAAGTATACTGTTTAGTTCTGTATAGTTAGTTCATTAAGTTGCTGTTACATTTCAGCATTGCAGGATTCAGTTGTGTGGTACGGGTGGTTGTGAACTCACAGGTGATAAACATGCGTTAAATCACCAAGCAGCTGGTGAAATAGTTCTTAGTTAATAATTAAATATACTCCTGACCAAAGGTCCCAGTAGCCCTGTTCATTTTTATGGTGTTGTTCAGGAGCCTTTAAATTTGCTGCATTTGGAATCAAAAGTCTGCAGCTGCTTGTGGCAAAACTTTGAATACAGATTTCCATGATAAAATATAAGCTTATAAATAACAAATGGATCAAATCTGAAATTTCACTATCCCGTTTTGAAGTTCATTGCAAGAATAGATCCTAAACAGATTAAACATCTGTAATTGTGTATTAAACCATCGAATTTTAAAGCTGGGTTTCTCTTCCACCATATTCATGTTTCTAACCCCTGTATCTTCTTCTACATTAAGAAGCTTCTGAATGGCTGTGTGGGTGTCCCATCCCCAATTTCTGCCTTACCTGTCATGTTTATACTTGACAGTATTAAGTGAATACATTAAATACAGATTTTAAAATACTTTGGCACCAGATGACTATTTCTCATAAAACAGCTGTCACCCCAGAGATGAAAACAGTTTCATTACAGCAGGTAGAATATGTATCTCCTCTAAGCTGTGAATTGCCTCTGGTGTCTGAGATTTCTGGCTTTCCCCAACAAGAAAATGCATGCACAGTTCCTTGGAAAGTTCATCAGTTTCCTCATGGCAGGTCTGCTGATCTCTAAAAACTGATGGAAAATCAGTTCAATTAATTAGTTTTAGAAGAGCGAAGTATTCCAAAGGACTGGCTCAAAGAATTAATCACGAATTAATATATTCACAAGTATACTAACTGTAGAATAAAATAAATGGCTTGAAATTGGTGTCATGCAAATATTGCGTGAGAGAATTAGGTAAGTGGCATTTTTCATAGAAACCGAACTGGAAAGAATCTTGCTAAATACAGCACAGGTTTTTACAACCGTAGAATCATAGAATGGTTTGGGTTGGAAGGGACCTTACAGGTCATCTAATTCCAACCCCCCTGCCATGGGCAGGCACACCTTCCACTAGACCAGGTTGCTCAAAGCCGTGTCCAACCTGGCCTTGAACACTTCCAGGGAGGGGGCATCGCCAGCTTCTCTGAGCAACCTGTTCCAGTGTCTCACCACCCTCATCATAAAGAATTTCTTTGTTGTAGCTAACCTAAATCTTCCCTCTTTCAGCTTGAAGCCGTTGCCTCTTGTCCTATCTCTAGATGCCCTTGTAAGAAGTCCCTCTCCAGCTTTCCTATAGGCCCCCTTCGTGTACTGGAAGGCTGCTGTAAGGTCTCACCGCAGACTTCTCTTCTCCAGGCTGAGCAGCCCCAACTCTCTCAGCCTTTCCTCCTAGGAGAGGTGCTCCATGGCTCTGATCATTTCTGTGGCCCTCCTCTGGAACCCGCTCCAGCAAGTCCATGTCCTTCCTGTGCTGAAGGCTCCAGAGCTGGATGCAGGACTCCGGGTGGGATCTCAGCAGAACAGAGTAGAGGGGCAGAATCACCACACTCGCCCTGCTGGCCACACTTCTCTTGATGCAGCCCAGGATACAGTTGGCCTTCTGACTGTGAACGCACATTGCCAGGTCATGTTGAGCTTCTTGTCAACCAGCACCCCGAAGTCCTTCTCGACAGTGTTGCTCTCGGTCCATTCCCTGACCAGCCTGTATTTGTGCTTGGGATTGCCCCAGCCCATGTGCAGGACCTTGCACTTGGCCTTGTTGAACTTCGTGAGGTTCACATGGTCCCACCTCTCAAGCCTGTCAAGGTCCCTCTGGATGGCATCCCCTCCAGCATGTCAACTGCACCACAGAGCTTGGTGTCATTGGCAAACTTGCCAAGGGTGCACTCAATCCCACTGTCCATGCTGCCGACAAAGGTGTTAAACACTACTAGTCACCGTACTGACCTATGAGGAACACCACTCATCACAGGTCTCCACTTGGACATTGAGCCTTTGGATGCAACTCTTTGAGTGCAACAATCCAGACAAGAAACAGTCGGGACACTAAGGAGTAGTATTGCTCAAGCATTAGAGGTTTATTTGCAAAGGTGTAAGAGTCTTGTGTTCATGCTACAGATCCCTGGCAGGAATGCAAACAGAGCACTGGAGGAATGCTGTTCTGGAGAGATCTCTGTGAGCCAGTCATGTGGAAAAATGTGTCATGAATATTGCAAGTGGATGTATTGCATTAATCCTTGTATTTCTAGACAGACCAGATCTGACCTTTGTAGCCCAGTTTTTACACACTCTGATTACCTAACCTACTCTGGTCTTGTTTGTGGTCAGGTCTAGCAATCAGCATTAAACCTTCCCCTTTTTTTTATGGCTTCTTTTTCATGGCAACGTCCTTCAGTTTTTCCCTGGCATAAGCTAAAATCTGGAAATGCATGAGGCTTTTTAAAGTCTACTGAAATGCCCGCTAGTGTAAGTTAGTGCCACGCGCCCTTTCACCTTGTCCTCTAAAGTTGGGCACTTTTGCTGCATAGTTATGCATACTGAAATACATCTCGCAGGTGCGTGTAGTCTATGTGTTAATCCTCCTTTCAGACTTCCTGTGGATTTCATCTTGTTCCTCTGCTTCTGACCAAAGAGCCTGCTCAACTCAGTGCTGCTTTACCTGACCAACCTCATGAGCAGCTCTGTGGTGAGGACCTTGGGGGGTGTTAGTAGACCTTACAGAGACTGCAAGTGGTGGTGTTAGAAAGGCTGTGGAAACTGTGGTGGAGAGTTGCAAGCACTGGAAATCTCCCCGTGGGAGTCACCCTGCCATGCATCTGGCAAGAAGCAGGCTTTGGCAAACAAGGATGTTTTGAGAGTGGTAGTGTTTTGTCGAAATGGAAAGCGCGCTGTCTGAGCCAACGTTTAAGTTGTATGTGTCAAAGGGCAAGTAAAGCAGCTGTGGGTGGTGAGAGTATTTGTACAGTTTTGGGTCAGCAAGGTGTGTGAGTTGTCCCACATCAGTGCATGATGCTTTGCCAGAACAG
This sequence comes from Opisthocomus hoazin, assembly GCF_030867145.1. Classification (NCBI taxonomy): domain Eukaryota; kingdom Metazoa; phylum Chordata; class Aves; order Opisthocomiformes; family Opisthocomidae; genus Opisthocomus; species Opisthocomus hoazin. The sequence goes on along the minus strand of NC_134419.1, from coordinate 58,507,963 downwards.
CTGTCCCAAAACTGCCCAGGACAGTATATCCTGCACCCCAGGAGTTTACGAACATCTTCTGGACCAGGCTGTTTGAGAGGAGGTCTTGGCTGAGATGCTCGCTTTAAGATCAGTGCTACAATTCAGTTTGGCTCCTGGCTTGACAGCAGCAAAGTCCAGAGGGACATCCTCACTGCACAAACTGAAATGATGATGGCTCCAGTAGCTGGATGGATGGAAAGCGCAGTGTAAGTGCTTTGTAGGCTTGGGTTAACCTTAAGCCCTCAGTGGGGAAACAGGTAGCCAGCATATCTGGGCTCTGAGTAGCACCTGTTTCCTCAAAGCCATTGCCCGACCAACAGGACTGATATAATTCCCTTACACCGCACCCTGTTGACCTACGCTGGTTGAGATCCTTGCAAGGGTTGCTGTGGGTAGTGTTGATTGAGTCAGACGGGCAGCAGGCCGTCCTCTCTGGTCTGAGGTGCCAGCCTTTCTTGCATGTGAGATCATGAGGGGCTGTGGGTGAGTCCTGCTTAGGAGGTGGATTGTCTCAGGTACTCTCTTTTTCCTGCTAACATCCCTGTAAAATTGAAATGCCAAAAGGACCACAGCAATAAGGATGTGCAGTGGAGAAGACTGATGGAAGAAGCCCACACACACAGTTTTGGTTCTTCACCAGGATATTTAGAAGATACCCCAAGATGGTGGCTGGGTTTCCCTGTCCTGGTGGAGATGTCATAAGGTGACTGGAACAAATCAGGAGGATGAAAGCAGGTTCAGAAGGTCATGAGGAATACTGTTGGACGTCACTTGCAATGATAAATAGTCATTTTAGTGGATGCGATGGGACAGTTAGAGTATAGAACAGGTGAGATGGAGAAAAACATATACCATGCCATTATAGCTGCTTGTGCAGCCTGACATACCTATAAGGGATCCATAAGCCTATCTTATTTGCAGATAATAGTAACAGTGCTTAAGAGAGAGCTAGCAAGAATGACCATGGTGTAAAGTGAAATCTTGAGTAAAAAAGATTAGTACTCTTGATAGTAGTATCTCACTGGGAAATAAGTCTTTCTCTAGGCACAAATATCTTTTCTGCTGGCTTGTCCCTTCCAGCAGGCAAGTTCAGTTCATCACCAATGTTTTTACCTCATAGCTTGCCATTAAGCAGGAAGGTTGGCAGAGCAAATGCAGGCTGTGGCTAGGAGACCTTTTCGAAAACAGCACAGACACGGGGGGCAAGTTCAGGTGATTTTTCTGTAGACTTAGCTTTCAACTGCCAGAGATTAAGATCTGCAAAATAAGAAACAGACTTTCTCATGGGGGATACATTTGAGTTAAAACACCCCAGAGAGTAAGTTTGGAAATTTGAAAGGTCTGCTTCTGGGGAACAGCTGTCTACGCAGTTTCTGCTAAAGCGTCTCATTAGTTATTTGCCTTTGCCCTGAGGACAAAATCGCAAGAGTGCTTTAGAAATACACTCCTGAGAGACCTATGAACAGTTGAAAATTGAGGGGTTTTTTCTTCACTGTAGAGTTTGTGCTTTTCCCCGGTGCCACAGGTACCCAGGGGTGGGTGTGATCTGCTGAAAGACACATCAGTAAGAGCAGAGGCTGGGATCAAGCCCCACCTCTGATTCGCTCTTTGTTCTGCCGATCTGGCAGAGAGGACTGCCTACAGGCTTCTTCTGATGAGGGATCTGGAGCTTCTTGACAGTGCACATAGCTGGGTGCATGTGCACAGTTGTGGTGTTACTGAACAGCTGTTTGCAACATGACGTTGATGCAAGGAACATGAATTTAAGTCTGTTACATGCTTTGTTTCTTCCTTTGTAACAGAGGACTTGTCAGCTTCCTGCTGGAGTTAGTAAATGCATGAACTTAAACTAAGGGCTTTTTATTTAAAATGTATTTGCTGCCTAGGAGAGCTGCGGTGCATCTGCAGTTTGTGTCTGCTCTACTGCTTGCAGGTGTTGTCTGCTTTCCTTTTTGTCTTCCTTTTGTTGTGCTGGATTTCCCCTTTCTGATAGTTGCAGTTACATTCCTGTTCAAAAACATTTTCCTTTTGCTGACTAAGTAGGAGATAACAAAGTGAAGCAAAAGTGCTTTGCAGACTTGCTGGAGCACGCTTTTGATTTATGCAGAGAGGGGCCAGTCTGTACAAAGCCGGGATTTGCTACCATCTAACTGAAAAATGCTTAAGAAGTCAGAATTGTTCTGGGTAAATTTAGTAAAAGAGGGAAAAGGATGACTTTGCTTTAAATATGGACCACTGTTAACAGTTGCTGTAATAATTCATTAATTCTCTTTTTCACTTGCAGTGGCGGTGTTATGATCTACATTGACCGAATAGAAGTTGTGAATAAATTGGCACCGTATGCAGGTATTTCTCCTCCTGTTCCAACAAGCAGTTGAAACAGTTGTGACTGTCTTCACGCATGATGTAGCCACTCTGTCTTGCTTTGCAAAACTTCCATTTTCTTGTGTGTTGTTATCCTTATGGTTCTCAGTGCTGTAGCACTTAGTTTCATGCATGTATCTGCAAGCTTTTTGAAGAGCCATGGGTTTGCAAAGATGAAAATAAATTCTAGGATTGCTTCTCCCCTGTACATTAGAAAGGTGATGTGTGCTCAAGCAGTGCTATTTCTTGCTGCTGAAGGGGAGACCATCTGTGAAACTAAATACACAGGACAAAGTCCCAGGTGCTTGCCAGCTCAGCTCCTGGGAAAATTACAAAGGCAAAGCCTGCATAGGAGCCTCTTGCCTTCTTATTTAACCGGCTGCCAAACCCAAGACCCACACAGCATTTTTTTTCCAGCAGTATTGCTTAACACAAAACACTAGCATTACTGAGGCATTGAAGGGTGAATTAATGATAGAATTGTGAGAATTATACTTCTCGCTTTTAAGTGGTGCATGTTCCTATGCGTACAGGTCCTGGACAGGCTTTACTGTTTCATTTGTTTATGCAGATCTTAAAACAGGACCGTGCAGTCTGTCTGGCTCTAATTACTCTGTTCTTAATCTGTCACATAATCCCAGCAGCACTGGTGGAGGGGACCGCTGCAGTTTTTTCCTCTGACCTCCCACCTGCTCACAGCAGGCTTCTCACTAGCAGCTGGGCAGGGCAGCTGTGGCTTTGTCTAGCCAAGTCCTGAAAAATTCTGAGGATGGAGATCCCCCACCCACTTGTCCCAGTGCTGCACTACTTTACTAATACCATGAGTGTTGCTTTGCGATTGTGTCATTGCAGAAAGCAGTACATGTCAGTGGTGACCTGTGATACTTCTTTTACTTCCACAGTGTACGATATTGTGAGAAACTACACTGCAGATTATGATAAGACCTTGATCTTCAATAAAATTCATCATGAGCTGAATCAGTTCTGCAGTGCCCATACCCTGCAGGAAGTATACATTGAGCTGTTCGGTAAGTGGGTGGCAGCTGGATGCACCCACCGAGTGCTGTGTAATCTCCCTGTTCTGCTGTGGAATATGTTACAGCAGGCTCCTGTGAGCAAACAGCCTCTGTGCTGGAGTTGCAGTCTAGAATCCAGCTCCTTATGTCCGTATGTCACTTCCCATGTAACTTTACTCTTTAATGATTTAGATTTCTTTGTATTTCCACATTTGCACATTGGAATTTGAATTCAGTCCTTTTCCACTTAGGACTGAATTCTGGATGCACACAGTAGCCACTCTGCTCTTGTGTGTGCAGTCATGCCCATTACCTTCACTATGATGATGGTTTTGTCTTGTCTGCTTCTACTTTTATGTCCCTGTTCTGTTGCTGAATTAACTTTCTTTGAAAGCTTCCTTCTGTCTGTTTTTAGCAAGTGAGGGCTGTAAGGGACATGCTCTCAGTTCATTGCAGTGCTCTGTTTTTTTCACAAGGGGGTAGCAGTGGTTCAGGAATTAGCAAATTTAATGTTCTGCTTGTTGGTACCTACCTGTGTCCCCAAAGACATAACAGCATCATGTTCCTTCTTGAATAGCAGAGCAGGGGAAGATGGCTTTATGGAAGATAAAAGGTTGTCAGAGTTTTAGTATTAAGAGACTGTCAGTCTGTGATTGCTGTACTCAGACTTGCCAACTATCTGTAGTCAGAGGGGAGTTTTCTGGTAGTACATGCAGCTTAATCCCTTCATAAATGGCCATTTCTGTGGAAAGATCTTCCTGGAGCTTGGAAGTGACAAAATGCATTTTTTCAGTAGCGAGTACTGGGTCTCAGCTATCTCAAAGGGGGAAAAGAATTCTTGGCCACGAGCTGGCGGGGCTCATTGAGAGGGCTTTAAACTAGGTTCGAAGAGGGAAGGGGATATTGCCCAGCTCACTAGGGATGAGCCTAGGCTTGGAGTGCCAAGGCCAGGGGTGAGATTGACAGCCCAGCTCAAGTGTGTTTACACCAATGCACGTAGCATGGGCAATAAACAGGAGGAGCTGGAAGCCATTATACAGCAGGACGGCTACAACTTGGTCGCCATCACAGAAACGTGGTGGGACAACTCGCATGACTGGCATGCTGTCATAGATGGCTACAGACTCTTTAGGAAAGACAGACCAACAAGGAGAGGTGGGGGAGTTGCTCTGTATGTGAGGGACCAAGTAGAATGCATTGAGCTTGGCCTGGGGGCAAATGAGGACCAAGTTGAAAGCTTGTGGGTTAGAATTAAGGGACAGGCTCATATGGGTGACATTACAGTGGGTGTGTACTACAGGCCACCTGACCAGGAGGAGGAGGTTGATGAGGCCTTCTACAGGCAGCTGCAAGCAGCCTCACAGTCACAGGCCCTGGTTCTCATGGGGGACTTCAACCACCCTGACATCAGCTGGGAAGACCATACAGCTAGGCAGGCGCAATCCAGGAGGTTCCTACAGAGCATCAATGATAACTTTCTGATGCAAGTGGTGGAGGAACCAACAAGGAAAGGCGCGCTGCTGGACCTTATGTTAACAAACAAGGAGGGACTGGTGGAGGATGTGAAGGTTGGAGGTAGACTCGGCTGCAGTGACCATGAAATGGTCGAGTTCAGGATCCTGCGTGGAGGAAGCAGGGCGATAAGCAGGATCAAAACCCTGGACCTCAGGAGGGCTGACTTTGCCCTCTTCAAGGAGCTACTGGGAGGAATCCCGTGGGCCAGGGCTCTCGAAGGCAGGGGGGTCCATGAGTGCTGGTCGCTCTTTAAACAACACTTCTTCCATGCATAGGAGCAATGCATCCCCCTGAGAAAGAAATCTAGCAAAGGAGGCAGGAGACCTGCATGGTTAAACAAGGAGCTTCTAGCAGAGATCAGGCAGAAGAGAAAGGTCCATGGAATGTGGAAAGAGGGGCAGGCCACTTGGGAAGAGTACAGAAACGTGGTGAGAGCATGCAGGGATGCAACGAGGAAGGCCAAGGCTCACCTGGAATTGAAGCTGGCAAGGGATGTCAAAAACAACAAGAAGGGCTTCTTCAACTACATCAGCAGCAAAAGGAAGGCTAGGGACAACGTGGGGCCGCTGCTGAATGAGGCGGGTGTCCTGGTGACGGAGGATGCGGAGAAGGCAGAGCTACTGAATGCCTTCTTTGCTTCAGTCTTCAGTGCTAAGACTGGCCCTCAGGAATCCCAGGCCCCGGAGGTAAGAGAAGAAGCCTACAAAGAGGACGACTTTCCCTTGGTCGAGGAGGACTGTGTGAGGGATCGCTTAAGTGATCTGGATGTCCACAAGTCCATGGGCCCCGATGGAATGCACCCACGAGTGCTGAGGGAGCTGGCGGATGTCATTGCTGAGCCACTCTCCATCATCTTTGAGAGGTCCTGGAGGACAGGAGAGGTGCCCGAGGACTGGAGAAAGGCCAATGTCACTCCAATCTTCAAAAAGGGCAAGAAGGAGGACCCAGGGAACTACAGGCCGGTCAGCCTCACCTCCATCCCTGGAAAGGTGATGGAGCAGCTTATCCTGGAGGCCATCATGAAGCAAGTGGAAGAAAAGAAGGTTCTCAGGAGTAGTCAGCATGGATTCACCAAGGGGAAATCATGCCTGACCAATCTGATAGCTTTCTACAATGACATGACTGGCTGGGTAGACGAAGGGAGAGCCGTGGATGTTGTCTACCTTGACTTCAGCAAGGCTTTCGACACAGTCTCCCATGATATCCTCCTAGGAAAGCTCAGGAAGTGTGGGCTGGATGAGTGGTCAGTGAAGTGGATAGAGAACTGGCTGAATGGCAGAACTCAGAGGGTTGTCATCAGCGGCGTTGAGACTAGTTGGAGGCCGGTAACAAGTGGTGTCCCCCAGGGGTCAGTACTGGGCCCAGTCTTGTTTAACTTCTTCATCAACGACCTGGATGAAGAGTTAGAATGTACCCTCAGCAAGTTTGCTGACGACACCAAACTGGGAGGTGTGGTAGATACACCAGAAGGCTGTGCTGCCATTCAGCGTGACCTGGATAGGCTGGAAAGCTGGGCAGAGAGGAACCTGATGAGGTTCAACAAAGCCAAATGCAGGGTCCTGCACCTGGGGAGGAACAACCCCATACACCAGTACAGGCTTGGTGTGGACCTGCTGGAGAGCAGCTCTGCGGAGAGGGACCTGGGTGTCCTGGTGGACGACAGGTTAACCATGAGCCAGCAGTGTGCCCTGGCTGCCAAGAAAGCCAATGGGATCCTGGGGTGCATCAAGAAGAGTGTGGCCAGCAGGACGAGGGAGGTTCTCCTTCCCCTCTACACTGCCCTAGTGAGTCCTCATCTAGAGTACTGTGTCCAGTTCTGGGCTCCCCAGTTCAAGAAAGATGAGGAGCTACTGGAGAGAGTCCAGCGGAGGGCTACGAGGATGGTGAGGGGACTGGAACATCTGCCCTACGAGGAGAGGTTGAGGGAACTGGGCTTGTTCAGCCTGAAGAAGAGAAGGCTGCGAGGGGACCTTACAAATATCTGAAGGGTGGGTGTCAGGAGGATGGGGCCAAGCTCTTTTCAGTGGTGCCCAGTGACAGGACAAGGGGCAATGGGCACAAACTGAGGCACAGGAAGTTCCGTCTGAACATGAGGAAGAACTTCTTCCCTCTGAGGGTGACGGAGCACTGGAACAGGCTGCCCAGGGAGGTTGTGGAGTCTCCTTCTCTGGAGATATTCAAGACCCGCCTGGACAAGGTCCTGTGCAGCCTGCTGTAGGTGACCCTGTTTCGGCAGGAGGGTTGGACTAGATGACCCACAGAGGTCCCTTCCAACCCCTACTATTCTGTGATTCTGTGATTCCTGCAGGTCCCTAGAGACTGAAGGCAGGGCTTGCTGCTGGCGGCAGGGTTGGTGTTGCTCCAGATAGGAAGGGATAGACCTCTGCTGCAGGCTCTGGGTGCTTTTTCTTGCTCAGACGCTGAAAGCCATTTGCCCTCAGCTCAGATACCGTGAGTTCATCAGTAGGTGAACCTTTCTAGAGACACTAGCGTGGGCTCTCCTCTTGGGAACGTTTTCCAGGGGGTATGAGAAGGGAAACAATGTACTGAATGATCTCCAAAAGTACCTTTGTCTTACACCATAGAGGTACCTGCTCTTCAAGGCTAGCTGACTCTGCCATGCAAGCTGTAGGAAAACGATGATAAGCTAAGTGGTCTCTCTCTTGTCCTCTAAACGCAGATCAGATAGATGAGAATCTGAAGTTGGCCCTGCAGAAAGATCTCAATGTCATGGCACCAGGTCTCACCGTCCAGGTAGGTTCATTCCCTAACAAAGGTGATTCTTTCTTCCACCTCTAATTTGCTCACCTTTCTCTAGATTGATGAGGTTTCTTGCTTCAGTTTCCCACACAATGTGAAATAGTTGAGCCTTGAGTTGAGGTTTGTCAGTTGAAGACTGTCCATATGACAGTGACCACTTCTAAATGCTAGTTTTATGTTGGGGGAAGACCTGCAGGATAGAGGAAAGGACTTTTTAGGTCACAGACCTGCAGGTACTGGATTTAATTTGCAAAGAGCAAGAAAATGTTTTTCTTTAAACTACCTTTGGCACCCCTGCAGAGCTGGATGCTCCAGTGTGCCAGCACAGTTCTTACAGGTAGTTGCAAAAGAATCTTTTCTGTGATTGTACCGGAGCTAGGGAAAGATGTTATATATTAAGTGATTTTTCTGCTTACACTTAACGTTAGAAAATCGTGTTTAATCTTAGTTGGGCTATGGGACATACTGGCTTTTTTGGCATTGTTATAGTTTGGCTGTGGTCAGCAACAAAAGGGCTACACGGTCACTCTGCCACCCTTCTCCTCCCCCCTGTGGTGGGGAAGAGAATGGAAAGAATGGAAGGCAAAAACCGGTGGGTTGGGATAAGGGCAGTTGAACTGAATAGCAAACAAAGGGAACAGTAACATCAACAATACAGATAAGGAGAATACACAAAACAAACAGCAGAATGCACGGAGCCACTCTCACTGCCTGCTGCTGACCGCACCCCCTGAGCCCGACTAACTTTCCACTGCCCGGCTCCTCCCCAGCCAGAACCCAGCATGACGGCACATGGTACCGAATACCCTGTTTGGTTTGGCCAGGTTGGGTCAGCCCGCCTGGCTGTGTCCCCTCCTGGCTTCTGGTGAAAATTAACCCTGTCCTGGCCAAACCCAGGACAGGCATGTTGAAGTTCAGGGCGACCAGCTGGGATAAATATACCTTAGTCTCACAAGGGCTAAGGTGGAAATCTCTGGAGATTTCCACTGGAGGGAAGAGTGAGACCAAATCTGTGTTTACGTTCTTGTTGCCACATTTAGCTAGACTGGATGGCTGTGTGTAGGGAGGGAAAGCCTCCTGTGGACAGCACGTGAAATGCTTTGATAAATACTTTGTGGCTCATTTGTTCATGGGCTTGCTCTGTTTTGATGAGAGTGGACCACAGACAGTGTCTTGTCACAAAGAAGTAGAGATGGCACTGCTCTTCCAAATAGCCAAGTTAACTTGCGGTGTACATGGCAGAGAGGTTTCCTGCAAAAGTTCATCATCCATCAAAATTGTCGTCATAATGTAAGGGCCCTTTTTGTTTTCAGGGTATGGAAGGGTGCAAGCAAAGCTCACAGCTCTTTGCTGGGAGATGTTAACTACAGAGCCAAGTCTGATCTTCAACGTAAAATACCGCATCTCAATTTGGCATGCCCAGTCTTCACTGTTGGTCGGAAGTTGAAGGATATCCTGCCTGCATCAGCCCAGACTGAGCTCACTGGGCCAGCAGTTTGAAGAGGTCCTGTAACTAGTGAGGAAAGTGGTTCATCTCTATAACTTAAGAGATAATGTGATCTTGCCCTCATGTTCCTATTGTTCCTTTTCAAAACAGCCTTGTTCCCAGTATAATTGTGCTTGAACATACAACTCAGCCATGTTGCTGTGTCTCCTGTCAAGAAACACACCGCTCCTTTGGTGAAGAGTTGAGCTGTCTTTAAACACTCCACATGCAGCTGTGTAACCCAGATTAACTTAACTGTCCCTGGAATTGAATTGTTTTGTGAGCTCTAAGGGAAATAATTATGTATTTGGACATAATGCTTTCCTCTTAAAGAGCATGTTTGCGTGCATGAGTAGTTCAGAGATCACTGACAATTCAGTCTTGAAAGAAGTGACACAGAAAAAAATGTTGTTGAAAAGATGCTGTCAGAGGGAATTAACAGCATTTATTTCTAGGTTTATTAAAAGTAGTGTATATGAAACCTTCACAAGTCCTCCGAGTTGCCTGATGCAAAACATTCTTTCCTAACTGGAGTGATGGCAACATCCTGAAGAGAAGTGGAGGCCAGTGGATTGTAAGAAGTGTCTAGGGACAGTGTCATAGGGGAGGCTTCTGCACTTTCCCTGTGAAGCAGCACACCCCAGGGCTTGTCTCAAAGGTCTGGACAGAAACACATGCATCCTGGGAAACAAACCTGAGAAACTGGAAATCCATGCGCATTTGTATTGCTGAGGTCTGTTGAGATAGCTCGCGTGAGTGCAGTGCTGCTGTGGGTGGATATGGGCTCTCTAGGGAGGATGGGCTGAGAAGGTGAGGCAGCAGGGTTGTGCTGTTTGCAAAGGACTAGCTCAGATCATGTGGAGCTTCGGTTTGAGATGGGTGATGAACAGCTGAGGTAAGAGCCAATATAGGTAAGAATCGGACCAACATGGAGGACCGCATGGTCCTTGTCTGCTGCAGACCACTGAGTTAATAAGATGAAGTAAGTAAAACTGCCTGTAGAAGACCAGAGGAACCCTCGTGATCACAGACCCTAGTACTCGTGGAGGTCTCTGACCACCTCGGTGTCTGCTGGAAGAGTAGTAGGCCTGGGTGCAAGCTATGCTGGATGTTTCTGAAGGGTGTTGAATACAGGTTTTGGCAGTGGTGAGCAAAGCTGGCTGGACGAGATTCTGTGCTGGACATTTTAGAAACGAGAAAGCACTGGTTGAGGTGAAGTCTGGTAGCAGTATGAGCAGTAACAGCTGTAAGGTGATGAGTTCAAGGTCTTCGGAGGAGCATTATGGGCCTGGGCTTAAGGAGAACAGAACTTGCTTTGTGCAAGATGTGCTCAACGGGGTCCTGTGGGAGCCTGCCATGGTCAGCAAAGGAGGCCAGGAGGCCCCATGTCATTGCCAAGGATATCCCGAAGTGTAGAAAGTCAAGCAAGTGAGACGGAAGGCCAGCATGGGTGACTAAGGAGCTCCTGACTGAGCTGAAAAGCATAAGGTAAACTCCCCAAAGGGTGGAGCAGGGATAGATGAACTAGGAGGAATAAAGCTGTTTGAACCAAGACCACAGGAACAGAGTTAGGAAAACCAAAGCTCAGCTAGACTTGAACTGAATGATGGCTGTGTAGGGCAGCACCAAGGACTTCTGAGGTGCATCTACAGCAAAAGGAAGGCCAAGGAAGCTGTGGAGCAGGGGACATAGTGACTAAGAATGTGGAAAAGGCTGAAGTACTCAACACCTTCTTTGACTTCTTTCTGGCAAGGTCTACCCTTGGGCATCCCCTTTCCTTACCCTAGCATCAGAGTCTGCAGAGGTGAAGCATTACCCACAGTAGAGGGCAACTGAGCAGATGGACACACACAAGTCTGTGGAACCAGGTGGAATGCATCCCAGGGTGCTGAATTGCTGGCCCGCAACACTGTGAAACCACTCTCTTATCTTTGAAAGATGGCAGTGGTGAAGGGAGGTCCCTAATGACTGGAAATGGACAAATGTCACACCCATATTTAAGGAGGAGGATCAACATGAGAGAAGTACCGTACTGTCAGCCGGTTCCCATTCTCTGCAGTGTTTACGTTGCAATCTCAGTGGCTTTCAAGTGCACTCTCCAGTTTGTTGGTACCCCTTATACTGGGTTCCCCACACTGGAATAAAAATTGGTTTCGACCTGCTGCTGAGCTTTTGCCAGTGTAGCTCAGGATGTGGCTGAACTTCATGGCTGTCATATAGTCAGATTGTCTTTTGATTCCTTCATGCTCTTTTTTGCAAAGCTGTTGCTCAGACTGTTAGTCTCGGCATCTTCCAATGCTTGAATGTTTGATTATTAGCAATATTGGCAGTGCACAGTAGTGTTTCCATCTAGCAGAGTTAAGTAGATTTCACCATTAAATAGATTGAGCCATTGGCTTGAAAAAGAAGCAGCTAGTGGAGATTTTCAAAGACCTAGTGGCTTTCCTGGTTATGGAAGAGTCTTTGCCCATGTTGGAAAAGCTGTGCTTCTGGAAATTGATATTTGTTTTGGTGCAGGGGGTATTATGGAGGTAGAAAGAATATTCTCCTGCATACCCTGCAGTGGCTGGTGAGGTGAGCTTTGTGCATGTGGTACCTTTCTAGGGATTTGGTAGGAGCTTAGAAAAATCCTTTCACTGAAGGATGTTCTGGTCTGATGTCCCATAAATCTGCTGCCTTTGCTTGTTCAGAGAAGCAGCAGGGTTGGGGTTTAGGCTACCTGATCTAGTGGAAGATGTCCCTGCCCATGGTGGGAGGGGGTTGGACTGGATGATCTTGGAAGGTCCCTTCAAACCCAAATCATTCTGTGATTCCTGACTGTCTTGCTTTGATGACAGGCTAGCTTCTTCTCCCCAGACAGGATATGTTTGCTAGGGCCAGGGTGCCTGTCCCATGGAAACGGTTCCCTTTTCTGCATATGAAGACTTGCCTGGATGTGTCCGTATCCCGTTCCCCTCTGTGGAAGCCCCTCGGTTCTTTGCAGACTTACTGACTCCAGAGGAAAGCAGCAGGTTCAACACTAGATCTGCAGTGGAGATGGTGCAGTAGGGTTGTGAAGCAATTGTACAGCTGTGGACTGTCAATCTGCATCTCCTAAAGCTCAGTAATGAGCCACACAACATGCCAGCTGAGCAGCAGTAGCTCCTGGTCCTGCTTCTGGAGGTGTTTCCCTCATATTTCAGAGAGAGTCCTCCGCAGAGCAGCTTAACAGCTGTCTCTGGCATGTACCTGAGTTGTGGTGTCAGCATCACCATGCTCATCGCTATGGATGATCTACAGTTGCAAACAACAGCTGCCACCCGCATCCTGCTGCTCTCTCCTGTCTTCACCACTTTGTCTCTCGCTGTGTTGCCACTTCTGTAAGATTTTCTTCTGGCAAACCCATTCCTGAGCTTGTAGCCCTGCCTCTGTTGCAAGTCTCACTCCTGCAATTTAATTTCATTGGGTTTGTGAGCCCCTTTCTTGAGCAGTACTTTGGGAAGTGTTGTCTGGTGATATCTGAAGAGTCTTTGGGTGGAGAACTAAGCTGCTTCTAACAAGGTGGACCTCTCTAGCAGTTTATTCCACAGGCCTTACCTGATCATTCAGGTGCCATGAAAGGTGCAAAAACAGGAAATATAAATGTAAGGCACCTCTGCGAGAGTGGCTGTGCTCAGCTTTTGTACAAGAGGACTGGGAACCATTATGTGTGATCTTGGATCAATGTGGAGATGTCCAGAGCACTACAGCTGTCTTTTTGCAAAGACATTTCTTAGTTATGCAGCTTGCATCAAAATGTTTAATTTAAAATGCACTCACTTTTTTTTCCATAGGCTGTGCGTGTTACAAAACCCAAAATCCCAGAAGCCATCCGAAGAAATTTTGAGCTAATGTGAGTAGCTGTACATAAAATTGTATTAATTGGTTTTGAGGATGCAGCATAGGCATGATGCTATTAGAAAGCTCTTACCTGGTGCTCAGAAGGGGAGAGGTGGGCTCTAGTTAGTGTGTGCTTGGCTAGGTGCACTTGTGCATTCTGTTTCTTCATTTCCATAGCTCTTTCACCTTGAAGCCTTTCAGCCCTTCACCAAGATGGTTGTTAGCGTGTACATAGTCTGTATCAAGGCTGTTTCTACTCTGTTATGTAGAGGAGACACTGATATGCTGTAGAGAACCTGCAGAGGACTCGTAAACTGAATTCAGGGCTCAGGGATCTTGATGTCTCACCTATAAGCTCCTCTCCAGCAGACTTGCAGAACTGCAGGCAGATTTTAGCCTGATACGTACCCATGGAGATCTCATGTCCAAGCCCTATTCCAAAGCAGGGCCAGTGCTGCAGCTGCAGCAGGTCTGGGCGAGTTGAGGCATCCCTGGGGATGGGGATCCCCCACCCTTCGGGGCCCTATCCCAGGGATGCCCTGCTCACTGTTTCCTTGGGGGCAGCCAGGATTTCTTGTCAGCTTGTGCCAGTGCCTCTGGGGCTCTCATTGTGCCCCTCCGAGCAGAGCGTGACCCCAGCGTCTCTGGGACCGCTTTGGGCAGGGGGAGATGCTGTTGGATCCAGCTGAGCAAGCTCAGCTTGCCCAGCCTCTCATCGTATCCCCTGGCCTCCACCCCACATCTGCAGTAGCCCTACACTGGATTCCCTCCTTGTCCTGAGGGCCTCAAGCTGTATGCAGCATCCAGATGTGGCCTCACCAGTGCCAAAGAGAGAGGAGGAATAATCCCTTCCTTTGACCTGCTGGCTGTGCATGTGCTCATACAGCTGAAGACAGAGCTAGTCCTCAGGGCTGTGAGGACTGGTCGGTTTCTTGTCCCCCTGCTCTCTCATGCCCTAGTTTATATATATATATATATATGTATATATATAATGCCTATCACCATATTGGTATTTCCCTGTGATACTGCTTCTCACCCTGCAGGGAGGCTGAGAAGACCAAGCTGCTGATCGCAGCCCAGAAGCAGAAGGTAGTAGAGAAGGAGGCAGAGACAGACCGGAAGAAAGCACTCATTGGTATGTCACCATTTGGGAGTACTAGCGGAGAGTGGCCAAACAGAATTTCCATTCCTACATCCCCCAGTAAGCCAGGGTAGGACATAGCCTTGCACTGCTGACAGCTCCCTGAAGGAGGCATGGCCAGGCTGCACCAGCAGTTATTCAGAAAATATGAGTGTTTCTGCTGCTGTATCTATGTCCAGCCACCCTCCCCAGAGCAGCAGAGCAGCAAACACCTCTGTCCTACAGCAAGGCTCCTACTACAGCAGGCCAAGAGGTAACAGCTCTGCCAGAAAAACTGCTTGAGCTTGAAGCTAAAACTCCCTGTGCCAGGGAGGCTCACACTTGTAAAATGGATGTCTGACAGTGCAATTCTAAAAACATCTGCACTGTTTTCTTTCTGTAATTGTATTTCTTGGAGTATGAACTGGCACTTTAGGATCCAAGCAGAAAGGGAGGCAGCGGAGAGCAAACTACTTGCATGGCAGATTCTGCAACCGGATGCTGGGATCAAGGTGCTGATGTGCAAGCCCTGAGAAATGAATGTCTGAGCTGAGCCTGTTGTGATTGCAGAGGCAGAGAAGGCTGCTCAGGTGGCCAGGATTCACTATCAACAGAAGGTTATGGAGAAGGAAACAGAGAAACGAATTTCTGAGATTGAAGGTAACCATGGTGCTAGCGTGCTGTTGGGGTCATCTTCCAGCTAACAGTGGTGGCAGGTAGAGGAACCTCAGAACTGGGCTGATAGGCATTGCCATCCTGCAAAAAAAATAACTGGTGCAGTAGCACAAGGTTATGCACTGAGGTCATCCCTTCCCTGTTTCACGGGCACACCTGGGTCAGCTCCTCCCCGTGGGACAGAGGCTCGGGTGCTTGATGTGATGGGGCTATTCCCTTGCTAATGCTTGTTTTCCTGTCTGTGCTAGACGCTGCATTCCTAGCAAGAGAGAAAGCAAAAGCTGATGCGGACTACTACACTGCTCGGAAGCTGGCTGATGCCAACAAGGTGAGCACTTGAAAGCTGGTCAGAAGAGTACTTGATTACTTTTTTCCTCTGCACAGGAGATTAGGTTCACGTGGGCAGCACTGGAAAAACACTTGATTTATCAAGCCCACATCCCAGGAAGCAGCTGCTTGAGCTGAAATCTAATGATGGAGGGCTCAGAATGTTGTCTCTTACAGTCTCTGGTTTCTCTGTTTGTAGCTGAAACTTACTCCTGAGTATCTGGAGCTAATGAAATACCAAGCAATAGCTGCGAACAGCAAGCTGTATTTTGGTGACCGCATTCCCAACGTGTTTCTGGATTCCTGTGCCTTCCAGCAACCCAATCTGAGGACTGCGCAAGAAACCAGCCTTCCTTCACGGGGGTCCCCAGAGACCTCTGGAGAAAGCCATCTCAGAGCAAAGGAAAGCACTGGCTGACAGAGGTAGAAAGATACCAGGTATAGCTCAACAGCTAGCCCAGCTGTGAATGGGGATGTTGCCCTGTGCTGATGGGGCGGATGCAGCGCATGTGTGGACATCTTTTGTATAGATGGCAGTTGGGTTGATTTTCTCCTAGCAACACATTGCAAGTGCTCTGCCTCTTCTGTTTCTTCCCCTATTACATTGGTGCTTCCGAATGAGGGATAATCCTGTACTAACACACCTATACTGGAATATTAAAAGACAGACACCAGGAAAGCCTTTCGCAGCAGGTGCAGCTATTTAGCAAGCATTACTCTGGAGGTAGGAGATGTGGCTTTGAGTGCTATGTTGCTGCAGACTGGTCGTTCCCCAGAACTCCTTGCTGAGGCTGAGCGAAGAGGTTTCCTTCGTCCTGCCAAGTGGGTTTCCTTCGTCCTGCCAAGTGAAGCTTCACTTTGTGCACTCCGAGACAGGTTTCTACCAGCAATGTCTAACTCTCCTCAAGGACTCGCGTGGAGTGGGCTCTTCTTGGCCAGCGGAGACTGCATGTTCCTGCTCAGGGCAAGGCCTGGTGAGGAGTGGTTTGGTGTGGAATAGGTTATTTGAATAGGATCTAGATAGCCATAAGCTTCTTTCCTGTAGGCAATGGCACTAGATAACGAGCTGGAGCAAGCAATCTCTAATGGGCTTCTGTAACTCCACCTCTCCAGGCAAGAGCCTCACACTGTTTGCCTGTGACTGACTATAGTATGTTTCAGCTGGATGGCTGGGTCCCACCTTGCACCCGAAATCTGATTTCAGAGTGCATGGAGCACCTCTGAGCAGCTGGTTGGGAACAGAGCTGCGAAATCTTTGCCCAGAGCCCAGCCTCCCTGTAGGTATTTTCACCAGGGAAAGGGGGCTGAATTTCAACTCTTCTGCCTTGCTGGCAAAGTGAATGGGACGATAAGTGTGAAGGGACCCTGCTCTGCAGCAAAATCAGATGTTTGACACCTCAGCTGCAAATTAGGTGAGGTGTCGCTGCTCCCCAGTGCAAAATCCACTGCTCCAAGAAGTGAGACCTGTCTTGTGTGTTCTTGAACAGCCACAGTGGGGAGTCTGTTGCTGGTCCTCTCATCACTGGCCAGGCTTTGGTGCATTGCAGGGCTTTTGACTTACAAGCAATACTAGCAGGTTGATCTTTTCTCCTGGTGTGCGTTGTAATATATCCAACCTGTTCCCCATCTGCCAGTGCAGGGTGAGAGAGAGAGATGTGCTTGGGGGGGAAATCTGGTACAGTCTGCTTTCCTCTTCTCCTCTGTCCTCCTCTTTGCCTGTGAGGACATGCTTGTTTCTAGGACCTGTTTCTCATTGTGTTCTGTGGCAATCCCAGAAGATGATGGCTCGGGAATCAACTAGTGAAAGCTTGAGCTGGAAAGCTGTTCACCAGCTGGCAGCGCTGCAGCATTGCCTGTCCCTGAACCCGCCACATGTTCAGAGATGGACTCTCCTCTGCCAGGCTGGGATATCTGTAAGTTCGTCCTGCTTTCCTGTCCCGTCAGGTCCAGCCACATGCAGCGCTCAGCCCTGGTGCAGTTCACCGGATGGGCTAGTTGGTGCTGGTGTTGAGATCTTCTGTCCCTGGCACCATCTGCAGACTCATGGCAAGGGGAGGAACATGTTTGGTCTTTGCCTTGGTGAAACATTCAACCCAAAACAAGCGGCGTGAACTTCACCTCTGCTATTGATTTCCCCCAATGAGTTGTGTGGGCTTCAGGCTTTCCAGTGCGGTTTTCCTGTCGCGTGTGACATCTGAGGATGGCAGTGTCTCTCCTTCAGGAAGTTTGGTAACATATGGTGCCTTACATAGTGTCAACTCCTGCCCTGGCTGCCTCCTCTAGCTCTGGAGCAGAGATGCATTGACCCTCCTTTCCTGCTGCCACTGCTGGCCAGCTTGGGTAATATGTGGCTGTGGGACTTTGCAGCAGGCTCAGGTGGTTCTGTATTTCCTCCATCTGTCTGCAAACTCCCGAGGCCCAGTTGGTGCTCTGCACCAGGATACCAGCTCCTCTTCAAACCCAGCCATGGCAGGAGCCAGAGACCAGGACCCCGTCCCAGTGAGAGGCCAGCTGAAGGTGCTGACCGTGAATCATGGCTGCCAGGAGTGTTGAGCATGCTTCATCATGCTCTGAGGATGAGAGGAAGGGTACTGCTGTTGCCAGGAGGAGAGGTTTATCCAGTTTTTAGTGTACACACCTGGTTGTGGCACAGCCGTGTGCCTTGCAGATCCCGGCCTGGGGAGCACTAAGCTGAGCTTTTGCTTGGGAGAGTCATGTCTTCACCTGCCAAAGTCTTGGGCAAACAGTGTCCTCCTGGCACAGAGCAGCCTTCAAAGGGTGCTGGTGGGCAGGGGAGCAGGAAGGATGTTTGCATGTCATGCTGGAAGGCAGCTCAGCCAGCAGGCAGGGCTGAGCTGAAACCCATGGCTGATGATGGGAGAGGAGTGGACAGGCACAGCATTGGCCCCATTAGACCATGCAGTGCCTTCCCCAGGACAAGGGTACCAGGGCAGAGAGGAGATGGCAGTGTACTTAGTAGCTGTGGTGTTTGAAATGTCTCCTGAAAGTACTATTTGACTTGCAAGGTCCCCTTTCTCCTGTCGGAGGGGGGAACCGCATCTGCTTGACCCTCCACCTCCTTGGTGTTGCTGGCTTGCAGCTCGTGCTGTGCAGCAGAAATGTGGCCTCTCCTCACCCCAAAGTGTCCGCTTTGGTGGAATTTTGAGAAGGCAGCACGCTTTTTAGAGCAGAAGCACTCCTGGAGGGGACATAGACTTGTCTCCAGGTGCTACTCACTGGTGTTAAGCACTACCCAGTAGTGGCATCAAACCCTGGGCATCAGGCTGGGCGGACAGGGTAGGTTCTGCCAGCCTGGAGATGACAAGAAGGAAGGGCATGAGGGGAACCACTAGAAGCAATAACCAGGCAGCTCACAGCTTTGCTGCAGTGATCAGAGTGAGATCCCTCTTCAGGGAGAAGGAAAGCCTTCCAGACCAGTGCAGGGAGGGCTGCTTGCCTTTGGATCTGAGTCTTGCTGGGCCTCCCTGCGGCCATCCGGGTGGATGCATGGTTTTGCCATTAGTGGCTGTCACTGGCTAAATGTCATCCTGCTCTGGTTGGGTATGTATCGGCAGCCTCCTACCCGCATGGTCTGAGGGACACCTGGGGATGCTTCTGCAGTTTGAAGTCCTGCCTGCAACGTGTGCCTGATGCCCAGTGCCTTCTGCAAAAGCCTCCTCCATCCCTCTGCTTCCCCAGCCACTGCTTCAGAAGCCTGAGTAGGTATGCAAGAGGAGGGAATCACCACGGCTTTAACACCCCAGTCTGGGCTTTGCTTCTCTCTGAGCTGGGAGCTGTGCAGCGGGAACACAGGTGCAACTGGGAACGTGGGACTGAACTGGTTTTTCTCTCTGTTCAAAAGGCCTGTGTGCTTCTGTGACTAAAGGGGTCTGCCACTGGATCTGCACCTTCTTTAAGGAAACACGATACATATGTTCAAGTTTACATGCACAGTGTTAAGTGCTTCTGATAAAGCAGAATAAAATTATTTTGTTACCATTTCCTTGGTGCTGTTTTGTGTCCTAGGGCCAGTGTCACTGTAGGCATGTGGAAGGGGGACACCTGTGCCTCGCACCCTGCAGTAACACTGCACCTGGTTGCATGTCCCTGGCTGCAGTGACTGCCTCCCTAGGAGCCCCATGAGCAGTCTGGCTTCAAAGAAAACCACAGGATGGGGCTGAGCAGCAGGGGCAGCCCTTACAGTCCTGCTGTGTTTCGGCGATTGTCCTCTGAAGCTCGTGGTGGGAGCTGAGCCCTGCTGGACCTTGGGGCCGCACCTGAGCTGCCCTGCTGCTCATATGCAGCCAGTGTGGGAGCGCTTCCCAAGCAGGCATGGCTGCTGCGTGTGAGCGGTGTCCTGGGCTACCATGGGCTGGTCCCTGAGCACCGGTGTTGCCTCCCAAGTATGTACACACACTTGTCTTGGACCAGGATGATGGGAGCCAAGCTGATGGTGGGAGTCACAGTGGCCAGTGGTCACAGAGCAAGCCTGGGTCTCACTGTTTTGGCAGATGGGACTGGGGGCCAGCAGTGCTGTGTGCTGGGGGATCTGCATGGCTGGCAGGAAGCACTGCTGCCTGGCTCCTGTGGCTCTGGCACAGGATGTAGGAGTTCAGCTCAAGCCCTTCTGTGCCCTGGCTCCACCCATGCCAGATCCACCCTGAGCCTCCGGCAGCTCCCTGCCCACTGCCACCCTCCTGCCCCGCTGCCTGTGCTCTCCTGTTCTGCCAAGAGACACCCTGCAACACCACTACCTTTAGTCTTTATTGGTATAAAAGCCTTCAACCTAAATTATATCCAAAATGGGGAGGTATGGTTTCACAACAGACAGCTCAAAATGGTCACATAAGGGTCATAAATTAGTGGCTGCAATAAAAAGGGTCCCAGGAAATTCCATGTCAGAAGACCAGTAACTCAAGTGACAATTTCAGAGATAAGCCGACTGGGGAAGCCAAGCCCAGCTTGGACCTCCCTGGCAAGACCCCCTTGTATGACTGTCCTCAGCCAGGTCGGTGGCCCCGGGGCACTGTCCCCACAGTGCAGCACTCTTCTTGCCCTGGCAGGCCCAGCGAGTTATGCCAGGAGCTACTTGCTGCGGCCCCAGCAGAGAAGGGGCAGGAGGAGCAGGACACATTCAGCATGGCAGGAGAGAAGGCAGCAGCTCGCAGGGCATAGGAGAGCCTGGACCAACTCAGGGCTGGCCTCAAAACCAGCAGTGGCTTGTCCTCCTTCGTGGTCTCCTCATGAAGCCCCAGCTGAGAGCTCTCCCTGGGCCAGCCATGAGGCTACGAAGTCTGTTAAGGCACAACTCAAATATCTGTAAACACTGGTGCCCTCCTGAGGAGGGTCCAGCAAGCAATTCAAGTAAGGGTGGAAGCGAGACGGCAGCTCCCCAGCTGTGCCACCAAAGTGCCAGAGCCATGGTGGCGGATGTAGAATCCTTGGTCACCTCCTGGCTGGGGGTGGCTTCAGGGCCACCTTTTGGGGGATGCCCTGCTGAAAGACCAAGGGGGGTGTTGGCAGGGGGCAAGGGAGGGCTGGTGCTGGCAGACCCTTGCCACGGCACGGCACCTTGCTCTTCAGAGCTGGGAGAGGCTTGCTGGGAGGCTTTGGCTTCACCTGGTGGGAGGAGAGGAGAAACACGAGTCCCTCACCTGGGCACCAAGGAGGGACCTGGTGGTGGACAGTGGGACAGAGGAAGGGGCCACCCCCTGCGCCCGTGCCCCCCACACACCCCCTTCCACATACACCCCCACACCCCCAGTCATCCCATGGATGTGCCGCCACATGTCTGGGGCTGCTCAGGCCAAGGGAGGTGGGGGAGAAGGGATGTCTGCAAGCAGGCCCTAGGCACAGGAAGGACAGGCTACCCTGGTACAAGGCAGGAGGCAGTGGTGGCTTTTGGACGGGTGGTTACCTGCAGGGCCTGTCCTGGAGTGGTAGGGGATGTCACCTGGTGGACTGGTGCTGGCAGCTGCAGGGTCAGCACAAACCAGGGAGAGAAGCTGCCCTCCCACCGACCCACATCGCAAAGGCTGCCCCGCGCCAGGGCTCTCTTCAGCTCCCTTACCTGTGGGGCCGGGTGGCAGGGCCCAAGGGGCCGGCCATCCCGTGGGGTCATCGTGCTGCTGAGCAGGCTGGGGTGGCCGATATCGTGGCAGGACAGCTGGTGGCGGGGAGGTCGTGTTCGGCTGCCCTCCTGGAAGAGCAGGTTGGCAAGGCCAGCAGCGGGCCTGCTGGAGGTCCTTCTGTGGGGCACAGGAATGATGTGGGGCTGCTCCAGGCACACTTCACACCCCCACCCCCCCACCCCTCACACCCCCCCCCCCCAAGCTCAGCCTGTGTGGCCGTTGCTCAGCTCCACTGTGGGGCAGAGGAGAGGGGGCATTACCGTTTCTGGAAGCGTCTCGTCCCCCTGCCTCTGAGGAGCACCATGCCACCGCCGAGCAGGATGCTGAGGAGCGCCAGCACGGCCAGCACAGCCACTAAGGCCACGCTGCTGCCCCCTGCGGAGACCCAGTCAGCGTCGGGACGGGCCCCCCGAGTCAGGGCCACCCCACTGGGGATGGAGCAGCGCCTATAGGCACCCCAGCAGGGCACTGAACCCCTCTCCAGCCTCCCTTCCCGGCACATGCCTCGGGCCGAGGGAGCCGGTGCCAGCCACACACAGCGGGTGCCGTACCTGCCACCATCCCTGAAATCTTCTGCTCACAGTAGGGCGCTGCCCAGCCTGGTTCGCAGTGACACTCCCGCTTGTGGTTGCACACCTGAGATGAGGGAGGGAAGCGTCAGGGTGGCGGACATGCCGTCAGGGCTGGGACCGCTGCCCAGGCCCTGCGGCTGCTCAGGGAGAGGATCCCACAACATACCCCATGGTTGTTGCACTTGGCCGAGCAGTTCTTGTTGCCATAGACCAGGAGGTTTTGGCAGCGCCCAGCATAGCAGACCTGAGGGCAGGCAGGGGGCTCTGAGGCTGCCCTGGGTACCCACAGCTGGCAGTCCTTCCCCCCCCTACACTGCCCGCCCCAGCACGGCAGCCAGCACGCTCACCATTTCCTCTCCACACTTGGCACCAGTGGGCACCAGCCTGAGCTTGGCCACCACCTCATTGGCGTCGTTGCTGGCAATGACTGCCTTGCACTTGAAGCGGCCAAAGAAGAGGGAGTAGGAGCCACTGCCGAGGACAGGGCTGGCATTGTCACTCAGGCACAACAGCGTGCCACACTTCACATCCCTGTGGGAGACGCAGCCATGAGCACCAGTGGCGGGGGTGGCATGGGCCTGGGGAGCTTCGCTTGGCCCAGTGGTGCTGTCACTAGACATGGACATCAGCCCACCAACCCCCCCTCCCCATCTCCTTACTTGGGGCTGCAGGGCCGCTTCCCATACTCAGTGAGGCAGTGGAGGTGAAGGTGGTGTTCGCTGTTGTGCTTAAAGCAGACATCAGGAGCCACCTGGGCCTCTGCAGGACACAGGAAAAGGGTCATGCGGAGCCAAAGCCTGCAGCAAGCCAGCGGGGCTGTCACCAGTGGCTGCACTTCGGGGTCAGCAGCCACAGCACCCCATTTAGGGAAGCAGGAGGGGACCACAACCGCGCAATGCCCTGGCCTGAGGAGCTGGGGTGCCAGGCACATTACCCAGCACGTGGGGCGAGGAGGGTGGGCAGGGCGGGGAAGATGCTACCTGCGCCCCACAGAGCGCGGCACTGCTCGCCATGTGAGGGGCAGGCCCCGTTGTAGCAGTAGCCGTTGCCATTCTGGCAGGGGATGCCATTCTCCTGGAAGACATCCTCTGGGCACTCAGCGCTGAGGCCAGTGCAGTGTTCAGGCAGGTCGCAGTCATTCTTGCTGGCCCGGCAGAGTGCACCAGCAGCCTTCACCTGCACACAAAGAGGGATGTCAGTTTTGCCTTGATGCTCTTGCAACCTCAGATCCACGCAGGCACCACAGCCTGGCAACACCTGGTCTTCAAAACAGGTCCTGGCACCCTACAGATCCGGACACAGCAGCTTGTGCTGCTCTGGCACAAAGACATTTGCTATTGACTGAGCTACTGCACAGGACGGAGACACTGTCAGGCCTCGGACTGGGTCTTCCCATAGTTAAGTCTCTCCCTGCAGGCAACACCTTGTGCTTTTCTTTCAGTCTGGACTTGTCCCGGGGTCCTCTTCAAGCCCTGTCTCTTCACATCAAGGCATTTCTTATGCCTGTGTGCAGGAACCAATGCATGTAACTCCTAAGTTTCTCTTGGATGAACGGAGTAGAAGAGGCAGGTTGGTTTCCTGGACCAGGAATGGGCCACACTGATCTCTTCTGAACATTGCCCAGTTCAGCACCTTTCATCCTGTACCTAACCTAACAGAGCCAGGGGACCTGGGCTCCAGTATGCCAGAAACAGAGGCTGCTTCACCTTCCCAACCGCTTCCCACCCAAGATGCTGACTGTTCATGTAGCAAGAGCATTAAATGGAAAGCGTGATTTCCACCACCCCACTGCCCCAAACCATTGGGTGTGTTTGGCTCTGGACAGGCTGCTCCAGAGGTCCTTCAGGCTCTCCGGCAGGCTATGGACACATCCTGCCTCTCCCAGGAAGCTCCAGAGAGCCTGGGGCAGGACTGTGCACCCAGCAGCTGGCTTCTCTGACAAGCTTGGTCCCCCAGGGAAGTGGCAGTACCTTGCAGTCCTGGCAGCAATCCCCCCGGGCACACTCAGCTCCCTCTCTCAGCTGGCAAGTTGTGGCATTGCAACAGCGGTCAGAGCACTCCTGCAAGACAGGGATACACCAAAACCCTCCAGAGAGCCCCCTGAAAGACCTTTTTCTTCCTTTCTGGGGGGACCCAATTGCCACGTCACCAGGTGCCAATGGCAGTGTAGCCGCCACAGGCTGAACCATGGGGCAAAAGCACAGCATCATTCCAGGTGTGAACCATTCCTGCCGCCTCTTTACCCCCACTAGCAACACCAAACCAAAGGACCAGAAGAGGGTTTTCAGAAGATGGGACCTGACCTGGGCCCCTGCTCCCTGGTAGCACCATTTGCACATCTCCAAGGAGAAAACAAGAGGATCTCTGTGCTCTCTGCACTGGGGGAGCATCCCTTCAGATCCCAGCGCAGGGCTGTGACCCAGGGATTTATCCCAGAGACAGGGCCTGGCTTTTTGTCTCAAATCTCCCTGTGCTGATGCAGTGATGTGCTGCTAGGGATGAGGAAAAGCTGAGCATGGCTCTTGAAGGGACAACTGCCATGATGTCCCCCTCCTTCGACCACCTTTTTGGAGGATATGCGGGAGGGCGATGTCCATCTTCCCTAGGCACAGTCCTGCTAAAATCGCAGCCAGCTATGTGAAGGGAGGAGGACACGTCCAAGTTAACAAATCTCCTTTGCAAATGATTTTTCAGCAGAAGCATCAGGAACATAAGGAAGAGGAGTCTTGCAAAGCACAATGTCCAGAGAAGCGGCTTGCACAAAATTTTCCAAATCTGAATGACAGGTCTCATGTCCCTGCTGCCCACCGTCACTCCTGGGCTCTCAGATAGCGTCCCTACCTCTAGCGTGCCACAGTCGCATTGCTCTCCCCGCTCCACAAACTGGTTCCCACACACTGGTCCCCCGTACAGCTCATCTGCCCTGGGGGTGTTCAGCAGGCAGCTGGTCCTGGGGTCTCCAAGGAACTGCCACATGTCCTGCTCACTGCAGTGGCTGAAGAGCTTAGGGTAAACCAAGCTGAAGGGGCACAAAAACAGGCAGTCATGAGCAGAAATGAGAGGCCAAAGGCCCTTGCACCCACCAGCCCAGGGAGAAGCTGGAGGGTCACCAACCGATGTTTGAAGTGCAGCTTCAAGTGGTGTCCACCCAGACCTGACCATCTCACAAGCTTCACCCCATCAGGACAATGTCAGAGGACACCTTGAAATATTTGCTGCCCAGGAATATTCCCTTTTCTCCTTCACTCACCCAACACTTGCTGCCATCACACATCCTCCATCAGTTTTGGGGACAGGACAGTGGCAGCCAGCAATGTCTTCATCATGAGACATCCCCAGGTTGTGCCCCATCTCATGAGCCATGGTGGACGCAGCGCCAATAGGAGTCATGCTGTGGTCCTGTGGGACAAGAAGTGTAGCGTCATTGAAATGCTCTCCATAGTATCTCCACAGGGCCCACTGCGGTTCTTCAACCACTCAGTGCCAGGTCTTGCTGCTGCCTGCAATTCATTCCCTAGTGCTGCTGTGCTGAGGTAAAAAGCAAAAAAGGAAAGCAAAAGCTGGACTTGGTCCCATAGCCCCTGAAGACTGCCAGACTGGGCTCTCAGGGGTGTAAGTGAGCTTAGATATAGAGGCTACCCTGAAGTGATGCTTTGTGGTGGTTCTGGACAGCCACAGGCCCAATGGCTGACCACTCCTGCTCCAGCAAAGGATGCCCTCCCCAGGGAGGGATGAGGAGTACAGCCAGGATGGCCAAGGAGCAATTGCAAACTAAGTCCTAAACTCCCGACAGGTGGTGGGAGAAGCCCTGTTTCCATGGAGCTACTCTGGGAGGCTCTTCAGGGCTCAGGTATATCAGAGCCCTCCACAGGCACCCAGCTGGGTTTCCACAGCTACCCTTCCCCTGTGGCCTCGACACTTCTCTGGGGGTCAGTCACTCATGGTTCAGAGATGCCAAGGACCAGATCCAGCCCTAAGGCTGTGGAGGGGGAAAGCAGGAGACCAGTGGAGGAGAGACCCGCTCTGGAAAATACAATGCAGGGAGTGCAGACTGTGGGACTACTGCTGCCCTCCCCATGCATGCCCAGGCAGCAGGACCCACCTGGTTGACACCACCTGAATCCCTGGTGCACATCACAAGCTTCTTGGCAAGCCCTACAGTCGTGCCGTGGAAGTCTATGCCCCTGTGGGATTGAGATGCCACCATGGCCATGTGGCCTGGCCAGCAGCAGGGCTACAAGGATGGTGAGATTTTGCTCCCCTCCCCCCCCCCCCCCGCCCTTACGTGATCAGCTGGGCATTGTCGTTCGGCTTCCTTTGCAGCAGCTCTGCCTCCCGCCAGTGGAGGAAGTTGTCCAGCGTCACCTCCGGGTTGGGACTGACCACAATTTTGTCCTTGTGGCTCCACACCTCCAAGCCGATCAAGGCCACCCGCAGGCGAAGAGGCTGATAAAGCTGGGGTGGGAGACAGCCCGGAGGGAGCACTTGGATTTGAGCTGCACAAGCAGAGGGAAGGTCCCACCTCCCCTGGGGAACCACAACCAAGCCCAGGACCCCACCTCACTGTGCAATATCAGCTCTGTCACCCCTTCAATAAATGACACAAGTTGGGGTGACCATGTAGATAGGGTTTACCCCAGGACCTCTGGGCTCCCTCTTGGCCAGTGAAGGCTGGGATGCTGCTCCCACACTGCTGACCAAAGAGTGAGGCAAGTAGAAAACCCGCCTTCGTGCACTCCATCCATCACCATTCCCTCATTAGAACCCGTTCCAGCTTGAGAGTGGCCATGGGACATGTTCCCAGGTCTTACAGAAAGAAATTTCTTGCCTTCTTCCTTATGAGAGAGCTAAGAAGCAGCCAGCTCGTGCTTCTGAGGACCCAGGGTTTAGCTGCTTGTCCTGTCCACTTTGCACACCCCGTTAGCCAAGGGAGTTGGTCACCCTGTGGCAGCCCACCTACAGGCTTGAGAATTACCTCCAGCTCGATCACCATACCCACAAAAATCTCTCCTCCGCCACGTTCATGCCCACACTGGCACTGTGGCGCACATGTGGGAGCGGGGAGGGCAGATCCAGACCCCCAGGCTCACCTTGTCCACATGGTTCACGATTTCCTTCATGCGGTTCTGCACTGTGCGCAAGTCCTTGTGCTTCCTGAACTATGGGAAGGACATAGAGACATTTCCAGGCTGGCTTTGACCTCCTCGCTGCAGTGGATGACAGCAAAAACACAGGCACTGGCTTGCCCCATCCCATGCTTACCTCCT
This sequence comes from Opisthocomus hoazin, assembly GCF_030867145.1. Taxonomy (NCBI): domain Eukaryota; kingdom Metazoa; phylum Chordata; class Aves; order Opisthocomiformes; family Opisthocomidae; genus Opisthocomus; species Opisthocomus hoazin. Next base: position 58,480,851 of record NC_134419.1, on the reverse strand, counting down.
CATTGTCCACGACCAGGACCAGCTCCACGTATCGAGGACCTTTGTGTAATGGAGCTGATTTCTGGAAGGGAAGAAGAAAGTGAGCACAAGGAGGGGCTCAGCTCTGCAGTTTGCCAGGCTCTGCGGCTAACCCTCCTGTGGGATGTGTTGGATCCTGGGGCATCTTCCAATGTTATTCAAGTAGGTCTTCTAGCTCTGCTTTCTGACGTTACTTTGGTGGGTGTTTCAGACATCTTCCTACACACACGGAAAAAACCCAAGCCTGCTACTGGGACAAGGCACAAGCGAGGCTCTGTGGGCACCACAGAGCTCATGGGGTAGGACGCTCCTGCTAATGGTACAGGGTCTGAGGACTTGTTCTCACCAGGAGCTAGGCCACTGGGAGCAACCTGTGTTTGACTACTCCAACAAAAACGCGTAGGAGAGGAGCATCTCCAAGAGATGTGGTATGACCCCACTCCTCTCTTGGACTTCACAGGACCTTTTGCAAACTCAGCTACAGAAAGTAGAAGCAATGCAATCCTTAACCCAGCGGTAGAGCTTTATGGCTGCAGGAGTTTTCGGTTCGTGGTCATACTCCAGGGCGGCACCAAACTCTCGACATGTGCCACGCTTCCCCCGCAGGTGAGCTGCTCGGTACACTGCGTGCTGGCCAGCCACATCCCTCTCCAGGGGCTCCAGCACGAAGGTGGTCTCATTCACTCGGAAAAACCCACTGCCAAAAGAGAGAGTGGACATCAGGCTGGGGAGACATCCAGCAGAACACAGACAGACCCTATATGCACCCCCCCCAAGTGCCTGTGATGATACAAAACATAGCTGCCAAATCCCAGCTAGGAAACCAACCTACCCCTTCATGGCTCCCATAGGCAGGTTGGATGAGCCACAGGTCACCAGCAGGACATGATGATCAGGTCCTTCTGGCCATGTGGATGAAACCACACTCAACACAAAGCCCCAGGCAGCCCTTGGGTGGTGCATGAAGCCACACACCACCGTGCAGGAGCTCACAGCAATGCGAGGGACTGGATGCCTCTTCCCTGCAACCTCACCTGGCCCAAGGGCACATCAAGGAGATGCTGCAGGACCCAGCTGACCTGGGGCAGGCTAGGAGATGGAGAGCAAAAGGAAACATGTCCACAGCATTTGTCTTTGGAGGCTGCAGAAGAATCGGTTGGACAAAAGGACTGTTAGGGAGGTTGGGAACTGGCTGCTGGGCTGGGAAGGAGCAAACTGGCATGATATCTGTGGCTGGTAGCAAGGAGAGTACTTTGGGCAGAAGAAATGTCCCAGGGTTCAGCAAGCAGAACTGCCCAGTGCTGCTAGGCCAGGTTTGACATATTATTTCTGCTGAGCACCTCTGGCCTTCAGGATGCTTTTTGTAACATGTCCCATGCACCCTGTCTGTATTGTCCTTGTCTACTGTCCTGCCATTGCACATCTTGTCCTCCTACTATACAAGGACATCAGGTCTCCCATGTATGCACAAGCTATGTGGGCCAAGGTCTCCACAGACACAAGCCCTGCTCTCAAAGTGAGGAGCTGCCTGCCATGCAGCTCCAGTGGTGTTTCTCCTGCAAGTGGGTGTTTGCAGGTCCCTGGGTGCTCCAGGGACCACCCGTCCTCCTCCCACACTCCTCTGCAAGGGACCCCCTTCCTCTCTGGCTTACTCTCTTGCAACATCTGGCTGCCAGCTGATCTTAAAAGAAGAAGAAGAGCAGAGTACGAATCTTCCATAGCAAACTGAGCAACCTTGAAAGGACCTGGTGGCTTGGGTTACTCTGCAATGATGCTTTCTGCCGTTAAATGAAGGTAGACCCAAGGCAGCTTTTGAGAAATGAGCACCAGCATGGCCAGCAGCCAGTGGGCAGAGGGAGGCACAGTTGGTCTGACGCACCATACACTTTCCTTTTCTTTTGGAAAGGCACTTGGCCTTCAGCTCTAGGAGCTTGGTGTGGCCCGGAGGAGATGCTGGCTGCCTGCAAGCTGGTGCATCGCCATTAGCACACTGTTGTGCCACTGGCTACAGCACTCAGGGCGAGTTTCGCCCAGTCTGCCCTGGGAAGAGAGGATGGATCCAGGACAAACTGTGCCTTGCTGCCCAGGAAGGGCACTCCTCCCCAGACCTCCTGTCATGCTCAGGTTTCCAGTCTCATCCTGTGCCATGAGTCAACCCCAAAAAATGGCAGGCTTAGCTGCAAAACACCATGCACCTTTCCTGCTGGGTGCCAAGCCAGGGAGGTCAGCACTCCCACCACCAGCAGGAAAAGGGACGTTGTCTTCTTTTCTTTGGGAGAAAGCTGATCTCTCCCTCCATCGGCGCAGCTCTGGCTGGCTGGGGCTTGGTCACACCGGCTCACTGTTACATGGCACCAAGTCCGCTAGGAGTAGTGCTGAGGTGTGCACTGAGGCCAGGCTTGATGCTGCCTTCCGACCAGCCCCGGAGCAGTCAGAGGTCCTACCTCAGCCCGCTGCAGGTACTGATGCTCACTGCTGAGTCGGCGTATCCTTGCACGCTGCCCTGATAAAAGCAGTGATCCTGTTGCCAAGAGAGAGGGGAGGTGTAAAGGGGGTCTGCACCAGCTGTCAGCGTGGCGGGACCCCACAGGAGCAGCAAAACTGCTCTCCTCAGAGCCAGCCCTGTACCTGAACATCCGGCTTCTCTGTGATCTCCGTGCCGTTGGCCGAGTAGTGCGTCTGGGTGTAGTGCTGCCCCAGCAGCTCCCTGCAGGATGGAGAAAGGGTATGAGCAGTGATTCCGGTTTTGGAGATCGAATGGAAAGCTTTGGGGATGAGGTTGGTCAGGTTGGGTATGGTGGGCCCATGACCTTCCTGGGGGGGTTTGGCAAGGAGGGAAAAAAATACAGTATTTTGCTAGCCAGGGTCTGGGCTGAGGGCTTATAACGCCAGTGTGGCGATGCTGGACTTTATAGAAGTGGTATACATGGCAAGGGTGGGAACTGAGCCTCCCCCTGGGCATGTCACTGTGCCCACCCACACTCACTTGTTCTTCTCCAGCTGCAGGAGGTAGTCCCTGCCCTCGGCACGAATGCTGTAGAGGACGTGCTCTGGGTAGATGCTCTGCTGGAAAGATAGACAACAGCACAGACCCACCATCACCAGGAGCAAGAGCTATAGAAGAGAGGACCTCCTGGACACTGTCCTGCCCAGAAAGGGGATGGAGTCTTCATGTGCCCCACTGGAAGGCAGCTGCATGATGGGGAGCCCGGCTGCTCAACCTGGAGTTATGCAGCTAAGACATTGGAAATCAGAAGAGAAGAAAGCAAGCATATGAGCAATAACACAAATCCTCAGCACATCCTGAGATAGAGAACAGGTCACCAGCAATGAAACAGAGTCAGCAAAGTCTGGTTTCCCGTGTCTGACACATGATGCAGATGGCCATGCCAGAAATTGTGGTTTCCTACTCATCAGTCACAGACTTCCTTTTTTGGGGACAGAGTTCAGCGCTTACTCACAGGATGAACCACAAAAAAACCAGTGCCCAATGGCTTTCATCAGCAGAGACTTTCTTATCTCTGACTGATCTAACAGGCAACATCACGGTTAGAGAATAACCTTCCTCTTGGTTCTTGTCTGCTACTGAGAGCAGATGTTAGTATCACTGTGTGCCAGATCCCCTGAGCATCACCATAGTGCTGGTGCAAGGAACCTCAAGGCATCTCAAGTCTAACCTCCAGTCACAATGGCTGGGTCAGGGTGGCCATGGCTCAGCCCAGCCATGTCCTTAATCCCCAGGATGGAGATATCCCTCCAGAAGAAGTGTTTCCCTCTGGGATGTCTTGTGATTGCCATATGCAGAGGTTGGGCCACAGACCTCCAGAGGTCCCGTCCTACCGGGGCCACTGAGAGACACAATGATCCCTTGTGTGGTGCCCTGTATCAGGCTGCACCCTTGGCACCAGGGACATCCTCAGCCACCACTGCAGCACAGAGACCTCTCCTGAGGGCACATCCTCAGCTCTTACGGGATCCTGGGGTGGAGAGCTGAGCAAAAGGCAAAGCAAGCTTCTCCTGCAGGGCCAGATTCCTTCCGAATGAGGCGTGCGACTTCTCCCCAGGGAGGATGACAGCACCTTCTGTCATACAACACTCCCAGGGGGATGCATGATCTGTAACCTGATGGGAACTGGGGCTGAGCAGAAAGTCCTGCTGACTCAGTGCCAGCAGGGCCAGGTGAGAGTGTTTGCCTGTCACTCAGTTGCCCTCAATTTTACCCAGTTTGCATTTCCAATCTGAAGCGGCGGGCTGCAGGCCAAAAAACATCCTCTCTGCATGCTGAGCAGGTTGCAACAAGCCTGCTGGGCAGCCAGGCAGCCCCGGCTGCAGGCAGACATACTGCTGCTGTGTGGGCACGCTCATGAGTCTCCAGCAAATTCTTCTCTTGTGAACAGTGCCTCGCGCCTGATGTGGTCATCCCATTCTGCGTCTGCTGACAAAGCTATGCTTTGTTATTGTTGGCAGTGCCGGAGCCAGAAGAGGTCTTAAGAAATGGCAGGAAAGCACTTGTAAGGGGATGGTGGGTCAGGGACTGTCTCTTGGAGACAACCGCGGGGAAAGTTAATTAAAAAAATAAAAAAGTCTCGATTGATAAAGCTTCTCTGAATCACCCGCTTCCTTATTAGCATGGGCTTTGCAAGGGCTCCAGGTGGGAAGGCTCTGAAAGCACAGGCAGCTCAGCCATGCCCCTGCCTGAGCCCTGCTAACCCCGTGACCGCGCTGAGCAAGCAAAGCAGAGCCGTGGCCACAGCACACAGAGAGAAGTGATTTCTTACAGCTGGTCTTTTAAATTAAGAGACTAAGAGAGCTTGCAGAGGATCGGAATGTGATGCCACTGTCCCAGCCCAGCACAGGTGGGTCCCATTCTCTGGATGGGAAGAGGCGATGGGTCTTGCTAGGACAATAGGGATGAGGCTCATTGCACCATGCCCTGTACCAGAGGAGTTGCAGCACAAGAGGAGGAAAAGAAGGTGAGTTGCTGGGCCACCATCGTCCCTTGTTCCAGCTCCATCTGGCCCCATTGCTCACTCAGCAGCATCCTGCTGCTTACTGCAGAGCCCTAGGCTGGGCCAGCAGGAGTGAGCTGTCTCCACGCGGGCAAAGGACTTGCCTCTTTGCATCAAGGGGCTCTGGGACACGGTGGGGGAGATCAGCAGGGTTGTGCAAGCACATGTGCGCTGGGGGAGAAGTCAGCATCTTGCAACACCAGGTCTTACACGGGCTGGAAACCAAAATCCTGTTTTAATACAATTCTTTGAAATGCTGGAGCATGGGATCAAGAGAGATGGCACTTTGGCGATCAAAAGCATGCAAAGATAAAACATATTGAAGGCTCTTCTTGCTCTTTTTTCAGGTCTCTTTCCATGAAGAACCGAGGTTTGCCGCATGCCCTGTTGTGCTCCTGCTAAGGGCAGGTAGGAGGAGCAGACCATGGGCTGTGGGAGGGCCGGCATCCCAGGAGATCCTGTGCTGCAGGACCTAGGTCTCCACCCTGTCTGCAGGGCTTAACATTTTGATTTAAGCAAAACCATAGGGGAGCTGGTCTGCTTCAAACCTCACCTGGCAGGTGCTGTGCTGGACCAGCCCCATGTGTCCCATCTGCTCTGACCCAGGAACCAGCTCTTGGCCCGTGCCCATCCCAGCCAGAGACTTGCAAACACAAAGCCATAGGAAGAGCTGGCGCAGAAAATACCCATCCAGAGATCTGTCTCCACTTCAAAGAGGGGCTTGGTGGTGGTCAAACCTTGCTGAGAACCTCTCCCCATCAAGGTTACTGGGAGAGCAAGCACATTTTTTGTGGAAGAGGAGGAAAATGGTCTGAAAGGCAGGAGTCCTCATAGCCTCAACACAGCAGGTTTGGGGGGTCCAAGGACTACCCAATCCAAGACTGAATCCAGGTGCCACCTGGCACACATCACCCATGGTTGTCCCAAACTACACAGCTCAAGGCAGATGTCTTCTCTCATACAATGGAAAGCAGAGGGACCCCAAAATGGGTGAGCTCCCCTTTCCGGGTGGATCGGTGCAGAGCCACCTGGAGCGCCTGGCACAGATGGTATCTCTAAATAGCCCGGGGAATGTTTATCTTGTGGACAAGTTTAGGTTTCTAGAGCAGAGAAAACAGATGCTTTTGGGGAGTGTTTTTAAAGCTAGTTTATCAGAAAGAGTTTGAATCACAGATGAATATGCTGTATGAAGAGTTTAGTAGGAAATAAATGTCCCCAGCTCCTCCATCTCATCAGGTGCTAACATCAGTGCTTTTTGGTCCTAGAAAATTAATCCACATATTTGGCTGAATTTCACTTGAAGGCAATGAGGAAAGCATCTTTGAGGTCAAGGCCATCATCCTGTGCATGTCAACACTGAGCACTCAAAATTCCTGAGTAAAATCCCGTTCCTTCCCCCAAATTACAAAGTTTCCCAAGAAAAATAACACTGGTTTTCTTTCATGTGGGTTTCTACATGTATCTTTCTGATACTTATTTTGCTGTCCCGAAGGATGAAAGAAAACAAACTTCAGCAAAGACAGCAAGAAAAATGCTTACAGCTCAATGAGGCTTAGCAAATCCCTCCTTAAAAAAGATGTCACAAGATCGCTGCAAGAGATGGCACCACTGCATAATGTCTCCAAAGAAAGCATTAGAGAAAGCAGCCCACCCTCTCCGAGAGTTCATCCTGCTATCTGCAGTTCCTGTTTGGACCCAAAAGAGACCAGGAAAGCTCATCTGAACAACTACTTCAAGATTTCCATCCTCTGGGATGGAAGCAATGTAAGAAAATGTGCACCAGGTCGTTCTTCCAGCAAAAGGCTAAGAGGGTCCAGCTCTTGACCCCAGTGGTGGGCCAAGGGCGTCAAGCTTGAAGCCCAGTGGTGGGCCAAGGGTCTTTGCTGATTACAACACCCGCTCCAGACCTCCTGCAAGGCAGCAAAGGCAGCTGTGCCGAGCCTGTATTTGGGAGGCGACGCTACTCACCAGTGGCACGGAGAGGTCCCTCTTCCCCCGAGGTGCCAGCAGCTTATGTGGCGTCACCGTCTCGTACTTCTCGACATGGGCGAGCTTCTCCTCTAGGCTGGCAGTGGTGCCTGAGAAAAGCCAAAGCACTTTGAGCTGGGATGCCCAGGAACAACTGAGTCCGGGCATAATGGAAGCGGCCAACATGAGGGTGCAGGGAAGAGCCAAAATAGCAAGTCCTGAAACACCTGCCTGGAACACAGGATGCTCCAGCCCCCGAGCCCTGGTGCCCACGGGGCACTCAGCATCACCCATGGGTGAGTGGGTCCCTTGGAGGCTGGAAAAACTTACTGAGACCCTGGTGTGTAAACAAAGACAGAGGTTTTTCAACTGGCCATCTTGATACCACAGTTTGTGACTTGGAGGCTGTCATCTGCCAGGGGTTGTGTTTTGGAGAACGGCTCGTGACTTGGCTGGCTCAGCCTGCCTTCTGTCCTCTCTTTTTGGTGTCAGAAGCGAGACATTTCTGCCATTAACCCTCCACCTCCCCCAGGAGCCCCGAACTGTGAGCTTGTGCCGCAGCTGTGCCCGTGCTCGCGGGGTGAGACGGGGCCGATGCAGCGGCAGAGCAGGGCGCTCCGTCTGTGGGTGCCTGGCGGCCATCACCCACAGCGCCTGAGCGGAAGCCAGGAGCCTCGCCGCCACCCCCTCGCCCGCCTGAGTCACCTGGCCCCGCTGCCAGCACGCTGCAGGCTGACGGTGACAGATCTCCCCTTGCTTGCAGGAGCTTCCTCGCCGAGGTGCCTTTACATAACGGCGGGCACCCCATCTGTGCGGGGTGGTGGCGGGGGCACGGCTTGGGGCAGAGGTCAGCAATAGCATCCCTCTGCGATGGGGCCAGCCGAAGGAGCGAGCCTGCTCCTCAAAGCCCCTTTTCCATCCCTTGCCCTCGAGTAAGCCTGGGGAGGTGATGCCCGTGACACCTGCCCGATCACCCCGGTGAGGGCGATGCCCGCGACATCTGCGCAAGCCCCGCGGCGAGCCCAGGGCTCAGCCCTGCAGACAAAGCACCCAAAACCTCGCCGAGCTGTGACCCGTCCCAAACAGCCGCTCCGCGCCCAGCTCCCGCCTCGCACATCCCCTCCCGTGCCGCTTCCCACGCGTCCCCTGAATTCCCGCGGGGAAAAGCACCTCCTCCCCCCCCGCCCCGGTACCTCCAACGCTGCCCTACGGCAGAAGACCCCCCCCGGGGAGCCGGGCTTTTGCCCCGCGCCCCCCGACCTTCACGCCTGTCCCGCCGGGGGCTCCCGCCCGGCCGCCCCGCGCTCACCGTGGACCAGCAGCAGCAGCGGCAGCAGCAGCAGCAGGACTCGGCCGAGTGGGACGAGCACCGGGGCCATGGCTCGGGGGTGCCCGCCGCGCCCGGCCCCGCACGCCGCCGCCCCGCGTCGCGCCGGCAGCCTCCGCGCGCCGTGACTCACCGCCACGCGCGGGGCGGGGCGGGGCCGGGGGGTATCGGGGCGTGTCTGCGGGGCGCTCGGGGGGTGTCTGCGGGGTACCGCCAGCGGGCATCGGGGGCTGTCCGTGAGCCTCTGGGGAGGGTCCGTGGAGTAGCAGAGGGTCTGCGCGCGGCATTGCAGTGGGGGGGGGGCTGTATGTGTGGCACTGGGGGGGGGTCGGGGGGGAGCTTTCTGAGGGGCACTGGGGACTGTCTGTGTGGCTTCGGGGGGGCATCAGGGAGGGTCCTCGGTCCCTAGGGGCACGTCCCGGGCGCTGCAGGAGTCCGCAACGTGTTGAGGGGGTGGCAGCAGGACGTTGGGGTGGCGGGGGGCTCTGGGGTCCCACTCTCTGAGGTGGTGAAGAGGCTGGAGTGGCTGGGCTGCCACAGGAGGCAGTGGGGCTGGGAATGTCCCGCGGGGCACTGGGGACTGTCTGTGAGGTGGAGGAAGGGTGTCCATGGAGCACTGGAGGTGCCTGCCTGGCTCTAAGGTGACAGAGGGGCTGGAGGGGCTGGGGACATTGAGCAGTGTCCGTTGGCTGTGAAGGGGCTGTCTGTGGGACACTCAGGTGATGCAGGAGCTGAGGGCAGCTGGACTATTGGAGAGCAGCACCGGGACTGGGGAGGCATTGAGAGATGTCTGTGAGGCGTTGATATGGTGAAGCACTGAGACGATAGAGCGGTTGTGGTCGCCATGGGGGGGCTGTGAGACATCAGGGCACATCAGTGGGGCACTTGGGACCCTCCCTGATCCCAAAGGATCAGAGCGGCTGGGACCACCATGTGGTGCTGAGCTGGGAGGTGCACTGCACCCTAAGTTCTCTGCTCTGCCACAGAGCTGAGTGCTGTCTCCCCCTCATCCAGCCCAGGTTGGAAGTGACCTCTGAAGATCTTCTGAGCAGCCCCAACTCTCTCAGCCTTTCCTCCTAGGAGAGGTGCTCCATGGCTCTGATCATTTCTGTGGCCCTCCTCTGGAACCCGCTCCAGCAAGTCCATGTCCTTCCTGTGCTGAAGGCTCCAGAGCTGGATGCAGGACCAGGGATCTCAGCAGAGCAGAGGGGCAGAATCACCACACTCGCCCTGCTGGCCACACTTCTCTTGATGCAGCCCAGGATACAGTTGGCCTTCTGACTGTGAACGCACATTGCCAGGTCATGTCGAGCTTCTTGTCAACCAGCACCCTGAAGTCTTTCTCGACAGTGTTGTTCTCAGTCCATTCCCTGACCAGCCTGTATTTGTGCTTGGGATTGCCCCAGCCCATGTGCAGGACCTTGCACTTGGCCTTGTTGAACTTCGTGAGGTTCACATGGTCCCACCTCTCAAGCCTGTCAAGGTCCCTCTGGATGGCATCCCTCCCCTCCAGCATGTCGACCACATCACACAGCTTGGTGCATCTAACTGCTGAGACGGGCATCAAACTGGTAGCAATAGGATGGATTGAGGTTCCCCTCCCTGGGCATCTTTAGTTTAAAGCCCTCATCACCAGCCTGGCAAACCTCTGACGGAAGATGCTCTTCCCTTTCTTGTCAGATGGACCTCATCAGCCCCCACTAGACTAGGTTTCTCAAAGCTATTCCCATAGTCTAAGTAACCAAACGCCTGGCTGTGGCACCAGTCCTGTGACCATTTGTTGATTTGCCAGATTCCACTGGCCCTTTCAAGGCCCTTCCCTTTGACTGGGAGGATTGATGAAAAAACTACCTGTGTTCCGGAGTCCCTCACTGCTGCTCCATAATCCTTCTTGATACTCCTCAGACTGCTCCTGGCTGTATCATTGGTGCACACATGAAACAACAGCAGCAGATAATAGTCAGTTGACTGTACAAGGCTTAGTAGTCTCTTGGTGACATCCCCGATATGAGCCCCCCAGTAAGCAGCACACCTCTCTAGAGAGGGCATCAGGTCAGCAAATGGGTGCCTCCGTACCTCTCAGAAGAGAGTCGCTTACTACTATCACCCATTGCCTTTTCTTAGTTGTCCTGGTTGCTATACGGGGAGCAGATCAGGCTGCCTTACTCGGCTCCAGCATCTCTCCTGATGTGATGGGCAAAGCTCCATCACTGGTGACAAGCTTCCTTCAAAACAGCACAGAAACCACTGCAGCCAAGTGCTGCTCTAGTGTCTTCCCTCTTTCTCCCCATAGCTTTTCTGTAATTCCCTCTAAATAGACAAGTTTCTTTTAAAAAAAGAAAATCAAAGTGCTGTGCTTTCACCCTCGACACTCCTATTCATGTCTGGTCATAACTGGCTAAACAGCTCCAGCAGAGTTGTCCCCACCGCAATGGCAACCCTTGCTAGGTGTGCAGAGCTGAGGTGGCTTCGAAGGAGCTGCTGACCAACGCACAGTCTGTGAAGCACAGCAAATAACCCTGCTCACCAGGGAGACACAGAGCAGCCAGACTGCAACTCTGGGCAAGGAGGCACCCGACTGCCGTGCCATGGGATGTGGGGCTGCTGAGCTCAGACACAGGACCTTTTCTTGCCTCTCTCCTGGGACCTCCTGGCTTCTGGTGAGGGGAGAAGACGTACATCCATCTGCTCAGGGCTGGCAGCAGGGCATCTGGCCCAGACCGACATCTGCTCTTGGAGAGGAGTGGGTAGATCTATGTTGTAATCTGTCCAAGCTCCCCAAACGAACCAGCAACTGCTCAGCCAACTGGGCGTCCACGTGCAGGCCACAATTTTTGGGTAACTGAAGTTACCGGTCAATGTGTTCTCACGCAAACAGCAGGAGCCACAGGCCAGCACGACATTGCCCCACCAGCATCACCACTTCTGCCTGGGGCAGGCATAGGGAGGGGGCCGCATCCAGCTAGCAGGCTGTCAGTACAGGGTGCACCAAGCAGGTGGGACCCAGCCTCAGGGTGTAGGTGACCTCCCGGGGGTTTTCTCAACCAGAGGTGGACCTGCAGGTCGCAGGGAGCAGCATGCAGTCACGTAGAGGTGGAGCACCCACGTTTCCCACAGAAGGGGTGTGCAAGGAGGGGAGCCCCCCTCCCAGTAGAGGGGTGCCTTTCCCCTCCCTAAAAGCTGCAAGAGGGGTGCACATAACCATCTGCATGCATGCACATGTGGGTGTGAGCAGGACTTCTTAGGATTACTCATAGATGAGTGCTTAGAAATTTACTTTTGATTTTAAAAAAATCAACATTTCAGAAATATCTGTTACTTCTGCTGAGACTCAATGCTTGCTGGTTACTTATGTGTTATTAATCTATAAACTGCTTCAATCCTAATTTAAATTGTGTGAATGGAGTTTTTTCCTGCAACAGCCACCACGCTGCTCATTGGTGTAAAAAAAGCATGTTGACAACGGTGACAGAGTGAGGTGCCAGGGTATCTCTCAAGCCTGAGATGCTGGGCACTGAGAGGTGGCTCCAGGGACCCAGGCTCTACTGCCTCTCCACCCTGAGCTTGAGGGACAGGCTGTGAAGTCTGTAGATCCACAAAAACTTAATGAAAATGGCAGGTCAACTTCTCCAGTCCTCCCCAGACTGAGAGCCACCTTTGTGGGGGGAACAGGAAACTTCCCCTTCCCCTTGAACCGCACAAGTCCTTTCCCTGAAGAGCCAGATGATGATGGCTGAGGTCTCTGTCCTCAGCCTCAACAGCCTCAACCTTCATATGAAGGAATTCAGACCTCCAGACCCAGGACTGGTGGTCTCCATCCTCTTCTTGGGTCTCTCTCCTTCTGCCAAGCTGTAGGACCAGCTTTAGGCCATCCAAGCAAAGAGAACCTGGCTCTTTAACACGCTGTAGAAGGTCCTTGCAAAAGAGGAGGTGAGGGAGAGGAACTGTGCATCATCAACAGGGGCACTCAGCCCTGTATCCACAGCCCTTGCACGTCTCCCCAGGTTCCCATGCTTGCCACTGAGGCCTCTGGGTCTCCGGCAAGTGTTACCACTTGTTCCTGGGGACACTTTTCTTCTCTTTTACCCTCTACCACACTGACTCCCGAACTGCCTCAAGCAATTTTTGTGGCTGCACAACTCTGCAAGATACCCTGAAAGTCCTCTGCTGAGGACTCGGACAGTAAGATACAAACATCATGTACCTGCTCATCAGCTCCAAACCCCATCTCATTGGTCAGAGCAGCTCATCAGCTTCATTCCAGCAACCCCCAGTTAGGCTCTCCTCCCAAAATAATGCCGCATGGCAGCTGAGCCAGATCTCTGTGAGCCAAACAGAATTTAGTCAGCTAAAAGATTAATTTTCACCCCAAGTTCTGCTAACTGACACAATAATCCTGATTTTTTTTTTTTGTAATTTATTTTACAACACACAATTACATCATTTTACAATGTAGTAAAGAAGAAAAAAAAAAAGACTTCACAAAAGCATCCCAGAAGAGAAAATCCATTACATACATTTCAGGAGACTAAATATTCCCCTGCCTCTCTGGGACAGCCCTAGCTTTTTGCTTTCAGCTTGCACTGTGAATGTAGAGAGTTGAGGAGTACTAGCTTGAAGTGAGGAGCATCCGGTTCTCTGACAGTGCAGAAGAGGTGACGGCTGAAAGGGGCAGCAGCAGGGCTTCACTGGGCAGGTACGGCCAGGCAGGGAAGCAGGGGAGCTGCCTTCTGGCTGCGCTCCGCAGACATGCGCTCCAAGCGCTCTGTGTAGAACCCGTTGAAATCCAACCTGAGAGACAAAAAACCCAGAAGTTTTGGCAGCCCGCTGGTGCAACGCCACCCAAGAGCGGCACGCAGCAAGCCGAACACGCTGCCAAGGGCCCCTGAGAGCTCAGTGCTGCAAGTGCCATAGCACACGTGCTCGCTGAGGCGCTCACAGGCAGCAACGGTATCCAAAAATAGACAAACTCTTCTATAGGGATCACATGAATTTCAGGACAAAATTGATTGACATGAGGGGTGTGAAGCAAAGCAAGAAGTTGAGCATGCTTGCTTGTGCAGCAAGGGGCTCTGCGCTGCAGCATGGATCTCTCAAGCAACCGTGCTCCCCATGCCCACCCCGCTGATCACAGCCTTGCTCTTACCCAACCATGGCCCCTGGAGGAGAAATCTCTCCCAGGGCATCAGCTGAACTCAGCCACAGCACAGCGAGCACCTGCCATCCCCACACAGGACTGCTCCAGGCTGGGTACACACAGCAGCTTGTTCAGAGTGAGACGGGGACATCTGCACGGTGCTACAGGTTTTGTCAGTGACACCTCTTCTGTGCCCATCCCTTGACAACAGGATAAATTTCACCTGTTCTTTACAGGTGTATAAAATACATCAGGAAGGACCAATTGCTAACAGCCTCTTTTCTGGAGCCACAGCTTGACCACACAACCCTGCAGGCGTGTCACTAAAGGAAAAGACTCCAGGGGTGACGGCTCCTCAGTCTCTGCACCTTCCCAGCCACTTCCCACCACTCCTTAACACCAGAGTTCACCACCACTGAACTCCGGTATTAATTCCCATACGAAATCCACCATATTACCCACCATTACTACCACAAAATACTGCAGTTTCCATTACTACCATCTCCTTGCTAACACAAGTACGCTTCAAACAGATTCATGATTGAAGAAGATTAGTAAGTGGTTGGAAGATGTTCAGCCAAAATCACAAGTGTTGCTGATACTCATAACCGCCTCTCCAAAGTAGGCAACTTCAGCAATATCATAATCGTGTCTTCTTGATAATCCACAATGATGCCACAAAACCACCCAGCTCCACACCTGCTGTGACATTCCTTAGGCAGATCTCTGCACTACGAAGCCAAGTAAGATGTGTGGAGCTCTTAAAAACATGTGCCCTTGGGAACACTAAGCAGTAATTGATATAAGCCTGTGAATCACACAAAAGTTACTCTCTTTATTTCTCAAATTAAGTTGCTCCAATACTAAATGAATGGGCACAATATTTGAGTTTTATGTTGCTTAACAACCTTACACAAATGGCAACAAATTGTTCCTTGACATTTTTTGGTGAGTGCAGAAAACAGAGCCTCGACAGATGGAATATAACTGTTGCTCTCTCCTCATTGAAAAGCTTATACCTCTTTCATCCTTTAAGTGTTGTACAAAGGAAACCTGACACCGAGGCAGGTATATTTACCAAACTTTGATTCAAATATAAGGCTAGGACTCATTTACATCCTTGCTTTGAGGATCTGTTCCATTTCTAAAGTTGGTTTATTCCAAACTTCTTAAATTGCAGATTTTGACGTGCTTCCCTTTCAGCTATGTTTTTAGGGTTAAATGATCTTTAACAACTCTCTCAAGAATTTACGTGGCCCTTCCTCAAACTCTGCTTACACTTCAGGTTCTTGTTTTGTGGGTGAAACTTTTATTCACTGGGGTTTGAATCACTTCATCTGTCCTACCAGTCTTACTCTAAGCTCAGTCATTGCTGTTTCCTCCAAACCGGTAAAGGAAGGATATCTGGTGATTGCTAACAGCACTTGATGGGTAAGATTTCTAAGTATTTGGAATTAAGCAATCCTTCTGACAAAGTCCTCTAATTCTTCCCCTTTTCTCTACTGGGATGTGAAGGAGTGACTCTGGAGATTTTCTGCAGTTGCCAATCCTCTGTCAGCACTGCTACTGATGGAGCCAAGGCACCTGAGAGGGGCTTCAGCACACTGGAAGCACCCATGGTAACAGGGATGACAGGTTTTAGGGTTCAACCTTGGTCTCAGCTGTGTGACCACATGTCAGATAGAGCATCAGATGACAACACAGGAGGCCAGGGGCTGCATAAATGTATGGTAGCTGCTGGTCAGGAAGTTCTCAGAAGTAAAGGACAACTGGAAGCCCAGTCTTCTACTGGAATACCTCACAGAACAGCGTTTGCAAAGGTAGGTACTAGGAATTCTGGACAGCCCTGCCTGTCAGAAAGGGACAATGAAAGCTTCAAGAGAAATGACATGAGGAGAGGACAACAACCTGCTTTAAATAAACATTCCTGGAACTTTTCCTCCTCTGTTTTCAGGTGTAGCACATCTCAACAGAGGTGTATGGGTTATCAGTCATCCACAAAAGATTATCTGGTACAGATGGGCAGCAAACAGAACCTAATGGTTGCAAGTTAATATTCTAATTGTTTTCCTGAAGACTAAGTTAAAGGATGAGAATGATCAACAAAAATTACAGCTCACAAACACCAAACAAAGCAGAGGAGCAATAAGACTACACTTATATAAAACAAAACAAAACAAGGGATGAAGCACAGTCAGGAGAAAGCTCAAAGTACCCTTTAGTCCTAAGTGGTTGAAAAGAACTCAGTAAGGATCTGCTCTGTTCTGTACTAAATATCGAAGGGCATGGGGCACCAATCCCTACAGCACCAAAGGAAGACAGAAAACATACATGATTAACCCGTTATCAGGCACATCTGTGAACAAAACTATGTATCGCTGACAACTGATTCTAGCAGATCTACCACTGAAAAGCATTACAACTTTAGATGAAAAACATTCTTCAAAGTAAGGAGTACTCCTTGGTAAATGAAGGGCTTTCCTCAGAAAAACATGAAAGAAATGAAAGAATCAGCACCTAAAAATGACCTTAATTTTTGGCTAGTCCTGTAAGAGATGTTTTCCGTTGCTTACACATGAAAATAAGGCTACACATCAGTTTACAGACAGTATGAAAAAAACTAATGGATGTTTAGGATGGCTTTATTTTCTGTGCCCTAGCTGACAGCAATGACAAAGTCAGTCTCAAGTGTTCTAGGCTCACAAGCACCGTAACTTTAAAAAGTGTTGGTGTTGAAATATTTTATATTCATGAAAATCCTGGCGTCTTAAAATTATGCCTATTTGCAATATATACCCTGCCTCTTCATTGGAAAAAATAAGTCACTGTAAAAATGAATTGTTTGTTGCATGTGCCTAACAGTCTGCAAGCAGCATTTCTGAAGTGTTACAGTCTTTGCCAGGTGTGAGGCATCTGGCAACCAGCAGCTCTTACATGTGAGTTCCAAGGTGACTCTTTGAATTAAGAGATGTCAGCTCCTGACTCTCACTTGCCTTCTTATTCTGTGGTTATATGCATGCCTCAGCTGAACATTTCCAATCTGCAGGCTGCTAGTTTTCATGGGTGCTTAACTCTTGAAAAACATATTCCAGCCACAAACACTAAAAGCTGCTCCCAGCAGCAAACTCCATAGTTGTAATTATTTCTGTTTTGCTCCTAAAGCACAGGTAGCAGGATCAGAGTGAGAAGCATTCTGCTCACACAGCATATGTGCTCAGCTGAGGATAATGCTCCTAGTGCATTATCTGTGGTTCTTCAAAGCTAGAAGTACCAGGGCAGGTCTCTTCACACTACATCAATCTGTAACAGAGATCTTAAAAAGTCCAGCAACACTAATACGTATGACTTTTACAGCAAAACCAAATGTTACTCATTCCAAAGAAGGCCTTGTGCATCCCATTTTATTGAAAAACCCCCACAGAGCTTATAAACCTAGCAGTAAAACCTAGATCTCCTTCTCTCTCTCTCTTCTTGCAGTGTATCTTGTGTACCTGACTTGTAGGTATTACTTAAGGAATTTTGATTTCTAAGAAGCTAGTAAGTATGGGTGAGGCCATAATAAAAACACATTAATGGATGCTTATTTAAATAAATACAAGATATGAATTTAAAACAAAATAGCCACTTATGATCAATCTATTGCATGGTTTTCTCATCTTGGAATACTTATGCCGTATTCAGGAATCAGCTTATTCACAGTCTACACACTGAGACAATCCCCAAGAACACTAACACTTGCATTACATTTACAACATTAATAGACAAATTTCACATAATTCACAGGAATGTGGGTGGAGTTTTTTTACAGCCTTGGGTTGAAATGCAAAGCAGTATTTCATGTGATTTCAGTGTTTTCATTGATGGAGCAGACACGCACAGTTATAAACAGCAATCATTCTTCCTGAGCTGAATTTGAGAACCATAGGAGGAGAAGTTACAGAGAGAAAACTACTGGCTCACCTGTAGATGATGTTAAGCATGCTGTGCTCACAGTCATTGGTGCTGTAAACGCTCAGTTTGTCCAACAGGTCCAGCAGATGTGATGAGAAATTGTTATCACACTCGTTGATTGTTGCTTCGAAGTCAGGTGTCAGCTGGAGGTTATCAGCATGCTCTGCTAAAAGCTATTAAGACAAAGGCATAGAGGCCCCGTGCGTTTGCCGATTCACACTTGCCAAAAAGGTGTCAGTATTCCTTCCCTATTTTCTAACCTGCTCAGAAATACTGCCATGAAACTTAACAGTCGCTGAGCCACTAAAATAAATCCTTCAAAACAGCTGCAACATCCTTGGTAGTTAAAAACCCTGTCACACGTATCTGGGAGAACCCCAGAGCAGATCTCAGTAGAGTTATCCTCAAATATATGCTGTCATTATTTATTTTCAAGCAGGAGGAAAAGTCAGTAAGCAGAAAGTGAGTGTTGCCTAAGCCAGGTTGTAACCTCTGGAGCACTCTGATTGCCTTGCAGTGTGATGGACCTTACTGGCTGCGTGCCAGAGAGGGGCTTTCCGTGGGACAGGAAGCAGCCTGCTAACTGCAGAGCATGCCAAACAAACCACTTAGTACGAGTGCATCTAGACAGAGAAACATGGACAAGACAAATACCCCATAAATCAAAGGGATGGGCTGGAAAGAGTCACACCCAACACCTTCTTGGCTCATCCGTCACAAAATGCTAGTTCTGGAAATAAGAAAGCTCTTGAGTTGCAGAAAGCCTGTGTATTGGGTACCCACTGCACAGCTGAAAATACAGCTAAGAACTTAAACAAGTGCAGGGACTTCAAAGCAGACCTTCAGAACACCATTGGCGCTCCACACTGCCCTCAAAAACACCCACAATTCTGCAAAGATTCTGCTTTTGGGGCCAGAGGTGCTCTGGAAACTAGGAAGATCTATCTGCAAGAGGTAGGACAGCCACCCTGACCAGACTGCAACCCCAGCTATTATTCACAGAGGAAAGGGTCTGGTTGTCCATCCCGTATCTCTCCCACCTTATTAGTCAGCTGCTTCTTCGCAGTCTCTTCAGCACGCTCCTCCTCTGTTGGTGGGCCCAGCATTGTGCTATGCTCTAAGGTGAGCTGGTCCATCTCATTATCCAGCTTCATGCTCCGGGTGAACCTCTTGGAAAGGCAGAGGGTTGGGGAAATGGTTAGATCCCATTTTTTCAACTATGGCAAAGCATGAGGCTGACTCAGTTCTGCTAGCCCTGCAGCTAGGTAACTCCCATCAAAGCTAACTCTGAGATTAAATGTACAATGTTAACACAAAGCTCCCTACACCCAAAGGAAGGTGGTTTTTTTTTAAAGCTATGGGCTTCCTGAGACGCTGGCTAGGGTGTACCCACGGAGATCAGTCTCCACGGGTCCACTCACCAGTCCTCACCTGACCCTCAAAAGAGTATGCTAAAAATCACAGAGCCCTACAACTTACACCTCAAATTCTGCTGCAGGACTGTCTGAAGAGAGGTAATTCGGTTCCTACGAACCTGATCCCAACACAGAAACAGAAGAGCATAGAGAATTTTGTGGAGGGAGAAGCCATCGAAACCATTTGGGAGAAAGAATGAGGGTTTGATCAGTCAAGACCCAAACCCTGCTGGTTTAGAGAGGTACAGAGGCTCTTCCACGTGCATTGAGGACTAGAGGGGTCAAGATGAAAAAAAGGACTGTTGTAGCTGCCTGGCACCCAAAGCAGCTGGCAGTGGCATGGTCAATACAGGGAGGCTGTACATACCTGCATGCAGTTTGTGAAGAAGACACAGACAGACATCAGCCTGGAGAAGATCTCCAGCAGCTCTGTGTTGGTTAGCATGCAGTCCTTCAAGCAGTTATCGAGGAAGCTTGTGTGGTGACTCAGGACATCGTCAATATTAGATGCCTATTACAGGATAGTCCAATAATGAAAAAACAAACCAGGACTGCTGTGCTGCACCAGACCAAAGCTCTAAACCAGCATCCTGTCTCTGACAGTGACCTCTCAAACATGCTTTAGGGCATGTTGAGGTACTTCCAACTTCGAGAAACATCCTGAGATGGAGACTACTGGCATTACTGCATTCAACAGCCTTTCACAGGCTTTTTACCTTTGATTTGTCACATCACCTTCTCAACCAAATTATGCTTTCTTTTACGATCCAAACCTTCCACTGGAAAGGAGGCTCAGGATGGAGTTACCTGCTTTATGAACATGCACTGCCTTTGCTTTTATATGTGCTTGTCATGCCCACTCCCATCTTCATGATCTCAGTAAACTCACACAATAAGCGGAAAAGAAAAAAAATAAATCTAGAATCTTAAATGTCAGGAAGTTTATGAAGCCTAAAACTAACAGGTTCTTCAGAAACATGTTTTAGGAGCTCAGTAAGGAACTGGGACATGCAGTGTTGCAAGGATTCTGTAAGATTTTTGTCCAGCTCTGCTACTTCAATGGGCTGTTTCAGTCTCAAGTTTTAAATGACAGACTAAAACTCCCATCTCACTCTGTACAATTATGGGATGTGCTAAAGCTGAGAACATACAATGAAGCTTAGGAAAGAGCCATAGGACCAAAATTGCCAAGGTTATCCACTCTGCTCCATCAGGATCAACACCAAGAAAACCCTCATAACCATTCAAACTACTAATACAGGACAGGGATAAATGCCAGGCTCTAATGCCACAAAGATGCTAGGTGTGTTGATGAAGACAATGATGTTGTGAAAATACTAGTTATATTTTTAGGAAGAAAGCACCTCAACTTCAAGTGGAAATGCACAAGAGAGAAGTCTGACAAATCAAAAAACAGCATAAGACACTACATGAGACCAGTGAGGACCATCTTTTTCCCTAAAATGCAAATGAAAGAAGTCAGTCTGTAGGCTACAGAGGTCAAACAGCCAGTTTTGCATCCTTTGTTTGGAAATAAATGATGTTTTTATTTAAATCAAGGAAGATTTTACCGAGTGGCTGGGGATATGTCACGCCTGGCGAGCAGCTCTTTTAAAGGACTGCATAACAAAGTGGTTGCTGAAACAGCTTCTTTAGCTGGCAGCATTGACTCACAGGTGCCCATATCACAACACTGCCTGGAGCCAGACATTTCCTGCCCCAGCACCGGTAGAGGGCATGCTCCTTTTCCTAGACATTTAAAAGCCTTGAAGGACACTGGTGAGGATGGGAGGCAAACATACATTCCATTACATCTCAAAGACTTTTCTAACTTGCCAAAAAACTTTCTTGGTTTCACACGACGACTTGTGTACGTACTCCCATCATGGGCAGCTTTGAGTTGTTACTACTGCACTGTTACTCGCAGAAGCCCTTCATGTACAGAGCAATGTAGAAATGCTTTATAAAATGCTGCGGCAGCCCTCAATGTGTTTGAAATTAAGAACTGTATGGTGAAGGCATAGACATATCTCCTTCTTGCCATACAGCCATGGAAACACCTTTCCCCAGTGTCAGCAAAGTCACTTTATACCTGCTATCTCAACATCTCTGGCAGGCTAAAGAGGCTCACAGATGTTGCATAGCAAGGGAAAAATTCTGCCGACTTGGCTTATCAAAAAGATTTGGTCTACAGATGTTTCTTGGGAATGGGCTCCTCCAAGAAACAGTATAAATTGGCAAATTCCTTTTTGGAACTGAAATAAAAATGCTTCAACACTGCTATATTTCTCAAGGAGCAGAGAAAATCAATGGCTGAGAGCCACAGCAGAGAGGGATCTTCAGACAGAAAGTCTTTGCAAAAACTCTGGAGTCAGGAGGTCATTTACTCTCAACAGAGGATGCCATCAATACAGGGTGCATGCCTGCTGCATTTAACAGTCCTTTCTAGGACATCTGGAATCAGCAGAGATGAAAAGAAGTGCTACCTGAAATCAGTATGGAAGAACCCAGGACAGGGTAACTTGTTCAAGTGCCTCAATTCAAGTAAAGTAAACCGAATGCTATATTTTGCAAACCTAAACTTACAACAAAATAAAGAAGGAAGTACACTTCTCTCAGATCATCCAGGATTTGAACATACAACCTCTGCTTGTTCAGAAGTCCTCGCCAAGAATATGCAGAGATGCTCACAATCCTAGACCTGATACCTCCTGTGAATTCTCCAGGAAAGAGGATGACAGGGCATCAGAAAATGTTGGTTAGCTGACACCAGAGCAACTCCTCAATACACTGTAGAAACTAAGACAGGTTCAGTTGATATTGAAGATTCAGAAGGCTCATCAGAGAGGTGCCAGGAGAGCTGCTGTGGCTTAATGCAGATTCCAGGAGGAGTGCTGGGCTGTTTGGTATGTTTTTCATGGTGTAAGAGGATAAAGATGTGCAACCCAGAAGCGTCTGATCACAGGATGACTACTAGAGGGAAGAAAAATAAGGTGATGTACATCTGTCTCCTTTTCCCTCACAGTAGGTGGGGCACCGTAACACTAGCCCCAACACAGCAGCACCACAGTGGGTAAGGAAGCTGAAGATGATGAGGAACGCAGTGTCCCTTGGCATAAGCAAAATGACTACAGCCATCACAAAGGCTATGCTGCAAAATAAGCAAGCTTGAGGAATGGATCACTAATCATCAGCTCTAATTAAACACTAGTTACCTGCCTGGCACAGCCTTTGCCTGTGCTGAGTGCCATATGCCAAGACACCCGTCACACAAAGCTCAGGCATAAAACTTCCTAACAGCCTTGCTCAAGTTGTCTCCTGGCATGGAGGAGATGGCAGCAGGTCAGACTCCCTCCCTTGGCAAAGCCCTCCAACACTGCTGCACCAAGCTGTGTACACTCAAGCACTTTCACAGGCCTTAATGGCATATCCCAGCCCAATTAACATATCCTTGCAGCTCTTCACTCAAAGAGTGGTCATGCATTGGAATAGGCTGCCCAGAGTAGTGGTTGAGGCACCATCCCTGAAGGTGTTGAAAAAACTTGTAGATGTGGCACTTCAGGACATGGTTTAGCAGGCATGGTGGTGTTGGGTTGATGGTTGACGATCTTCGAGGTCTTTTCCAATCTTAATGATTCTATGATTCACGCTATGAAAACAGCTATAATATAGCCCTCCCCACACTGCTGCAAACACTGAAACTGGAAGAACACAAAATTATTGTATATTAGGACCACATGGGATCCAATGGAGACATTTTCTATGTAATGTGGAGCAGGCAGTCTATGTCTCTGCCCTTGTTTCAGGCAGCAGTACAGACGTAACCTAAGATGCCATCTCTGCTTTCTTTTTCCTCCCACAAAGACTTGTTTGTGTGCCAGAAACCAGCAGGAGCCAGGCAGGTCCAATGGTGCTGCGAGGTGAGGCAACCAGTGCCCTGGCACCAGCACACATTCCTAGGGAATGAATAAGCTATAGGCTGGGCCCAGACTGATGGCAAGGAAGACAACATGTATTTGTAGCATTGATGCAGCTTTCACTAGATCTGTCAGTGCTTAGGCATCATCCTTTGCTTGCTTGTCTAATGACCTTCCACAATAACCGTATGCCACGAAAGTCTAGATCTTTACCACAGTCAGATAGAAAAGGAAGGAGAGGAGGGTTTGCTCTATACAGACTGAGAATGGCCCTTGATCTGCTGGTGACAGATTTTTTTCTCTGTTGAACCAACAAATCTGACATGAACGAAACCAGATATGAGAAGACCTTTACGGGCTTCTTGACCAGCCTGTTCTGAAAGGTAAACTCCCAATGACTTCACATTCTTGGTTTAAAACAGGCAGGTGGGACATTAGCTGAGAATGTGTTCCTCTCTGAGATAATGTAAGCATCTCACGTGCCCATCAAGAGATAAAAAATGTTAATTCTAGTTTTTTGCTAGGGCAAACAGTTAACTTCTGGAGAAGTCACTGATTTGGATTAGCAAACCTGAAATATTCTATAACACACCTGGAAAATCCCACAGCTCAGAACATGGAAGGAACCAAAATGATGCCAGGCATGCTTTGCTCAGATAGTCCCTTGTAAGGCATAAAAAACAGTGGGAAGCGAGCCTCTCCCAGATACCACCAGAGTGGAAAAGTTCTCCAGCCTTGCCCAGGGAAGTAGGAATAAACATGAGGAATAGCCACCTGAATAAAGAAGGCCCTGTTTTATAACAGATAGTCCTAACATGCCAGTCCTTGGCAGCTTCATGGAAGAGAAAGCACCGTCTTGGCTTTTAAGAGCACTGTAAGTCAGCCAATGAATCAACAGAAGATGTCTGGAGCGGTTTATGATCTTTGCACCTGCATACTTCTTCCTTTTTCATAGTCTTCTTTCTTCTGTGTTCAGCAGAATACCACCTTTACATAACAGGGTGCAGAGCATGAGCTGGGCACAGATAAGAGCATCCAAGAGAGGAAAGGGATATATGACTAATAAAGCAGAAAGGTGATGTAGAACAGCAGCACTCTTTGCAGTGTGGTAAGAACAACAGTTCCCAGACACTTAGGTGCCTCCAATAAAATTAACAGACACTTGCAGTAACTGAAATTACGCATTTTTTCCATACATTAGATTTGTTTAAGTCTTCTGTTCCAACCTCTCTCAAGCACACACACTCACCAACTTCAGGTTCTTCTCAAGAATGTGCCATGTTGGCTCCATCACTTCAAACATCATGTAATACTGGATATTCTGTACAAAATTCAGCATCCGCTGCCGCAGTGTGAAAGCACCAGCAAAGCTAGGGGAGAAATCACACCCACACAACTTAGAGCTAGCAAATGCCATGGAGAACTATCACCAGGCTTGCGCAGTCAAGCAGAGCTAAATATTTCAGTTCTAGCAAATTCACTGCTGCAATGTGAGAGGGATTATAAAGTTAATGCAAACCATCTCTGATTATTTTCCACATATTCAAATGACTTTCCCTCTGTTACTAGGGTCAGAGTTTTGAACCTGTTGTAGACTGGACAGTTAATATCCAACTAAACTTTTAATATTAAATATTAAAGCAATTTTACTGGTGTAACTATTGAGACATTCATTTGTTATCAGGGCAAAATTCAACAAGATAAATTGTTCATGCTTCTTTCCAGCCTTACCTATTAAAAGAACCCTTAAAAATATTCCATGCCTTGCATCTCTTTCAGGGGATCCAAACATTTAATCAAATCACCTGCCACCTAGAGTATTTAATGACATTACACCTTAAAAATAGAATGGTGGGATTATATACAGGGTCTTTCAACGTTAATTTATGCAGGCTCTGTGATGGCACACTAAAAACTGCCTCCAGCAAACTGGGACTGGTCACCGGAGAGTTGGGGGTACCTACCCCAGGGGTTTTCAACCACAGCTGCCCTGTCCCCAGCTGAGCACAGTCATCCTGTGAGCCAGAGGTTGGACTAGAGACCCTTACAGGTCTTTTTTGCTAACCCCTCTACAATTACAGGAGAACCAGACCTACAGCCATGTTGGCTGAGGTAAGTGCCAAGGCGGCCAAGGTTACCTTGTGACAAGAAAGTGCCGTCGGCATCGCTTTCCAAACAGGCATCTCCAGCACCTGGAGTGCAGACCCAGAGATTAAAATCTACCCTCACAGATGGAACCGGATCGAATGATTTTCTGGGAAAACACCCCACCAATTTTACTTTATTAAATTTGTATGACACCAACACCGCAAATATTAGCCAAGCTGTGTGAAGGTCACAAGTCCTTGCCAGTGGTCTGGCCAGAAGAGAAGTATGTTGCTTTTAAATTACTGGGGTCCTACTAATCTTGCTGATGCTAAAGTAGTGACCAAGATGATACGTGCATAGATGTGCTCTGCTGTTAACTATTCAGTGTATAATGAGCTAACCCTAAAGACCATCTCTTCCTTTTCAAAACTTCATGCTAGCAAAGAGGAACAAGCCAAGCAGTACAAAGATTATCAGGCAGACACTTCCTACTGAAACTTAAAATGTTTTATTTTGATGTCTGTAAGCCTGTAAGAAATTTGTAAGGATCTTTTTCCATGTCAAAATGATCTGATTCATGTCACGACATATCTAACTAGCAAGAAGGAAAACCAATACTTCACATCCGATCCAGCAGACAAAAAGGTCATACCACTTAGCAGAATGCAGGGAGAATTGCTTGGCCGTCTTATTGCTGATCCAAACGTTGCACAACTGTCTTTCCACATGTTTGCAATAGAACATGTGCCTGAAAAGCATCTGGTATCTTGTCAGTGCTTTCCTGGAAAGAAAGGAGAAACCCATCCAGATTAAGCCCTGTTCTGGTTGACAGACTAAGCTGTGAAACCTGAGGATGCTCGAAGGAAAAGAGACTTTACACAGTATGTTCCTTACACCTTCAGATGCACACAGATCCACACTGAAAAAATTCGAACCAGAAAAAAAAAAAAACCAAACAAACCACATTTGCAACCATCCTAAAGAATTTCTCTCCAAGGAGTCCCTCCTCTATATTTCCTGCCAGTGGGTACATCACCAGCCTCCTTCTTCAATTCCCTCGAGCTACCTGCAGATAGGTCACTCACATAGATGCTGGGACAGGGGGCTGAAAGCCTGAGGTCAGGTACCCACTGCACTAAGACTGCTACGATCACCAAAACAATTCACCAGGATTCTCCAAAAAGATGAAGAAAAAGCTGTAACCAAGCTACATGCAGCACTACCCTGCCAGTGATGCACTGTCACAGGCAGATGGGGATGCTTATTTATAGCTTCAGGGACTGGATTCAGGTCTGCATTCAGACACTTCAGTGTAGGTGTCTACAGAGCTCCAGTCGATACAGTTCGTGAAACCTTACCAAATAGTATTTTCACTTCCATAGCTACCATCAGAGTTAATACAATCAATTTGAAAGAAAGTGACATAATTTCAAAAGCATCACATTATTAGAGAAGTCCCACTGTGTCAACTGATTTTTTAAAGGTGAGATATAGGGACAAACTAATTGTGGACATTTAACAATTCAGTATCTGTCACTCTGTTTATGTAACACTGTTTGTCCCATTTACCCTGACTCACAGCAGTAGATGTGCCAGTATTTCTCCAGTGAAGCAAGGGGCAAATCCCTGAAGAAAAATGAACCACACAGACCCTCACAACTCAATTAAATGCAAAATCGCTTGCTATAGCAATTCTAGCAACAGCCTGTATCCTTTCAGTTTTCAACTAGGGATATCAGACAAAGCATTTTATTCTGCTCTCCACAACTGAGAAATGCTTGATTCTTGCATGGAAACCCTCTTGTGAGAGTTCATATTCTCAGGGCAGATACTTCAGAAAGCCATGGACAAATGAAAAACGAGTGACCAGTCATAAGTAAAACCAGGGCTAGGCGGATAAAGCATCCTTTGATCTACGTCTTCTCACCATTTCAAATGAAAGTTTGACTTTCCAAGCATTCCTTAGACGTGGACTAGTACAGCTCTACTGAAGAAACAACCCATATTCCATAGTGTACAACTGGAGCAAGCAGGTCTCAACAACCGCAATGCATTCCGTACTAGTCAGCAACTTATAATGTCACTTTAAAGACAGACGCTTTCCAGTGTCTTACTGTGTAGAAATGTGCTTCAACCCCACACAAAAGCTTCTGCCTTTTTTTCCTTCAGT
The DNA here is from genome assembly GCF_030867145.1 of Opisthocomus hoazin. NCBI lineage: Eukaryota > Metazoa > Chordata > Aves > Opisthocomiformes > Opisthocomidae > Opisthocomus > Opisthocomus hoazin. Next base: position 58,453,851 of record NC_134419.1, on the reverse strand, counting down.
GGATTGATACCTTACCTGTTTATAATAAGGGACAGAGGCCACTTAACAATGTAGTCAAAGGAAAATGCTTCCAGACCACTGAGAGTGAGCTCTGTGGGATCTGCACTGATAATTGCCTTTTCCTGTTTCGTTTCTATGGCCAGTACTCTCAAGAGCTGTGTAATGAGGTTATGAGGCATCAAGTCAATCTATAAAGGAAGAGCAGGAAAAAAATGAAGCCACAGGATACTCACAACTACCACGTAGCAACAGACATGTGGCAGAAATGCAAATTACCAGAGTCACTCTCAAGTCACCAACCTAGCAAACAATAGTAAATGGTATGATCTGGAATGGAGCAGCAGACATGGGAGCAGTGTCACTGTAGCATTTAACAATCAGCATACAACATACTACTCCACTGATTGCTCTCCCTTGCCCTCAGCCTTTGTAAGGTCTATTCAGATCTCACACTCTCCAGGCACAGCCTCTGTGCTGCTTCAATTCTGTACAACATGCAATCATTAACAAGCAGGACTTCTAATCAGGTATTTTCTTGGACTCCAAAGGGAGAATCCAAGCTGAAAAGAAGCATAACAGACATACTACTGCTTCCTCCTCATCCTGAGGCCACCCAAAAGCACCTTCCCTGTGTTCAGAAGCCATCAAGAAAACACAGTCCTCTGTCCAAGGTGGGTGCTTCCAGTTGCTAATCTGAATGAAAGAGGACTTAACCCAGGGAAGGTCTGCAGAAGGACAGCCATCAACTCTCTTTTCCTTCACTGCACATCCAGCATGTTTACAGGCACACAGATCTTCCCAAATCATGGCAGGTGTTCTGCTCAAATTCAGTTACCTTCTGCTTAAATACATTATTACCTTTAAATCATCCTTGAAAGGATCTGTATTGGCTGTGCTCATTCTCAGGGCTAATTCAAGCAGAGCTTCTAGCCTTGTAGTTATGATGTCGTCTACAGGCTTCTTAAGTTCCTCTTCTGTGAGATCCATGAAGTGAACGAAAAAGTCCCCTTGATCCATCAGGAAATAGTGTTTTATAGATCTGCTCAAGAAAATGGAGAGCCAAATGTTTATGCTTTTTAAAGCCTAAATTAATCCATATTAAACCTAAAGGAACAAAAGCAATCAGTTCAGTCAGCCTGCTGGGTTTGATCACAAAATGTTCCTCTTCGTACAGAACACACAGCCATAAATAACCCACTTGGAGACTAGTCTTTTATGCATTTCCCCTCCTCTCTTCCACCACAGTCAGGATGCTTTTGTGCAGTCAGATCAGGGGTGCTGCTGTTCTTCGTTTCCTTGAAAAATGAACCTTAGGAAAAAAAACCAACATGCACTATATTGCTGGGTGAAAGCTCATCCTGCTATCCTGAACAACACCCCAGCCTCCCCAGCATGCAGATCCATCCAAGAGGCAGTTGCCAATTCAGAGCAGAATCTTGGACTCCTTTGAATGAACAAGTATCTGTGCCAATTTTTTATGCACTCCAGATACTTGCATTAACTTCCGCTACAGTAGGATGTATAAACTTTAATTTTCACTTGGCACCAGGGAGAGTTAACTGCAGCAGGCCAGGAGCTTGGAAATAGCTCAGAGAAGAGTTTGAGGATTAACTTACAGCCTGGCCAAAGACCACACATGATAACTGCAGTCTTCAGAGCAAAAATAGGACCAGTTCAGCCTTAACACAGTGTGGTTGCAGACTCCTGATCACTGTCAATTTGGGATAATGCTCAGCCCCTCTGTTTCCCTGACTGTCCTTACTCTCTTGAACCAAGAAAACTCCCCTAGTCAGGAGGAAGTCATGCCAGTGTCAGTGGTTAACCAAGGACACCACAGGCAGGGGAGCAAGATACTTAGTGCTGGCACACCCTAGAGTGCAAACCCAAGTAAAAACCTGACCTAATGCTGGTGGCAATCCCAGTTCAAGCACGAGGTTGAACTAGAGACCTGCTGAGGTTGTTGGTCCCTTCCAGCCAACATTTCGGGGATGAAGGAGAAAGTCAGTACCCCCGCTTAACTGACGAGAAGTGGTTATCTGTCACAGGTCCCTGTGGTTTGATCACAGCCATCCCATTTCAGCCCTCAAAGTGCACACACGTGCTGGAAGCTCAGTAGCTTCCTCCCCAACCAGCAGATTACATATACACAGGACAGCTACTGAATGATCTAGCAGAGAGCCTGTTTTGAAGATGAGGAGGTCAGAGACATCAACCCCAGCTGGAGAGGCTGAGCAACACCTTAATCTGAAAGTACATTGTGACAGACGGGCCCAGCAGAGGACGTGCCACCAGAGCTTTGGAAGCCAGTGTCTTTTGAACAGCTCTATAAAGCAAAGAAGGCTTAGAGGGATGACAGTCTTTAGCAAGGCTAGGAAGAATCTCCTTAATGACTGACAGGTTTCAGACAGCTCTCAAACTTTCATGAAACAAGGCATATTCTCTGACGGTTTTCACAGGGCAGGAAGGCACATCTCAGTTTAAAACGAGTGAACCATGGATCTTCACATCTTCCCACAACGTCTCTCAGCTGGAGCCGCGGTGTTCCCACATCTGCAGCAGACATTGTTGTTGCAGCTACAACTTTTTCAGACCTAGCAAAACCCAGGCCCAAAGCAATCCCACCTGGCCTGCTAGGCACAGTCACTCCAGTTACAATTACTGCTCCAGCTTATGTCTCCCAATGGACATCTTCTTGTGCAAGTCACTTGGCAGGTTTGTCCCATGAAGCTCAGACCACTTTCTTTCACAGTGTCACAGGTTTCAAGCAGAATCTCTGGTACGAGGTATCAGTCCAATTACAAACTACTTTACAACCAGCTATCAACTGCAATTTCCTACATATTTGTTGCTGTCTTGGTCTTCTGGATAGTTAATATTCCTGTTTTTACTGTTTTCTGAAGACAGTAATAAACTAAAAGCTTGCTTCACACACGGAAGTTGGAGTTTGCATGCTAGAATGCACTTGCATTTGTTATCTGCTGAATGTATTACAAGAATCAAAACACAGGTTATTAACTTTAAAAAAGGACAACGTTAAGAAAAACCCTGAACTGGCACTTCAGGCTAATACACTTACTCTGTTCCAACTATCTGTGTCTGCGTGCATATAGGCAATGTGTGACCCTTGCTGCCCAGAAGGCCAATGGTATCCCGGGGTGCATTAAGAAGAGTGTGGCCAGCAGGTCGAGGGAGGTTCTCCTCCCACTCTACTCTGCCCTAGTGAGGCCCCATCTGGAGTACTGCGTCCAGTTCTGGGCTCCCCACTTCAGGAAAGATGAGGAGCTACTTGCGAGAGTCCAGCGGAGGGCTACGAGGATGATGAGGGGACTGGAGCATCTCTCCCACAAGGAGAGGCTGAGGGAGCTGGGCTTGTTTAGCCTGAAGAAGACAAGGATGAAAGGGGACCTTATAAATGCTTATAAATATCTGAAGGGTGGGTGTCAGGAGGATGGGGCCAGACTCTTTTCAGTGGCGCCCAGCAACAGGACAAGGGGCAAAGGGCACAAACTGAAGCACAGGAAGTTCCATCTGAACATGAGGAAGAACTTCTTCCCTCTGAGGGTGACGGAGCACTGGAACAGGTTGCCCAGAGAGGTTGTAGATTCTCCTTCTCTGGACATATTCAAGACCCGCCTGGACAAGGTCCTGTGCAGCCTGCTGTAGGTGACCCTGATTCAGCAGGAGGGTTGGACTAGATGACCCACAGAGGTCCCTTCCAACCCCAACCATTCTGTGATTCTGTGATATAATTGTGGAGATGCTTAATACCAAACTATTTCTTATTCATGTTAAACTTTTCTGGATCACACCAGATAATACTAAGAAACTCTTCCCAGGTGGGAGTGACCGTGCAGCCATGGGACAAGTCATGAGAGAGGTGGGGGATGTCCACACCTGAAGTCAGGTTTTGGGACTGAGCTAGACAAAGCCATGGCTGCCCTGACCTAGTTTTGCTGCCAGCCTTCCAAGGAAGTTGGACTAGAGGCCCCAAACATCATTCGCACCCAATATTTCTATGATTTTACACTTTTTTCTTCTTCAGGAAAAAAACCCAAATCTTATTTTTTTCAGGCCAACCTTACTAATGGAAATAGAAATAATGCATTGATGATATCCCAAGAAAAGAAAGCTAACTTCAAAAACTTTTGTTCATTACCAGAAACAATCTATTTAACATGCATTTTAGTAAAATAAACCAAACCTCAGGTGAGCCACCAGCTCTTTCTCCTCCATTAGGAAATCCAGAAGAACTTTGCTAGCATAGTTATATGCTTTTTCTATTTGTTCCACATATGCTCGCTCTTTTAAAGTATAGATGACCTCTTTAGCCACAGGGCAGGTAACATCACGTCCACATTCTCGCACAACATTTAAATATTTCCCTAGAAGCCAAAAGAAAGAATGACCCATTCTCATATCTACTGTACATACAACAGGGAAATTTTCAGACCACTACCTTCATGAGGAAGATACGCTGTGAAATGTTTACACTAAGTTCTGCTGAAAGCTGGAAAGGATTTAGATACCTTTCAAAAGATGACATAGAATTTTAAATTAGGCACCTAGTATCACATAAAAGGACAGATTTAGAAATGGTTTTGTTTCCCAGTGGTGGCAAAATATCTCTGCAGATAGCCAGAAACTTTGAAGAGCTGATGCTGCACGTCAGAAATAGCTTTTGGGTAGTTTTGTATTTATGGCAGAGAACAATCGTAGCCATCAGGTTGCACGCTTCATTTCAACACCCACGTTAAAACTGAGCATATTCAAACCTCAGTTGTTTAGCTCCATCTAGCTAGCTGCTAGAAAACTGTACCCATGAAATAGAGCAGTAAGACAGGCAGCTCCCCTTGATGCAGGTCTCCTTCCCATATGTTGTTTAATTTGTAGGATTTGGGGTTCTTTTTAAATCTGATCCTTCTATTCCTCTGAAAAGTTGAGCTGGACAACCCTATAAACTAGCGAAGCACAATGACATTTACTTTATCTTTACATAAAGAATGGTAATGTTTGCCTCAAGATTCCTCTTACAGCAGAACCACATCTTTACCTACCTGTGCTTAGTATTTTGTCAGCCATTTTCTGCAAGAATGAGGGAATCTGTTGCTGAACAACGGTGTATCTTTGATCCCAATACTTGTCATTATAGTCCTCCTGAATCTTCTCCTTCTGCAGCTCATGTTCCTCCACCATGAACTCACTGAACAGTTAAAGCAGATGTTTAGAAGCAGGAAGTGGTACAATGAGGATTACTTTTTTTGACCTGTAAACTGGTAATATGATCTATCAGAAATAAGGTCTCATGAAAATATGTTCCAACCAAGAACTACAAATACAGACTAATTTCAGTAAGAGCAGAGGCACTATGCAGAGTGTTTCTGCTAATCTGCAGCCAATTATGACAGCAACAGAATTTTACAGGATTCACAAACCAAGTCCTAGCAGTAGTTGTCAGCGTACAGGTGAGGAAGTTGGCCTTTGTCTGCCTTCTCACCATCAGGAAGGCATTAATGTTAGCTATTTTAACTTGAGTTTTGCCCCTCTTAGGATTCTGAAAATGCGGGAGACCGAAATGCTGCAAAAACTATTAAACACAGCAAAATGCTTCAAATGATTCTACAAAAGCCAAGAAACTTCAGAGACTGTCGTTACCTCATATCACATTAGCTTATTAGTGGACTACATTTAACATAGATTCACTGAGTTATCACACTCTTGCGCCATGGGAAGAGGGCTCACCCCTGTCGTGATGAGGATGTGAGAGGAGAATACTTTAAGAGGAACACGTACGGTGAGGCCAAATTTGAGTGGACTGCATATTTGAACTGTTGTGCTGTTCACTTTTGCATATAATTTCCTTGAATTTGGAAAAATAAAGCAAGTGAGAGCGTCTCTAACTGTATAACCACTGAATCAAATAAGAAATGTAGTTAAACATGCTCTAATAGCTCCCCTTCCTTGCAATGATGCCTTGTCTACCCGCTGCTGCCAGGTCCAGGCCTCTAGGCTAAACAGACTCTACAGAGCAGACGGATGGGTGCACTAAAAAAGCAGAAGTCAAAAAAACAAACAGTATTTCCTAACTTTTAATTTTCATTCCTTAACTGTTCTTTACCTGTATGGATCATTAATGATGCCTCGATATATCCACTTTTCCAGAATTTCAAAATAAGGCACGCTGGCTGCCTTGGTTAAATACAGGCACAGCTCCTGGGCCTGGCTGTCCCCCGTGTAATTGAAAGTCTTGTCATGGAGTAAGCTCAGGGTTGATCCTCCCATACACTCACCTTTACCCACAGAAGTAGCTAAAATTTAAAAAATATAGATATAAGACACAAAGCTGACACGGATTAATTGCACAATCTCTGCTGTTAAACGTAATGAAGTCAGCAGTTGATTAGATGACCGTCCTAAGTCACAGATCTCCATGTCAGCTGTAAATCCCTCTTGTGAAGATGAAAGGCCATTCCACCACAAAACCAAAACTAGTTTCACATCCTGAAACGTCCTGAAACAAAACCCCAAACAATCCACAATCTAAAAGAGCAATAACCAAACCCAACTCTCCAGAGAAGAACTGAACTCAGGTAGACACACAAGGTACATGATGGCTTAGAGTCCAAAAGCCTCCTACACTGAGGGGACCATGTATAGAGATCCCTTTTCCAGGTGTAACAGAAGAAACATACATTTCAGTGACTTGAGAAACCTCTGATCTCAAAAGCACTTCTGTTCTCAACTCTAACACTGAAGTAGCCATGCAACAAACACCAGGACTTAGGCAGGTGGATAGTAAAATTTGTACTTTGTCATCACAAAAGGGATGTAGGGACAGAGGAACACAGTACTGCCGTGAGTTTTGGATCAAAGCAAACCTTAATGTAGTTGGCTAACTGTTGTGTTCCAAAACCCTGAAAATTTCAGGAAACATGAAAACCAAGAGAGATAATCCAATTCCAGATTGTAAACGTAACAGATACTGATGTCCAGATAAATTCTCTGGGCTGAGTAGAGAGAAACGTATAAACATTCTCATGCCAAAGAGCTTAACCAGAATTTCTGAGGCAACTACATCTGTGAGCAACAACTTCAATGGCACTGGCTGGGACTGACTAGCTGAGGAGCAGCCCTGCAGAGAACAACCAGGGGGTCCTGGTGGACAACCAGCTGATCGTGGGTCAGCAGTGTGTCCTTGCAGTGATGAACACCAACTGCACCCACGGCTGCACTGCCAGCAATTATTCCCCTCTGCCCAGCACTGGTGAGGTCACACCTGGAACACTGCATTCAGTTTGGGGTCCCCAGTATGAATGACAAAATGAAGACCTCAGCATAGGTTAATAAGATGGTGGAGGGCTGGTGCCCAGGGCATGTCAGGAGAGCCTCAGGGAGCTGGGCTTGTTAGCCGAGAGAAGAGAAGATGAAGCTGGGGGTTGTCAAACATCATTCCTTCACTATCCGTTGGATGGTTCCAGAGGAGATGCTATAAGACTCCTCTTGGAGGAGCACAGTGACAATATCAAAAGGGCAAAAGTTACAAGAAGGGCAATTCCAGTTGGAAATACAGAAAGAAATGTTCACAGAAAGGGTGGTGAAGTCATGGGAAAGGGCCCAAAACAGTCAGGAATCTCTACTGCTGGTGACTGTCCAGACTCTCCTGGACATTGCCCTGAGCAACCTGCTGTAGCTGTGAGCCACGGGTTGGACTAGAAACTTCCAGGGGTTCCTTCTGGTTGAATCAGTTTGTGGTTACACATCCACACAGCTGGAGAGGCATTTGGAAAGAAGCTGAGTAAAGACAGCAGTGGTGGAAACTACTGATCTGAAGGGCATGGATTGTGCAGGTAGAAGACATGGACATGCCTCGTGACAGCTCTGAAGAGCAGATTCAGCCCTACAGCCCACTGCTCTCAAAAAAGAGCAGTGCTCTGAGAAGTACAAATCACCTTGGCTTTCTTCTTAAATATAATGTAAAATGAACACGACACATGACTGCATTGCTACTCTGTACAGTTTCCAGAAGTTGTCATGCACCTGTCAAAATGTAATGACTGTGTTTTTGAAACTTACCAAGTGAAGCAAGAATCTCCAGGGTTCTCATTGTGGGCTGGATATAAAACCAGAGTTTCTGCAGTGACAGAAGTCCCTGTCTCTGAAGATGTTCCAGCTGGGTAATTAGTATCATGTATTCCTTGATTAGAGTCCGCATAGCAGCAGCCAGAGCATGATTTACCTGTCCATACTCGAAGGAAGACTTCTCCTCTATAAACCTGTAAAAAGCAAAATGGAAACTCTTTCAGGCAAGGCACCTTCTATCGTTTTCAGAAGTTCTATCTTCAGGACACTGTGCAAGCACAAGAGTAGATCATGTGTTGGAAAACACACCAGTCTTCAGCTGGAGTTTCAGGTTCCGCATTTGCTTTGTGTCCCCCTGCCTATTTCCCATCACCACATTTCCTAGTGTGGAAAGCTGTGGGAAGACGTTTCATCTCAAACTGCAGGGAACTAGAATTATTTGCAAGACCACCATGTAAAAAGTGAGCACCAGGATTTTCAAGACAATTATCTTTGCATAAGCAACAGATCGGAGGACAGGAAAAGATCTCAAACAGAAGAAATGTGCACCCAGACATGTGGGGAAAGCACTGTTGCTAGCTTCTGATACCACATGCCACAGCAGGGATTCATTTGACCAGATTACAATGGCTCTATACATGTTAGTGTAGAGAGACAGATGCTTCTGAACACAAGTCATATCATCTGGAAGGAGACATGTAAAAGAGACTGTATGAATCACATCCTAAAAATGCTTCTTCCTCTTTGCAGATCTTTTAGGGACTTTGAGTCAAATGCAGACGAACATACATAACAAACATCTGCTGTTAGTGACATGTACCTTATACTAAGACCTTTCAACAGTTACTTAAGGTAAATTAAGGTAACCAGAAACTAGGCAGAAGTATGTTCTCCTGCTCGGAAGCACACAAAAGTTTTCTCAGTCCTGGATGCCCAGAGGAGAGCAAAAACCAGGAAACATGGAGAAATTCATAGCAGAGTGAGAACAGACAAGCCAGAATAAGCAGACATATCCTATTTGCACTTTGCCTGAATGTACCAAGACCAGGTTTGGACAAAGCATAGGTGAGATAAATGAAGTGGCAGCACAGAGAAGAAACTCATCAAAAAGAAATGTAGCTAACACCAATTCAAAGAAATTGTCATTCTTATTTTATGTCCCCATAGGTTTAAATTAAGCTTAGAAGTTACAATCTGCATGATGACAGATGCTCTATTCTACAATCTGATACTCAAAGGAGAACCATCCTCCTCAGACAAAAGTCAGCTTGGTACCTTGTGACAGCAGAGTAACTTGCTGCTACAGGAAGAATCCTAGTCACCAGCTCCTTGATGGATAAGTCCAAGTTTGGATCGACTGAAAACGCTCGGTTCTGCCTGCCTGTAAGAGGCTGTGCTGTGATGTATCTTCCATCCACACCAATCAGAACGTACAGCAAGTCCTCCACAATCATGGATTCTTGTGACGCTAATGGCAAAGTACCTGTTTTCAAAGAGAAGACAAAAAAAGAACACTATCAGAACATGCCTTAGTACTGCCTGATCATCTATTTGTATCATTTCAACCTAGTACCTGAAGCTTGAAAGTAAGACATACAACCATTCAAAGAGAACAAAGGAAGATATAGGGAAATAAAACTGAGTTAGGGTCAACTCCTAAATCATCTACCTTGCTTTCCAGGAAAACAGAATCCTTTGCTCATTTGTACCCAAAGCAAACTAAGTAGACAAGGCTATACAGCCGATATCTGTGGCCAAGAAAACATCACCCGCAGCTTATGCTGCTGATACTTCCACTCAAAATGGCTCAGTTATGCTGGACTCGAGGAGCTCCAACCTCGTCAACAACTCCCCCTACCTCCCCTCCACTGAAATATTCAAATACCAAGAAAACAGTTCAAATACAGACACGAAGAAATGCTAGTCCAGCAAAAGCTGCAGGTGAACTGCAAACTATAGGGTCTCTGAATGGTGCTGTCAACTACAAGCCACCTGCAAAGAAGCGTAAAGGACTCAACCCAAAATATAATAAAGTGCATCAGAAATCAGGGAACAGACTGGCTAGAGCACTAATTACAGCAAAGCTTATCTCACGAAACAAAGCAACAATCCCTCTCCATTTGTCAGATTGTATGTGAGAGAACAAATGGTTCTGAGCTTGCTAGGAGCATACCCACACAGCGCATCCCAAAAGGGCCCGGCAGAAATGCACTGGTGGACAAGCTACTCAAGGGCACATCCAAGAATGAGCCTCCTGTTTTCATGTCCCACTTAGACGTAGCCCAAATCCACACCAGGAATAGGCTACAGGTTTCTTGTAGGAGCTTCCACAGTTCTGGGGAATAGAAATATGAGTCTCAAACCCAGCTGCTCTGTTCCAAAAAAAGTCCTTACCTAATTCATAAATAAGAAACTATATACAGCTCAGCCTAAAGCTAGAATACAACAGGGAGAGATTAGTCCCCTGCTGCTCTGGCAAAGAGATAGACAGAAATTAGGGAGGTTGTTATAGCCTTACTGGAGATGATATTGAGCTGGGTGGATTGATGAATGCTCCCTTGTCAGGTAGGACTTTTTTTCTGAACCTCGCTCTTCATCTATGGAGTGCAAAGAGCCAAGTTTTGCTTTCATCCTGAGTGTCATGAAATCTGAATGGCATTTCTGAGCAAGTACAAAACATAAAAAGTTAATACAATTTTCCCTGCATATCACATACCTATAGGTACTGTTGTGTCAGTGCTTAAACTGGTGCCAGTTAAGAAATCACCAATAAGTGCAGGTCTCTCATAGACCCAGGATGGAAATACTGGAATGGGCTGACCAGAATTCTTCTTCTTCTGCTTATCTCGAAGGATTTTTCGTGTAAGCTCAAGAGGCTGTTGGAGAAAGAGAGAGAAATAAGGAAAGAGATCTTCAGAATCCAATAATAACAGAAAGTAGAATAGCTGATGTTTCAGTAGCACAGTGTAGGATTAGTTCTCACAATATCATTTAGTCTACTGGACTCTGTGCTGCAGAGGTGATTTTTTTATACAGTTTGCCTTCTTTTTATGGGAGGGTACAGGAAATAATGCCTTTCTGCACCCCTCCCCACCAGCCTGGGTGCTAAGGCACACATAGCGGAGCAGAATGGGGACATGCACAACCACCGGACAGCTTACTAGTTTGCAAAGCGCACCACAAGAAAGGCAGCAAACTCCTTCCAGAAGCAGTAAGCAGTACCATCTTATTCAAGGTGCACTTGCATATAGGCTAATTAACACCTCTGAACTCGGTTTCTGGGCAGTGCCCACTGAGTAGCTGTGTGCCAAATGCAAGCCAGATAATCCACCCACAGATAGCTGGAAAGTGACGGAGCTTTTAACTCTGAACAGGGGTCAGCAAAGGAAATAAGCTCTTAAAGACCGAAAGACTTTCCACCCCTGGCTCCGGGTCTCTGACATTAAAATAAATGCAGTGCAAGATTAACTCTCAGCTGGAGAGGCCTGCGAGATGTACAACCTACTTGAACATTTAGAATCCCAAGCACACAAACATGGGAGACATGCTCATGAATGCCATTTCTTAAGCTCCACAGATGTGTAGGTGAAATGGAACATGCAGGGGGTCATTCTACTTTCCTCTCAGAGGAGAGAGGAACTTGGGAAGAACGCAAATGTACATGTGAGCTTTGCATCTTAAAGCATGGCGCTGTTACACGTGTGAGGCAGTTGACGCACACTGTGCCTGGCGCCAGCCATTTTTCATATTCTTATTGCTGCCCAGTGCTGGGTCTTGAAATCCTTCAAACAGGCATCAGCTGTGGGATCACTCTTCCAAGCAGCACCCATTCTGGGCATGTCTGCTCCAGCCTCGCTGCTGGCATAATGCCAGTACAATGTCCGCAGGACAGAGGCACCCCAAAGCAACACTACGCTCCTATTTATAGTGCATTTGTGTGATCTGCTAGAAGGACCTCAATTTCCTCTGCTCCTCTAACAGAAACAGGACTCTCATAGGAGGGTATGGAGAAGTTATGAAGCGTCAAGTAAGCTGCCAGCAATTCAAACGACGACTAAACTTCACATGAAATAGCAGATCTCAGTGTAGGACCGAGTCCTCCACACAGGCAAACAACTTTAACTCCTTTATAAATCTTAAACCCATACAGTGAGAATACTGCTCTACTGAAGTATAGTAGTTTACTTGTCTGTCACAATCTGGACACACAGACATTGGCTAAAAGATGAAAAAAAATCACGTGCACTTTCTGCATCATCTTGAGCTTCAGGTCATTAAAGGAAGACCTGGAATGGAACATCTCCCTGTAGCACTGGCCCTACGCAACATGGCTGTATGAATAAGTTTCTGCTTAGGAGAAAGGCAGCCATTGTTACATCTTCCCATATGGCAGGGAGCAATGAATTGGAAGAAAAGCTCCACAAAGCACACACCTCAACATCTCCAGGAACCACGCATACTTTTGAGAGCATATTAAGAAAGTATGTAAGTCCAAAAGCTTCTGAGGCACTGTGCTAAGTATGAGAGACCATACAATCTAACAGCCAGGTAAGATCTCAACAGCACATGTGGATGGAAGACAATACTATAAAATAGAGCTAATTCAGTGAGATGGACTATATGAAAGTTACACCTTGGAAATTCAGAGACATGGAGTAATTCCTGTCTCCAACGGCCAAAATGAAATCAGATCATAGATTCATAGAATGGTTTGGGTTGGAAGGGATCTTTAAAGATCATCCAGTCCAACTTTTCTGCTGTGGGCAGGGACATTTTTACTGGATCAGGTTGCTCAAAGCCCCATCCAACCTGACCTTAAACAATGGTAGGGATGGAGCATCCCATCTAAACCGACCCTCTTTCTGTTTAAAACCGTTGCCCCTTGTCCTGTCACTACGAACACTGGTAAAAAGTCTTACTCAGTCATTCTTATAAACCCCACCCCCCTTTATATATTGAAAGGCTGCTATAAGGTCTCTTCGGAGCCTTCTCTTCTCCAGGCTGAACAGCCCCAACTCTCTCAGCCTTTCCTCATAGGAAAGGTGTTCCAGCCCTCTGATCATTTTTGTGGCCCTCCTCTGGACCAACAGCTCCATGTCTTTCCTGTGCTGAGGGCTCCAGAGTTGGACACAGGACTCCAGGTGAGGTCTCACCAGAGCGGAGTAGAGGGGCAGAATCACCTCCCTTGATCTGCTGGCCACACTTCTTGTGATGCAGCCCAGGATACAGCTGGTTTTCTGTTCTGCAAGTGCACACTGCCAGCTCATGTCCAATTTTAATTTTTCACCTGTACCCCCAAGTCCTTCTCCACAGTGCTGTTCTCCATCCCTTCACCCCCCAGCCTGTACTCATACTGGGGATTGCCCCAATCCAGGTGCAGGACCTTGCACTTGGCCTTGATGAATTTCATGAGGTTCACATGGGCCCGCTCCTCCTGCCTGTCCAGGTCCCTCTGGATGGTATCCCTTCCCTCCAGTGTATCAACTGCACCACTCGGCTTGGTGTCATCTGCAAACCCGCTGAGGGTGCCCTCAATCCCAATAGATATGTCACTGATGATGATATTAAACAGTACTGGTCCCAGTACAGACCTTTGGGGGACACCACACACAGATATGTATTTCACAGTGTATGTGGAACAAGGCTTGCTTCATCACTGCCTGACAGCAGGAGGGGGTTGGACTCCCTCTATTTAAGATTTTAATTCTCTACCACCACATGGATGTACAACCCCTTAAGCTGAGAGACCCGACTGGTGTCCTAAAACACTGAACATGGAGGGTCCATTCCTCCAGCCCTCGATGGCCTGAAATGATTTGACCACCACAGCAGACTCCCCTCTTGGTGGCAGACACACCATCTACTGCTGTCACCTTCACCAGGGACAGGGGGGTGTTCCCTGGAAGGTGTCAGCTCTGCTCAGCCACTGCCACAGAAATATCTTCATAGAGTAAGCACACATCTGCTAAGGAGCCAGCATGGGCAATAAACCATATACAGCCACAGCTAGAGAGCTCAACAGCAAAGTTGGTAGGTCACATCACGAGTGTGAATGCTACCATGTGGCCAAGACAGGGCCAGCAGTGCTGCAGAGTGAGCAGCTGAGTGAAGCACACACTTCACCAACGCAGACAGATCCTGTGTGTTAACAAGACATAGATATGTCTCTATTCAGTGAGGGCGTAGGACTGCCACAACGGAGACTGCAGACAGAGAGGACCCCAGCGTATGATTTCTGAGCATCCACAAGCAGGCTGGCACCGTCAGAAACAGTCACATGCAGAGCCTGGAGGCTTGTCCCCTGTTACATTTTATTGACCAGTCATCAGAAGGCAGAACAGAAACAAACCTCTGGGACAAAGGTAAGCCGCAAAATTTTAATGGGAAGCATTTGCATATATTGTGCAGCTCCTTACTCACTACAGACCTCTAAGCATCTTTTCTTCTTCCCCTTCTCCCCATTTACAACTCTTTCACCTCTGTTCAAATAACTGTCCATACACAGTTGCTCCTGTGCTTTCTGCAGCCAAAATGCCCTTACTTGACCCACAAGCTTTTCGTTACACTTTTCTCCCTCTTGTCCTGTTGAGCAGGGGAAGTGATAGAGCAGCTAGCCAAGGTCAACCCATCACAGTATAGTTATTTATACAAATTACTATAGGAAACAGAAGTTGAGATTTAAGTAATAATCACCCTTCTGCACTTCCTGTCTCCCAGTCTACTGATAATGAAATGTTTGCTTAACTGTTTTCTAAGCCTGTGTCTTGCAATGATACAGTTTACTTCTACAGCAGATTTTTTTCTTCCTTTTTGTCTTTGGCATCACTTTGCAGCATCTATTTCAGAAGCTTAAATAGCTATGTAGAAGGAATGGCTGTGTTCACTTGGGGAATGATTATGTGAGGCACTGTATCCATATTACCTGAGAGAGCAGAACTCCTAGCAAGGATGGGGACACGCCACAATGGCTGCTGAGCTCCTGAGCAAGCACTGCCACAGGCAGAAAAGGAAATGCCAGCACAGCTTAAAGTGGTCATTTGAAATGGGAAAATGAAATTACATTAACCCCCGCCAGTTAGAACTGTCGTGGCCTAAACTTGACTTTCCTTAACTGACTTAGAAAAAGGCCACTTTTATGAAGAACAGCACAAAAATTTAATATAATCTAACAAATTTTGAGATAGATTACCTGCACAGATAGGAACATTTATAATTCCACTAAATTATAAAAGTTAAGATCACAGCTATACACATGAGCAGAAGGAAAAGATTTTTCTGCCCAAAGCTTGAGAAGAGACAGTACCTGCTGTACATTGGAGTTGGCTGTGACACTGCCCAGCTGTTTGAGCAGCTCCTCGAGCTCCTGTGCAGATATCTTGGAAGTAGACAAGGGAATGGAAAAATTTGTGCTGCCACTGTTTGCTGCATCTGCTGCAAGTTCTACCCTTTCTTTAGCATTTTGTTGCAAATACTGGAGTGTCTGTACATGCACAAAAATGAAAAGATATTGTGAATGCTGGTCAGCACACACTAAAGCTAAAAACACACGACCATAACATGGTTGTCCTGAATCAGACCACAGGTATTTCTTTCCCAGTTTCCCACATCTTAGGGTTTATATCAAGGAGTGTAATGAATTTAATACTTAAGTAAATGCTAGAACTGGTTATCTGTTGATTTGAATGCATTATACTGAACATTAACATCAGAAAGCATGCTGTATTTAAAACCACTGCATTGTTGCTACTGCTGAATACTTATAACACACCCAGTTCTAAAGGAGAAACAAACCTCTTTGTCTTCTGTGAGTTTCGACAGCAGATAAACCAAAGAATCTAAATGTCTCGTATTTTTAGACTTCAGCTCATCGTACTTCTTTAAAAAATCTTCAGGAGTTCGAGAAAACTCTGCTATTTTTACCTGCAAAACACCACATTAATATTAAATGTTTAATGTTTATTATTACCACAATATTCAAAAGAGGAGCATTGTGCAAGGATGGAGACAAGATGCAGGCTGCTGCTGCTGCCACTGAAATACTTCAGGGAATGGGTTTTGGACTGAATGATCCAGCATTGCTCTCCTGCTAATAATTATGCTGGAGGACACCAGGGATCCTGGCACTGCAGGTGATGGAGAAGGAACTTTAGGAGAGAAAAGACAAAGGTAAGCACAATATCTACAGCAGGGCTCGTTTTGCATACGCTCAGTCTGAAGCAATATAATCTTGCATCAGCAGGTTTGTTAGGGGATTTGGCACTGAAGCCACATCTGGATACTAGGTCCACTTTGGGGGCCCCACTGGCAAGGAAGACATCAACTGGACTGAGCCATGGAGACGGTGGGGCATACAGCCCACCGCCCAAAAGGGGTTACAGACCCTCCTCTGAGTGGCACAGCAAAAGCACCACAAGCACTGCCACAAACTGTGATACAGAAAATCCCAGCTGGCCCTAGATAAACAGCCCTTTCTGCAAAGAGTGGTGACCCCAGGACGCTTCCAAGAAAGATGGAGAAATCTCCAGGAAATCTTCAAAACACAGCTAAGCAGTCTGTTGTAGCTGTGATACTGACCCTGCTGTGAACAAGGGGTTGGACTCCAGGTCTCCAGCTGTGACTCCTACTTAAATCTTTCTACAAGTCTATGAACTGTAGCTGTTAGTGTAAATGATGCATAAGACTGGAATCATGCAGTTCAGGCTACAAAGCTCTGAACTTTCAGACAGAGTTAGCAATATTCTAGCACTTAAAGCTTGACTGATGGATTGCTTTTAAAAAAGACAATGAAAAGCAGTATTACGGCCACAGAAGTATGCCTGATCATGAGTGTGTCAGGCTTTAACCCCTAATACTTAGGTGATATTCAGAAGAAAAGTCAGGTATTGTTCATATAATAGCATTTCATGCAGCTACTATTTTTCCTTTGTTTTATTCCTCCAGAGGACAATGATTTCACTGTTATTCTCAGAAAAACTTGGGACATCGATTACCCATCACAACATGTGTCCAGCTCTGCACCCACGGAAGTCAAGTTATCTCACAGAAGCGCAGAGTAAGGAAAAGGTAGTTCACATCACTAGCAAAGAGAAATCATGTTGAGGAATATTTATCTTGAATTTCTCCTCGGGGAGGAGTGTGGTTTCAGAGCCAATGGAACCTCTGTTACGACCGCAAAGGCAGCATGCCACCTCAGTCCTGCCGGCCTCCCCGTAAGGTCTGAAACACATCTCAGGTGATACTACAGCATGTCAATGCTCACCTTTGCACTGTGTGCAGAGACACTTGTGGTAACGTAAGGCGTTCGATTCTTCTGCAGAAGATCGATGTAGACTTCGGCTCCTTCCCCGTCGTGAACGTGTAGCAGGCTGAGCAACTCATTGACATCACGGTGAATGCGGAACTCGCTCATAATCCTGCCTGAGGCTACAAGTTCTGTGGGATGCAGAAACAAAGGTGGTAAGTTATTATTTTACTGCTGCAAAAGAAAATATACCCAACGCAAACATTTCCTGAGTACATTATGAGCCTGCAGTCTATGCTAAAATATTTGACTGGAAAAAAGAAACACATGTAAGCGGAGGAAGCAAGCAAAACGGAGATACTCATTGTGCTTGATTTAACTACACTGGTGCAAACCTCACCTTAAACATAGGTGAGCCTGCAGAGGATTTTTCAATCTCAAAATCACACCAGGGGTGGAAAAGTTACTAAGTCATCATAAGAAGTGCTGGTTCGTGTACTGACAGACTGCAGACACAGCTGAAATGGCTGGCTTCAGCAGCCTCCCCCTACTGCTGCTTCTGAAGTTATTCAAAAGCAGTTTTTCTAAGTTTAGGGGTCTTTCTATTATACTGCCCATTTTATTAATGGACAGTCACCAAATTCTACAAAGTTACTTAAATGATGGCCGCACAAGTAAAAGTCTGACTGAGGTATCATGCAAGTACGGAGTTTAATGTGATACTCTGTAGAGATGCAGATTATCAAGCATATGGACACACTTTTGGTTTGCAAAATCATTGAATCATTTAGGCTGGAACGGTCTCTGCAAGCCTCAGCCCAACTCCCTACCCAACGCTGAGACAAATCAGAGCAGGCTGTGCAGGGCCTTGTCCAGTCCACAGATCTCCACAGATCCAGAATCCTCCACTACTCGGGGCCCTGATCCTCTTGTGGAAAGACCTTTTCCTAATATCCAACTGGGATTTCCTGTGCTGCAGCTTGTGCCCAGTGCCTCCGGGGCTCATCCTGTGTCCCTCTGAGCAGAGTCTGGTCCTAGCACATCCAGGACCTCTTTGGGCAACAGAAAATGCTGCTCGATCCCTCTTCACATCCTCTTCTCCAGCTCAGCAAGCCCAGCTCCCCCATCCTCTTCTCGTACGCTCCAGCCCCCACCCACCATGTCCAGGGCCTCCCCAGGTTTGCTTCAGCTTGTCTATAATTCTTTCATATGGGAGCCTCCAGACTGGCTGGTGTTTTGGATGTGGTGTCACGAATGAGGAGTTCCCTTTCCTTTACCTGCTGGCTACTTCCTGGCTAACACAGGTGAGAACTGGCCTTTGCTGGCAGCAGAGCACAGCGCTGGTCAAACCCACCCCGCAGCCCTGGACCTCTAGGTTCCTCTCTATACAGTGGCACTCCAGTCAGCCGTTGCCCAGTCTCTGCTGTCATTTGGGTTACCGTGTCCCCAAGGACTCATCATTTGCATTTTTTCTGATTCCTTAAGGCTTCTGTGAGCTCACCTCTCCAGCCTGTCGGGGTCTCTATGAATGGCCACCAGAGCTCATAGCCTACAAACCCCTCATCCCTACTGTGGGACATGTGAACTCGCCAAAAGCTGTCCCTCCTGTTAGCCCAGCTGCCAAAGGACACATCAAACGTCACCAGCTCCAGCAGCGAGGATCGGCACCAGTAACAACCTCCAGTTCCCCCTTGGGCTGCTGAAGCGATCAGGAGTCCAGAGCATAAAGAATGAGGAGAGGCTGGGCAAGCTGAGCTTGCTCAGCTGGATCCAACCGCATCTCCCGCTGCCCAAATCGGTCCCAGAGACGCTGGGGCCGCGCTCTGCTCAGAGGGGCACAATGAGAGCCCCAGAGGCACCGGCACAAGCTGACGAGAAATCCCGGCCGCCCCCAAGGAAACAGTGAGCAGGGCACCCCTGGGACAGGGCCCCGAAGGGTGGGGGATCCCCAGCCCCAGCCCCGGGGATGCCTCGGCTCGCGCGGACACGGCCCCCAGACACCTGCTGCGGTAGTGGCCCCTCTGGGAGCAGGGTCGAGCCGGAGACCCCCATCCGGGTGCCGCAGCAAGCCCCCCGCCTCCCCGACCACTTCGCACCCCAGCTCGCCCTCAGGCCCCGGCCCCGGCCCTACCTGCCCGCCCGGAAGTGCCCGCCGCCGGCGCCCGGAAGCGCACCCCGCGCATGCGCGCCCTCGGGCGATGCTGCCGCTGTCGCCCGGGCTGCGCCACCGCCTGCGGGAGGGGCCGCCCCCGCCGGCCCCGCTGGCCCCGCCGGCCCCGCCCCGCGCCCCGCCGGCCCCGCCCTTCGCCTTCGCCCCCCGCCGCCTCCGTCTCGGCCGCCAGCATCCGCTCCTCGAGGTGGGGGCTGCTGCCGCGCTGGGCCGGCCGCCCGGGCCTGGGCCTGGGCCTGGGCCTGGGCCTGGGCCTGGGCCTGGGCCTGGGCCTCTGGGCCCGCTCTGCGTGGGGAGCGGAGGCCGTGACGCCTCGGAGTCCCCGGGCCTCTCCCAGCGCGGGCCCCGCCGCGGCCTACATCCGCGGAGGACAAGGGTTTGCTGTGTGGAGGCAGGCCCGTCTGCCCAACGCCTCTCTTTCCTCCTCTCCTAGGATGGGGACGTCCACAGGCACCTCTACCTCCAGGGCGTCCTCACCGGCCTGGCGGACCCGGCGGACAGACCCAGGTGGGTGAGGCGGGCCTGGCGGGTGTGCCGCGGGCTTCGCGCCGGCCTGCGGCAGCGGTGCTGCGAGCCCTGCCTGCCTGCCTCGCGCGGCTGTGGGGCGGTGGGCGCCATTCCACGCGTCCGCGGGCTGCGGGGCCGAGGGGGAGGCAGAAGTTAAAAGGGAGAGGACGCGGACGCGCTGCGAAGGAAAAGGAGATGATGTAGTTTGCAAACCTCGTTGTCCTTCTGAAAAGGTCAAAAATGGGTATTTTGTGCGGCAGCAGTTGTCTGTCTGAATACTGACTTGTTGTGCTTGCTAGATGTGATGTCGTTTAATGGAGAGCACCCCGTAAGCAGATAAGACATTTGTCAATTCTGTGTGCCCTGGCTGCCAAGAAGGCCAATGGCATCCTGGGCTGCATTAAGAAGAGTGTGGCCAGCAGGTCGAGGGAGGTTCTCCTCCCACTCTACTCTGCCCTAGTGAGGCCCCATCTGGAGTACTGCGTCCAGTTCTGGGCTCCCCACTTCAGGAAAGATGAGGAGCTACTGGCGAGAGTCCAGCAGAGGGCTACGAGGATGATGAGGGGACTGGAGCATCTCTCCCACAAGGAGAGGCTGAGGGAGCTGGGCTTGTTCAGCCTGAAGAAGACAAGGCTGAAAGGGGACCTTATAAATGCTTATAAATATCTGAAGGGTGGGTGTCAGGAGGATGGGGCCAGACTCTTTTCAGTGGCGCCCAGCGACAGGAAGTTCCAGCTGAACACAAGGAAGAACTTCTTCCCTCTGAGGGTGACGGAGCACTGGAACAGGTTGCCCAGAGAGGTTGTGGATTCTCCTTCTCTGGAGGTATTCAAGACCTGCCTGGACAAGGTCCTGTGCAGCCTGCTGTAGGTGACCCTGTTTCGGCAGGGGGGTTGGACTAGATGACCCACAGAAGTCCCTTCCAACTCTTTAACATTTTGTGATTCTGTGATATAATTGTGGAGATGCTTAATACCAAACTATTTCTTATTCATGTTAAACTTTTCTGGATCACACCAGATAATACTAGGAAACTATTCCCAGGTGGGAGTGACATGCAGCCATGGGACCCACAGAGGTCCCTTCCAACCCCTACCATTCTGTGATTCTGTGATGTGTCTGAAAATGGGGATTGTAGCTAAACAGGATTTCAGTGGCATGTTATTATCATAGAATCATAGAATGGAAGGGTTGGAAGAGACATTAAAGATTATCTGGTTTCAACCCCCCTGCCATGAGCAGGGACATCTTCCACTAGACCAGGTTGCTCAGAGCTCCATCCAACCTGGCCTTGAACACTTACAGGGAGGGGGCAGCCACAGCTTCTGTGGGCAACCTGTTCCAGTGCCTCACCACCGTCATGGTGAAGAATTTCTTCCTAATATCCAATCTAAATCTGCCCTCTTTTATTTTAGAGCCATTCCCCCTTGTCCTATCACTACACACCCTTGTAAAAAGTCCCTCTCCATCCTTCCTGTAGGCCCCCTTCAGGTACTGGAAGTCTGCTGTAAGGTCACCCCGGAGCCTTCTCTTCTCCAGCTGAACAGCCAAAACAGTGTGAGAGCTGCATGGTACGGACAGCCCCAGTTAGGAAGGCCAAGCCTGGGGGACAGTCTTTGTCTAACTTTTAAACCTGCCTTTGTGTATAAAACTGAGGAAGTACTCTGAGCATTGTGTGAGGTTGTCCTACAAATGCATGTTAAACAACATTGGCACAAAGTTTTAATTCACAGCTGCAACTTTAAGGTCAAACAGCTCATTTCTCACATTGCTGCTTGGTGTTTATTCTTAATTGAAGCACCGTTTCAGGGGACAATAATGTATACGGTACTCAAGCCATAGCAGTAAATGAGACTTTCCAACTGCCAGCAACATCGTAATCTTCATTCCACTGCACCTTGCATTTAATTTAAGTATTATTCAGAAAAAATGCCACAAGTAAATCTCATTCTATGACCAGGTGACCCGCCAAGTGGATGAGGGAAGGGCTGTGGATGTTGTCTACCTGGACTTTAGTAAGGCCTTTGACACTGTTCCACACAGCATCCTCCTGGAGAAACTAGCTGCCCGTGGTTTGGATGAGTGTACTCTCGCTGGGAATGGCCGAGCCCAGAGAGTGGTGTTGAATGGAGTTAAATCCAGCTGGTGGCCACTCACAAGTGGTGTTGAGTCACAAGCTCAGTTTTGGGTCCGGTCTTGTTTAACATCTTTATCAGTGATCTGGATGAGGGGATTGAGTGCTCCCTCAGTAAGTTTGCAGATGACACCAAGTTGGGTGGGAGTGTGGATCTGCTTGAGGTTAGGAAGGCTCTGCAGAGGGATCTGGACAGACTGGATCGGTGGGCCGAGGCCAACTGTATGAGGTTCAACAAGGCCAAGTGCCGGGTCCTGCACTTTGGGCACAACAACCCCATGCAACGCTACAGGCTTGGGGAGGAGTGGCTGGAAAGCTGCCCGGCGGAAAAGGACCTTGGGGTGTTGGTTGACAGCCAGCTGAACATGCACCAGCAATGTGCCCAGGTGGCCAAGAAGGCCAACAGCATCCTGGCTTGTATCAGGAATAGTGTGGCCAGCAGGAGCAGGGAGGTGATCGTGCCCCTGTACTCGGCATGGTGAGGCCACACTTGGAGTGCTGTGTTCGGTTTTGGGCCCCTCACTGCAAGAAAGATGTTGAGTTGCTGGAACGTATTTGGAGAAGGGCAGTGAGGTTGGTGAGGGGTCTAGAGAACAAGTCTTATGAGGAGCAGCTGAAGGAGCTGGGTCTGTTTAGTCTGGAGGAGGCTGAGGGGAGACCTTATTGCTCTCTACAACTACCTGAAAGGAGCTTGTAGTGAGGCAGGTGTTAGTCTCTTCTCCCAACTAACTAGTGAAAGGATGAGAGGCAATGGCCTGAAGTTGTGTCAGGGAAGTTTAGATTGGATATTAGGAAAAATTTCTTTACTGAAAGAGTGGTCAGACATTGGAACAGGCTGCCCAGGGAAGTGGTGGAGTCGCCATCCCTGGAGGTGTTCAAAAAACATGTAGATGTGGCACTTCGGGATATGGTTTAATAGGCATGGTGGTGTTGGGTTGACTGTTGGACTTGATGCTCTTAGAAGTCTTTTCCAACCTATGATTCTATGCAGCTTAATTTAAAGCTATAATTTAACCTAAGGCGTGGATGTCCAAATTTCCTCACAGGGTGTCTGAATTCAGTTGCCACATCTCTGGGTGCTGCCAAGTCTTTGATACACTGGAGGGCTATGAGCACCACTACAACACGCTGCACAGGAATGTCTGCTCCTTCTGCAAGCGCTCCTTTCCGTCGGGGCATCTCTTGGATATCCACATCTTGGAGTGGCACGACTCGTTCTTCCAAATAATGGCAGAGAAGCAAAACATGGTGAGTTGCCGTGCTCAGCCCTTTGCTCATGGTTGGTGTGCACGGCGCAGGCTGGCATCCTTAGAGACTGACTATTAGGAGAGGGCACCTGTGTCCCCAGCTGACACCTCTTGCCTTTTCCAGTTATGTCTTTTTACAAATTTTTCCCTACCTTTCAGTACAAGTGTTTGGTAGAAGGCTGTGCAGAGAAGTTCAAGAGCACCAAGGACAGAAAGGATCACTTGGTCACCGTTCACCTTTATCCTAATGACTTCCGGTTTGATAGACCAAAGAAAGTGAAAAGGTAACTGCAGAACTGCAATAGCACAACTGTTTTTCCCCTGTGGAGGTGATGTTGTGCTTCTCTGCTGTCTCACTCCCTTTCCAAAGTGAGCAAGTTTATATTCTAAGAGGCTCAGAAATGATGTTTGCTGCTGCTTCTAAGAACAGGTAAACTTGCAAGTCTTCCTGTGGCAATGTTTTACTTTATCTGAATGTTGAAGCACGTCTTATTTCTCTCCCTGTGTGGCTCCAGGCTCTGCTCCCTTGGTGCCGTCTCCAGTGTAAATACAAAGCCCAGCATCTCTCTGCATCGCTTTGTGCACGTTTCCTGCTTTGCTCTCCAACCCTTTGCAATATTCCTGTTCCCCAAAAGCACGCGTAGAACAGAGGGAGCCTTTGTGAGTTTGGCAAATGGCTTTCTCGGCTGTGCGCTCATTTCCAGCACTGCTTTCACTGCAGGGATTATTAATGCAAGGACTGATGGTGTTTGACACCTTCTTCGGAGACCTGGGTGATGGGACAGAGAGAAAATTTCTTGCCTGGCAGGGTGGTGTTGCACGGGGATCGGTCCCCAAAGGAACAGGGGACTGGGTCTGTGAAGTCTTTCAAAGCTTGCTTGCATATCCTGGTGTGAACCCTGTGAACCCGCTAGTCCAGCCCTCTGAGCCTGCTGCAGGAGTTATGCTTTATGGACTGAAGAAAAGACCTTAGGGACAAAGCTGTGTGCTATAATGCAGCAACCCTGAATAGTTCAGTAGAAACTCATACAAGCCTATCATGCAGCTATCCAGCAGCCTTTTGGCTGCTCCTGGTGGTTTGTGCAGCCAAATCTCTGTGCCTCCATGCAGTAACTCAAACAAGTTGGACTTGACGTGTTTTGTCCTGAAATACCTTTCATTTCCTTTGCTCTGCACTTAAGTAGCAGCTGCTGAGAAGGGATGTAAAATTTTCTTCCTGCAGTGGCCCCAAGCACGTGAGCTCTCGCACGAAGCAGGGTGCCAGCATGCCAATAGATGTGAGCATGGAGACATCAAAGCAATTCCAAGTGGACCTCATGGAGACAGGGCCCAGTGAGAACATGGAGATCCCTCAGCCTGCAGCCAGCCCTGGCCCCTCAGTGCCAGAGAAGCGGCTCTATAAATCCAGGTCTGTACTGTTAGCCTCCACAGGCAAAAATTTCTGGGGCTGGGACCATATCACCTTAGCTGCATTTTGCAGTGCCTGGTGCAGCATGGCTTGGGCTGTTTTAGTGTTGAAGGTAAGAGGTAGGATTTCCATGTATGTTTTAAAAGCCATTTTTAAAAGAGGGAAACGTAAGGAAGGACAGAGCATGTGTATGCTGTGAAAGTCGTGTCAACAAGTTTCTGTTAGTCCACCCATGATCTCTTCCCAGGGTGTTGCAGAATGGCATGGGTCTGAAGGCAAGAACTCTGTCCTAAAATACTCAAACTTTGTAACACTTCCCCATGGTAGCTGATTGGGGGCTGGTGCATTTCACTGTAGCTGTCTGTGCTCCCATGGAGTCGCAGGACAAGGCACAGATACAGCAGGTGAACATTCTGCTCTAAATCTTGGGTTTTGCAAGGCCAGAGCAGCATTGCTGGTTTTTCTGTTTGGTTTTTGTTTTGTTTTAAATAAAATCTTTACAGAAAGTTGAAACTGAATTGCCTAATGCTGGCTTGACTTTTGAAACCCCCCTCATCATGTGCTGTAAAACCTGTGCAAGATACCAGGTAGCCATCAAAAGGTCACCACCCTCTTCCCAGCAGCTGGATTGGTCGTTTTAGTCATCGTTTTAATCGTATCTCAGCATAAAGGCAGTCTGGAAGGAGCACGATGATGAGCCCGTGACCGTGCTGGAGCACTGCGTGGGGAAAGCCGCTTCTGTTCTCAGCTCCCTCTTGCTTTTCACAGCCAT
Source organism: Opisthocomus hoazin (assembly GCF_030867145.1). NCBI lineage: Eukaryota > Metazoa > Chordata > Aves > Opisthocomiformes > Opisthocomidae > Opisthocomus > Opisthocomus hoazin. The sequence continues at coordinate 58,428,296 of NC_134419.1, read as the reverse complement.
CATGTTTTGCTCTGCCTCTGCAAGATGAGGTGAGCGTTGCTGTTGCAGGGCTTTCTAACGAGTTGTGAAATCTGAAAGCACTCGCAACACACTGAAGCCGGTTGGGTCTGCTTTAGCATGTCATGGTTTTTCCTGACAAAATCCTGGCCCTAAGCGGCTGCCAGGGTGACATTTTAAACTTCACTGCTTTGTCCCACATAACACCTTATAAACCAGAAAGAAACTCTCTTGAATTCAGTGTGATACTGCAGGTCAGAAGGAAAATTTGCTGCTGAAAGGCCACACTTTTACTGCTACTTCTGCTCTCCTGCTCTTCACAACCATGTGCTTCCACAAAAATACACTGCAGCTGCCCAGTGGCATGTTACCTTTTGTAACACTTTACACCCAGTCCTAAAGAGAGGGGCCTCCAGAACGTAAATGAGATGTACAGAATAAATGGGAAAGCAGACCAGTATTTCACTCATTTTTTTTAATTACACTTTGGCAATTTAGATGTCCTGCTCCTCTGATACCTTGCTCTTCCCACTCCGAGAGCTTGAAATGCTACACAAAGCATAAAGCGTCCTGGTGATCTGCGAGAGGTGGGGTGTTAACGTATTAAAGCGTGTTTCCCTTTCCAGGATCCCATCCACAATTTGCTTTGGACAGGGGGCCACCCGAGGATTTAAAGGACCAAGGAAGAAAGTCTGAAGGTCAGTGCACCAGATTTGTGCAAGATGAGAAGGCGCCGGCTGCTGCCACTGTTAATGCTGCAAACGTTGGCAATGGCACTGTGACTGAGCAGGGATGTTTGCAGTTGCATGTGAAAGTCCCACTCCGTACAGGGAAGGCAGAAGGGTAAAACCAGGGATTGTGCGGCAGCAGCTTGTGATACATCAGTACCTCAGGAGGTGCTTTGCTACAGCCCCTTCGTGTCTCTACCACCTCTCTTTGACAGCATTTCAGAGCCGACCTGTGCTTATGTTTATCCTTCTGAGACATAACAGTCTCTTTTCTGATCCCCTCAAATCAAACCACAAATAAATTTGTCTGCCTCTGTGCTGGAAGTTTTAGTATCATCAGTGCCAGGACTGCTCTGGGCAGCAGTGTCTTTCTAGATAGATGGTTGCATCTTGACTGAGCTTGCAAATGGCAAATGCTGTTCTGAAACTCCAGGTAGCTGTAGGGATCACGCTGACTTTGTGAAAAACTTGCAAGGAATTGCTGCCAGAAATGCAGCAGGGATAACACCAAGCTAAATACACCATGTTCCCTCTTCCTGCAGGAAGCCCTGCGTCCCCCCAGCTGTTTCAGCTAACCTGGAGGCAGGCTGCCGTGCTTCCCTGCCAGGCCTGCTTGCACAGCGGAGAATCAAAATCCAGAGGAAGAGCGGTGTAGCTTGCAACAACTAATTTCATTCTTTTAATTTAATTCTTTCATTTTCTCACAGTGTTTTAAAAAGCTCCCAGCAAGGACAGCCCGTGGGACAGCACGCAGACATGGGGTGGATTGAACTCTGCATCAGTTGCTTGCAAAAAGTCTCGGAGTGCGGCAGAGAACTGTGACGTGGAGGTGAGAGGAAGTCAGCTGCTGGAGCTGAGACTACACAGGATTTTTTTTTTTTAATTTTTTGCCTTTTTGGGGAAAAAAAAATAGATTCAAGAAATTCCAAGACAAAATCTGCTGGCTGTATGGAAGCAGGAACCACTGATAAAAAAGAAAACAGAAAAAAAGTGCACGTTGGTCCCTAATTCTGACCTTCTCCATCTTGCTGTATTATGTTCTGCTCCCTGGTGCTTGCTCTGAAACCCCACTGAAAAGTTTGCCCAGGCGAGGAAAAGCATTCTGGTGCCTTGCAGCTAATTTGCATGGGGAGTTAAAATAAAGTGACTTCCAACTAGGTGAATAAATAAAAGGAATTTTTACAAAATTGCTTTGTAGAGAATTTAAATGCTGTTTGAAGCCCAGGCACAGTCAGAGGTGCAGAATGAACCTCCCTTTGCTCCAGATAACCTCCACCTCAACCTGATTTTGAGGGTATTTTTCCCCTCTGTGTTTCCCTTTTTAGTCTCATCGTGCTGAGAGAAAAGATTGACTGGAAATGCAGAGCCAGGCTCAGCATGCTGCCGCCAGGTCTCAGGGTCCTGTTGAACTGTGATACTTACAAAATTGTCCATAAAGGGAAATAGGGAAGTTGCTGGAACGGCATTTATTGAAGAAGCTTAGGATCTATAATTGCTTTTTTTTTTCCCTTGGCCCCCTTCTCCGGGAAGAACCAAGGCTTTGAAAACTCCTTGCAAAAAAACACAGACGTGCACCCTTGCCCCACACAGACACCCATGCACACCCACCCCATGCACACACATGTACACCCCCACACCTCTCCACGCGCATGCACACCTCCCCACGCACACCCACCCACCCCCCCCACACACACCTGCCCCACACACCTCCACACCTCCCCACACACACCTGCCCCACACACCTCCACACCCCCTCATGCACACACATACATCCCATGCACACACACCCCACGCACACACCTGTGTCGCACATCTCCACGCCACGTTCTGTGCACAGCCCTCACCCCAGCCAGCTGCTGGTCACTCAGAGATGGGCCGTGGTACAGACCAGGGGAGACCAGGCTCTGTCACCACTTTTGTGGCCACCACCCTGGTGCTCCTGCCCCATGTCTGCTCAGCAACATCTATCAGCAGAGACCAGCAATGACCAAAAATCTCTTTCCAACACTGGAAGCTGCGAATGAGGCTTTTCTCCCCATTGGAAGAACTGGAAATTTAAAGCAGGCATCACATTCACTGCTGGAGAAGCCTGCAGGCTTTGGCACGCGATGGTACAAAGGTCACGCAGAAGCAGCTGTATCTGCTCTCCCTTATGTGTTAAGGTCTGCGATCCACATGCATGTCCAAGCAGGGGTACACCCAGCACGTGCACCCATTTGCAGGCAAGCACACACATGGCCTGAGCTCTGCACAAGTATGATACGTGGATACAGCACATACCTGCACACACCACGCACAGACATGTGCAGACACAGGGCATGCAGTGCAGGCACAGCAAACACACATCAAAGTGCAGTGCACACCTGCACATGTGTGTGCACGCAGACAGTCCACAGGCATGTGTACGTACAGCAAGCGTGCACAGCGTGTGCATGCACACACAGCTGTGCCATGCAGATGGCAACGCACGCACACGCGCCAGGCACGTGCACCGTGCGCACACAACGCACAGCTGTGGGCAGCAAAGCGTGCCCTTGCCAGCCCGGACAAAGACGCAGACGGATGGCACACACACACAGAGACTGGCAGCACGCGCAGAGGTCCCTGGTCTGGTGGAAGGTGTCCCTGCACATGGTGGGAGGGGTTGGACTGGGTAATCTTGGAAGGACCCTTCCAACCCAAACCACCCTATAAACTAAGGTTGCCTGGAGTCCACATTCCTCTCTTTGGACACCCACTGCTCACAAGGGCCTGGTTGTGCTCCAATAAGCCTTATCTGTGTCACACAGCAAGACTGCGAGTGTCATCTCGAAGGAGGCTTTTAGCTGGTTCCTGCTTCTGCTCACTGCTCGCAGAGGGCATTTAGTCGCAGTTCATTTACTCAGAGATCAGAAACGTGGCTGTTTGCCCCATTGTCAAATACGGGGATGCACGTCCCTGGGTGCGTGGTGGGGATAATCCGGTGCCCCGTTTGCCCCACGCAGCACCGGCAGCACAGCCCGGCACCACCCCAAGCCACGCAGGACGTGTGGGCCGGGCGGCCCCGGAAGCGGCCGCGCCCGCCAGCAGGCAAAGTGCGGGGCAAGGGCTGGCCACCAGCAGAAGGCAGCCATGGCGCGGTAGGTCCCTGCGGGCAGCACCGGGGGGGACACGGGGCAGGTGGCATGGGCAGGGTTGGGTGCTGGGGCCCGGGAAGGAGCTGTGGGCACAGGCACGGGGTGCAGGCAGGGACTGGGGGCACAGGCAGGGGTCGTGGGCGCAGGCTGCAGGCAGGCACCAGCCAACGTGGCTCCTCTGCCCCCTCCCTGCCAGCATGACGGCCGTGCGGCTCTGCAGCGTCGCCATCCTGCTGGGTGCTGCCCTGCTCCTGCCTGCGGCTGGGGGCACCCAGGTGAGCACCCACCCTCTGCCCCGCATCACCAGTGGGCACAGGGGGGACCATGCGTGATCCAGGCCACCCCCCCGTGCCCCCGTCTCTCCCTGCAGGCTCCAGGCAACACTGGCCCGAAGGACCTGGCCGCAGAGCAGGATCGGGCCAAGGAAATGTAAGATGCGGCCGCGCTCCTTGCGCCTTCGGGCGCCTGCATCTGGCTTGGTGTAAAAACCAATGAAAGGACACCCCAAAATGTAAAGCATTTTGGGGGAGGAGGGGGGAAATAAATTCCTCTCTCTGCTTTGCACCCCCCGAAAATTAAGGGGCTCTCACCTCTGTCTTCCCCCAAAACCACCCAAACTCTCCGAGCGTCGAGCCCCAGCTGGTTTCCCTTTGCTGGCGGCAGTGGGGAGCTGCGGGCGCTGCAGTGCTGATGCCCTAGACCCATCCAGCCCACTCATGGGACAAGCGGCTAAATTAGCCCGTTTGCTCCCCAAGATGCTAACTGCAGACTCCTGGGGTGAGGGGGGGGTTCTCAGCAGGGTCCCTGCACTCTGATGGGGTGGGATTCCCCTGGGGCAAGGGGATATTTAGTAACCCTGATGCACTGCGACCTTTCCTCGCCGACTTTGCTTGCCTGTTCCAGCGTCCTTGGCATACGAGCCATGGAGCCGCCAGAGGAGGGTGAGGTCACCGAAGAGGTGGAACCAGGTGTAAAGGTCTTCTCCAGCAGCGCCTGGGCTCAATGGGGCCCTCGTAAATCCCAGGCGGGACCGGAGGAGGACCGCGACCACCTCCACCATCCCCAGGACGACACCAGGGAGGCTGATGCCCGCAGGCCACCCTGGACGCTGTCCCGGGAGGTGCAGAATGGCCCGGAGGAGGACCGCGACCATCTCCACCACAGTTGAGTGGAGACATGCCCCGGCTGTGAAATCAGGGGTAGCAGCTACCCCGGGGCTTCCCGAGGGGACTCGTCCCTCCCTACCCACCCTTGAGCTCCCCCAATAAACCCATTCTCCCCTCTGCGTCCTGGTGGGCTCCTCACTGCTGCCAGAAACAGCCCAGGGTCCCCAAATCTGGGGGATCCACTTCCATGGGCTCACCCCGAGACCCCAAGCAGAGTGAGGATGATGTCTTGGCGGGGGGGGGAGGGGCACAGCCCATCGCCCCGGCCTCAGCTCAGCCCAGGTGGGGCTGAGGCCAGGCAAACTCAGCGCATCGGTGCTCTTGCCCAGCCCAGCATCAGAGAGCGGTGTGATGGAGTGGGGGGATCCCAGTGAACCCCAACGTTTCCCAGCTCAGGGGGGACTGCACAGCAAGGACACCCCTTCTCCTGGCAGCACCAGCAAAACCTTTTAATAGTGATGGCAAAGGTGGTCCCCATCACTGGTTGTCTCACCCCAAGCAAGTGTCGCTTGCTGCTGGGTCCTGGACCCCTCCGTTGGGGTGACGCAGGGGGCTGATGGGCCGCAAGCGATCGTGGGGACCTGCACTGCCCTGGGCTCAGCTGTCAGTGAAGTTTGCCTTGCGCTTCTCCACGAATGCCGTCATCCCCTCCTTGCGGTCGCCCTGCGAGGAGCGGAGTGATGAGGCTGGGGGCACTGCGGCAGCCCCACTTCCCCCCCCCTCCCGCAATGGGGCTGACCCCCTACTCACGGTGGCGAAGGTGGCGTAAAAAAGCCGCTTCTCTGTCCTAGTCCCCTCTGCCAGTGTCATCTCAAAGGCTGAGAGCAAGGGAGAAGTTGGGGAGACTCTGCTGCCTGGCCCTGTGCCCCCCCGAGGGGTTCATGGTTGGCCCCCCAGCCCCTACCGGCATTGACCGACTCCTTTGCCATGGCAGTCACCACCTTGGAGTTGCTGGCAATCTTCTCGGCGCAGGCGATGGCCGCGTCCACCAGCTTCTCCACAGGGAAGACCTTGCTGACCAGGCCTAGGATGGATGGCGGGAGGTGGTGGGGTGGGGGATGGCTCCCTGCCGGGGCCCCGCGGTGCCGGAGCTGGCCCGTACCCCTACCTGCCTCCTTCGCCTCTGCTGCCGAAATCCGGTCCCCGGTGAGGACCATCTCCATTGCCAGCGACTTCCCCACCGCCCTGGTCAACCTCTGCGTCCCTCCAGCGCCTGGAGACATTTGGGGAAGGAAAAAGTCCAGAGAGGGATGCCTGGTTGTCCACGCTGTCCCCATTCTGGCTGGGATGGACCCCGCTCGGCGGGTGCCCCCCGCTCACCTGGGATGGTCCCCAGCAGGATTTCGGGTTGCCCAAACTGCGCCTTCTCCCCAGCGTAGATGATGTCGCACATCATGGCCAGCTCGCACCCGCCGCCCAGCTGGAACAGGGGAGGAACGGGAGAGTCAGGGGGTGCCGGGCTGAACCGGAGGGCATGGGGAGTGGTGGGGGGGACTCACGGCGTAGCCGTTGACAGCGGCGATGATGGGTTTGCGGACAGTGGAGACCTTGTCCCAGCCGGCGAGGAAGGCACCGCTGTAGCACTCCTGGAAGGTTTTATTCTGCATCTCTTTGATGTCGGCCCCGGCTGCAAAGAACACGGGGTGGGACACCAAACCCCTCCAAACAACGTGAGGCAGGGAGAGGCACGCTGCCCTACCTGCGAAGGCTTTTTGGCTGCCGGTGAGGACGATGGCCCCCACCTGCGGGTCGCTCTCCAGGGCCTCCAGCGCCCGCCGCAGCTCCTCCATCAGCCCCTCGCAGAGGGCATTGAGCGCCTGCGGCCGGTTCAGCTGGATCAGGCCCACGCTCTGCCGCGCCCCCGTCTTCTGCACTGCCAGGTACTGGAACGGGGCCCCTGCCCGCCGCCCCCGACACCGCCACGTTAGGCAACCGGCAGCGACCCCCCGTACCCGCCCTCCGGTGCGGCCGGTCTGCTGCCGCGGCACCGCGCCATTTTAAGGCGACCTTCAGGATGGCGGGCGCAGGACAGCGGTCACGGGCAGCCAGCGGGACGTCACCCCCGGGGACTCGGGACCGGGGCTCACGGGGAGTTCCCGGTGCGGCCCTGACCGGAGCAGGTGCACCCCGGCGGCCGCCCCGTGCCGGGCCGGAGAGCGGTGCTGGGCCCGGACACGGTGCTGAGCCACGGCACCCGGTGCCCAGAGCCAGTGCGCGGTGCTGGGACCCTGGCACGCGGTGCCACAGCCCGCACGCGGTGCCCGGGCCCGTGGGCGGCGCAGGGACCCGGTCCCCGGCGTCGGCGCCGTGGCGCGCGGGGCCAGGCCCGACCCCCGCCGCCAGGCGCCCCCGTGCCCGCCCCGATGCCCCGCTCACCGGCGCTGCGTGTCCGCGCCGCGAGGGAGGGGCGGGGCGGCGGCGGGAGGAGGACGCGGCTGCGCGCGGCGGCGGCGGCGGCGGCGGCGGCGGCCGGGCGGAGCAGTGCGCGCAGCGAGGCGGCCATGGCGGAGCGCGGCGGAGCGGCCCCCGCTGCGCCCCGCCGCCCGCGGACGCCCCGCCCCGCGCCCATTGGTCGAGACGGCCCCGCCCCACAGCGCGCCATCCCCATTGGCCTTGGCGGTGCCGCCGCGCCCCGCCTCTGGCGCGCCGCCGGGCGGGGCCGCCGCTGCAGGGTCCTGGCGGTCCCCTGGGTAGAGGCCCCGGGGGGGCGGGGCGCCAGCGGCCCCGCGCTCTGGGCCTGCCTCCTGCCCCCTGCGCCCCCGGGACACGAGTGGGGCGCGGCGGGGCCGAGATGAGGGGGGTTTAGAAGCGCCGTGGGGCGGGACCGAGGGGTGGGCGGGGGGCATGCGTGCGCTTCTCCCGCTGCCTCCCGCAGCTGCACGCACCGCCACGGGCAGCCCCGCATGGGCGCCGTGCCCCGCCCCACTGCGCGCGCCACCTGCCGTCGCGCAGCCCCGAGCGCGCGTCCCCGCCCCCGCGCGCGGGGTGGGGGCGAGGGGGGGGCGCCGGCGGCGGGAGCGCGGCCGCAGCGGAGCAGAGCGGAGCCGGCAGCAGCCCCGCGCGCGGTGAGCCCCGCGGCCGGCGGCGGCGCCGCGCGCGGTACCGGGACTGGGGCGGGGCGAGGGGGTGGTGGACGTGCCCCGCGGCCGCGCGCGTGCCAGCTGCGTGTGTGCGCGTGCACGGTGTGTGCGGCGGCGCGCGCCAGGGACGCGCGCGGGTGTGCGCGCGCAGAGTGCAAGTGCGTCCGCGCCCACGGGCAGTCGCGTCCGCGGCGCGGCGGTGCGCGCGATCCGTGCACGTGCGTCTGTGAGCCTCGCACGGGGCCGCGTGTATCTACGTGTGCGAGCACGCGCGGCTGTGCGCGCGCTTGCATCCCGGGCAAGCGCCGCGTGCACGGGCCTGTGTGAGTGCGCGTGGCTGCGCGTGCGAGAGCGCGCCTCATCCGCGCGGGGAGATGGGTGGCAGAGGGCGTTTACGCAACCCGCGGGCTGCTGCGTGAGGGAGACGCACTCGTGCGCGGAACCCGAGCACGCGCGCGAGCCACGCGCGCGCCCGTCGGCAGGTCCCGGTGCGCGCGCGCGGGCAGGTCCCGGTCGGCTCCTCCTGCGCGCGATGCGGCGGCGCGCGGCGGCCTGCTGGGCCGTGGTGCTGCTGGCCGCGGCCCTCTGCGACGCGGCGGCCGCCAAGGGCGGGCGGGGCGGGGCCCGGGGGGCCGCCCGCGGCGGGGTGCGAGGGGCCACCCGCGGACGGGCGAAGGCGGCGGCGCCGCGCTACGGCTCGAGCGGGGCGGCCCTGCGCGTGGCCGCGGCGGCGGCGGCGGGAGCAGCGGCGGGGGCCGCCTTGCGCCGGGCCCGCCCGGCCGGCGAGCTGGAGGCGGGCGACGGCGCCGAGCACCGCGAGGGCAACTGGACGGCGGCCGCCGGCGCCTGGACCTCCGCCGCACCGGCCCGGGGCCCGCCGGGCTGGGCCGTCCCCTGGCTCTGCCCCCTGGCCGCCTTCCTCTGCCGCTGACCGTCTCGGGGAGGGGGGGGGGGGTACCCGACCGCGGCCGGCGGATCTGCCGACGCCCCGAGAACCGGCCGCGGCCCCCGGGGCCGAGCCCGCACAGCTGGGCGAGGGGCAGCTCCCGGGGCTGCGCCCATCCGTTCACGGCTGCCCGACGGCAGCGGGGCGGGACCCCGCGGGCAGCCCCCGCCCCAGCTGCCCCCCGGCCCCACGCCCAGCCCCGGCGCCCTGTTCGCCCCGCGGCTTGGCACGCCGGGCCCCGCCGTGCTCGGAGGACGAGGCTGCGGCAATAAAACTGGCCGGAAAGCAGGTGTGGCTGGATGCGGGCTGGGGGGATCGGGACAGGGACCCCAGGACGGCCACCGCCCTGGTACCCTGCCCGTGGAGGCTTTATTTGGGGACGGAGGGCCCCGACCACAGCGAGGGCACAGCTCCACAGGCGTTTTGTCCCGGCCAGAGGCACCAGCCGTGCCCCAGGCCCTCTGGGGTGGGCACTGCGCTCCCCCCAGGGAGCCTCACCCCGTGCAGTGACACCATGGGGCAGCCTCACCCCCCACTGCAGGGATCCTGTCGTGTGCCATCCCCCCCTCCACCCCTCGGCCCCTTGCAGCAGCCCGGGGTCCAAAACTGGGGGCTGCCCCATCAGAGGCGCTTTAATCGCATGCCAGAGCTCTGCGCTGAGGTGGCCGCAGCCCACAGGGCTGCAGGCGGTGGGTCCCCATGGGACAAGTCTCAGTCCAGTGTCACCCTGCCCAGGTGTCCTGCCCGGAAATCCCGCAGGAACTCGCAGGCAGCGGCTGGGTAGTTGAGCATCGTCACGTTGACGTTCCCTGTGTGGTGGGTGCAGAAGGAGGTATCAGCAGAGCCTGGAGCCATCCCAGGATCCCCCAAAGCCTGGCCCCTGTGCCCCAGGTAGCAGAGCTGCCCCCCCCGAAGCACTCACCCGTGCCCGTCAGCACCTTCACCTTCTGCATCCTGCCCTGGGCGAGGGCCACGTGCCTCAGCACGGGCTCGATGTCATCGCAGGGCTCGGCCAGCCCATAGCGCTGCACATACCTGCCAAAGAAGGTGGCTCACACCCCGCCGGCATCGCTTCTACTCCCCCTGCCCCCCGTTCCCTGGGGACAGCTTCTCTGCCATCCACTTGGGACCACGGGCACCGGGTGCAGCCTGGGGCCCTCTCCGGTTCCCCCACCGGCTTACCGGAACTGCTGCCACTTGTTCAGGGTGTACAGGAGGTAGTCAGCCATGATGTCCTCCCCCACCAGGTGGTCACGGATGGCTCCTGGACAAGAGGGTCAAGCCCCAGCTCCCCCCAGCCCTGCTCCGAGCCCTGGCCAACCCTCCCACCATACACATGCCACCCATGGGCACCCAGGCAGTGTGTCAGCAGCAGACTCCCACCCCAGATGTAGGTACCAAGCCCAGCCAGGGCTTGAAGCCACATTTGGGGGCCCCCCTGGCCACAGCCTCCACCTCACCACACAGCGCCAGCTTCATGCCCGTCTCCATGTCCCCCAGCTTTGGGGGCAGCACACCAGGCGTGTCCACCAGGTACATCAGGGGCTTCTCGCACACCTGGGATGGGGGGAGCCAGGGCTGTTGGGATGCACAGCTCTGTAATGAGCACCGCAGACTCTGATAAGGCTAATGAGCGAGGCATTAAGTCCTTGCTGGAAGGTGGACCCAAGCAACCTTTTGGGATCACCTCTGCCTGCCTCAAGGTTTTCCAGAGCTCCCGCCAGAGGAGACAGGGAGGCAGAGGCCAGCACCCACCCAGCTGGATGTGCTGCGGGGACGGTACCTGGATTCTAGTCAGCACTGCCTTGGTGATGCCTGGCTCACCACCGACCGCGGTGGCTTTCCCTTCAGGGAAAGGAGAGACACATTCAGAGAAGCAAGTGACGCTCTGCCCCGCCAACCGCTCCATGTCTGTGCTCACGGCTCCTCTCCAAGCTCAGGCACCATGAAGAAATACCCTTTTTGAGGTGCAGTCTCCGCAGGGAGTTGATGAGCGAGGACTTGCCCACGTTGGGCACGCCAATCACCAGGATGCTGTACTCAGTGCTCTGGAAGCGAGGAGGACATGGGCAGGGAGCGTCTGGTTATCAGCCAGCCACTCCAGGAGTGACGGGCAGCCGCCATGGCGAAGCAACCTGGCCTCTGCTGGCACTTCTGGCATATGTGTGGGCATATGTGTGAGCAGCCTCATCCCTCCACCGGCAGACGGCCACCCTGACTCCCTGCGCACGCACTGGCAGTCTTGCTGCCGCCTCTTACCTCGGCCCTGTGGTAGCGTGGGCTGTTGCCCACCAGCTTGGCAACCAGGGGAACAATCTGCAGAGAAACATGGAGAAGGGCTGTAACTGTGGCTCTGTGCCTGGGCTGGCAGCAGCCGCTTGCTTGGAGGACAGTGCCAGGAGGAGGCACAAAATGGGGGCCAAGCAGAGGATGGGGTGCCTTGGGTAAGCTGGAAATGAAGATGGCTCTGGACCAGCCAGCATCACCTCCTCACAGTGGGCCAATGAGGCTGCTCCATGGGGCTGGGAGATCAGCAAAAGGCCCTCAGGTGCCAGCAGCAAGGAGCAGGGCTCAGCATGGGGCTGCTGGCCCATTACCTTCTTGACGTTGCCATCGCGCTGACAGTCAGTGAAGACAATGTGCGAACATCCCTGCTGCTTCAGGTGCTCCACGACTGTCTGAGGAGGACAGGCAAAGGCATTGCTGGCACCTCCCTGCGGTGACCTGCAGGCGGCCAGCCCTGCCCCAGCACTCACCAGCTGCTGGCGGGAATCAGCCAGGTCCATCTTGTTCAGCACCAGGATGTGCGGGCGGATGCCCAGCACTTCTTGCAGCATGGGGTTACGGCCCGACAGCGGGATGTGAGTGCCGCTAAGGAGGGTGACTGTGCACTGGCATGGGAGCAGGTACCCGGGGGGGGGCTGGTGGTGGCGGAGTTGATGGGGCTGGGAGAAAGGGCGGCATGGAGGGAGACGGGACAGCTGGGGCACACGGTGGCAGGGAGGGGGGGGGACACCGGTGCAGGCGGAGGGGGCTCGGGGTGCGGACTCCTGCTGTCCCGGGGGACACCCCGCAGGGTGAAGGGCCGTGGTCGCGCCGGAGGATATACGAGCGTCGTGCACCTCGATGAGGCAGTCGGCGCGCCGGAGGGAGGCCCGCATCTGCCGCAGGCCTGCAACACAGCGCTGGGTGAGCGGCGGCGGAAGCGGGGGGAGGTGGCGTCAGCCCGCCCTGCTCCCACCCCTCACCTTTCGCCATGTGCCCCGGGAACCAAGAGGCCACATCGCGGCCGCCGAAGTCGAAGCGCTCCCGGAATCCGCCAGGAACCGGCCCAGGCCCGGCCGCCGCTGCCCGCAGCACCCCCGCCCATCCCCTCATGGCGGCGGCGCCCCCTCCGTGCGCCACATCCGGCGCGACGAGAGCGGAAGCTCAGAGCACGCAGCTTCCGCCAGGGGTACGGGCGGGGCGGTGGGCGGGGCCGCGCCGGGTGGGCGGGGCGCTTCCTCCGGCGGGCGCGCTGCTGACTGCTCCTCAGCGCTATGGCGGAGCAGCGCTCTGCGGGGCCCAGCGGGGACCCGGCGGCGGGGCCCAGGGGGAACCCGGCGGCGGGCCCCGGCGGCCCGGGGGGTTCCGGGCCGCGCGGGGGGCACAGCACGCCGCCGGCCGCGGGGTCTGGCCCCCAGCCTGCCCCCCAGCACCCCCCAGCCCCTCCGCCCGGCCTGAAACCAGGCCCGGCGCAGGCCCCGCTGGATGACACCCGCTTCATGATCGCCAGCACCAACTGGTACTGACGCCGCAGCCCCTTTGCCCCGCCGGAGCCGAGCCGAGCCGAGGACCTGCATCCATCCCCCCAGAGAGACAGAGAAGCCTCTGCATTCCACCACCGGGGAGGTTTCTCAATAAAGCAAGATGACCCGCAGCGACCCGCAAAGCTCGGATTTTATTTTCTCGCCTCAGAGCCGAGGAGAGGGGCCGGGTGCCTCGAAGAGCTGGTTGAGGCGCTCGGCCTCTCGCCAGCCCGACAGCAGGGCCCCATGGGTGGTGGAGTAGAAGGTGCGGTGGGTGGCCTCACCAGCAAAGAGGAGCTGCAGAGGCTGCGGCGAGGCGGAAGGTGAGCGCGGGGGGTCTGCCACCTCCCCCAGCCCAGCGGGGACACTGGGTCATGCTAAACCAGCTTCATTTCCCTGCCCTCTGCCACCCCGTGGGTGCGTGACCCACTCCGCGGCCACGCAGACTGTGGGGCAGACACCTTCCCTTCCTTAGAGACTTGCCCCACACTGTGAGTATGTCGGAAAGTGGTTGGAAGGAGTTACATGTCCCCAAATTTTATGGAAATGGGGTTCCCCCCACCCCCGTGGAGCTCAGCAGGGAGAGCCAAGGGGTGACCCCAAGCATCGGTGACCCCTGAATGGAGTAGGAGTGAGGAATGCCACCTCCCTGTGCCGCTCAAGGCCTGGGGTGCTCTGTTCCCACCCCTGCCCATGTGTCCCCTTGCCCAAGGACATCCTGCTTCCCACACAGCTGCTGCATCCCCCCCAGGCCCAAAGCAATTACCCTTGGGTCCTCGGGGTCCTCGGGCAGAGGCTGAGCCAGCACGTCGATGTCATCCCCTGAGCTGCCGACGGCCACATAGCTGTAGGAGCCCCGGGTGTAGCGAGCGCTGTGCCACTGGGACCTGAGCACGCTCCTGGGAGCGGGCAGGCTCGGGTTCCCTGCAGGCATGGATTTTTGGGTGCGATCCAGAAATCCGGGTGCGTGTTTCCCCAGGGGGGTTGGGGTGAGGAGGGCAGAGGCGGCAGCGGTACCTGTCATTGTGCGGAGGATGCGCGTCATGGTGCCGAGAACCTCTGCCTCGCTCAGTGTCTCCATGTACTCTGATTCCTTCCCCGCGATGAAGCCGCAGAGGACGTGTCCGTGCCTGGGGAGGAAAGGTGAGGCTGAGAGCTGCCCGCCACCCTCCTGCTGCTCACCGGGCACCGTGCCCTCCCTGCCCCACAGGCACCGCTGGGTCACGGGCCACCAGTGACCCAGAGAAGGTTTTGGAAGCTCCAGGCAGGACAAAGATGCTCCTTCACATTGCCCAGAGGGCGCCCAATGCCCCCCCCTGCCCCAGCTGTGATGCCCCTTTACTGATGCTCTGGTCACATACTGCTCCGGTGGCTGGAGGACCACGAATCCAATGAGCTTCTTGAACCAGTTGGCCTCCAGGTCAGCGCTGGGCTCCTCAAGGGGTGACTCGTCCTCCCACACCACTTCGAGGAGCTGCTGCTGGGGTTCCCAGAAAGGCTGCTCGAACTCCAGGAAGATCTTGTTGTTGGTGCCGAAACCCAGGCGGCGAATGGCCTCTGCTTTCCGCTCGGGCAGGGGAGGCTGGAAGAAGTCCTGGTGGCGTTCCTTGAGGAAACCTGCAGGCAGATCGCGCAGCTCTGTTCGCCGGGCTCCTAAATGGGGTCTGAGATACTTTCTGCTCCCCAAACCCCTTCCCAGCCTCCCCCCTCCCGCCGTGGGTGAGGGGAGGCTGAGAACGGGTTTGGGCAAGTCCCTGCCGTCCGTCTGCCCCTCTCCAACCGCGTCAACTGGAAAGGCGTCGGTGTCCTCACCCAGCGGGACGGTGACGATGACGTGGTCGGCGAGGAAGGTGTCTCCATCCTCACACTCCACCTGGACGGGGAAGTCCCTGGCCTTGTCCCCCTCCTCACGGAAGGACCCTCTCCACCGGATGGTCCTCACGGCCTTGTTGAGCAGGACGGTGCCCTCGGGCAGCGCCTCCAGCATGCGGTCGGGCAAGCTGCTGTAGCCGCTGCGGGAGCAGGCACCGCTGGGGACGGGGTGCTCCCCGGAGCGGGCCCACCTCCCTGCCCAGGGCCCCGCGCTTACCCCGGGAAGGTGCAGTCGAGGCCGGGCAGGCAGACGTACTCCCCGAAGGGCTCCAGGGCCACCAGGTCCATGCTGTGCGTCCCGCTGACGCAGCACTCCAGCTTGAGGCGGGCGGCGAGGACGGCCAGCTGCAGCCGCCGGGCACCCGCCTCGCGCCCTGCCGGGGCCGGCACCCTCTGGGCGATCTCGGCCCGCAGGTACTGACCCACGCTGGGCGCCGGCGGCTCCCCGGCCCCGTGGAAGGCGCGGGCGGAGGCCAGGAGGGCGTCGAAGAGGTCGCGGGCCTCGCTCACGGCGCGGGGGCTCGGCGCCCTGCCCGAGCTGCCGTAGGTGATGGAGGGCAGCAGGGGGTGCCCCCCCGCCTCCGCCCGCTGGTTCTCCTCCCGGGCGGCCTCCGGGCCCAGCAGGCCGTACCCGGCGGCCAGGCGGAAGACGGGGTTCCCCGGCGAGGGGCCGTGGATCCAGTGCGCGCCCATCTCCGCCAACCCCGACGCTGCGGGGAAGGGGGGGGGGTGTGTGTGTCACCGCGGGGCGCGCGCGGCAGGGGCCCCCCCCGGGGAGCGGCAGGGCCCCCCGCCCCGCCGCAGCCAGAGCCGGCCCCCTCCCCCCGGCCCGTACCGAAGGGGCGGGTGCAGACGCGGCCCCCGGTGCGCGCCGCCGCCTCCAGCAGGCGCAGGGAGCCGTGCCCGCGCAGCCGCTGCGCCGCCCCCAGCGCCGCCAGCCCCGCGCCCACCGCCACCACGCGCCGCCCGCCGCCGCCCTCCATGGCGCCCGCCGCCGCCCGCCGGGCCCCGCGCCCGGCCCCGCCCCGCGAAGCGGGGGACGCGCGGCGGGGCGGGGGTTTCCGAGCGCTTCCGGGCGGCGGCGGAGTTCTCCGCCCGCCGGGGCGCCGGGCGGTGCTTCGCTTCCCCCGGGGCTGTCTGGGCGGTGCCCCTGCTTCTCCCCCACCCCGGCGGCGGTGGGGCGCCGGGTACTGGGGTGCTCCCCGCCGGGAGCTCCGGGCAGCGCCCGGCCGTGCCACCCCCCACCGCGGGCAAGCGGCGTCCGGCCCCCCGCGAAGCCTGTGTGCGCCAGAAGGAGCTGGGGCATCGGAGCTGCGGCGCGGGCCCCTGGCGTCCCTGCGCCCGTTTATTTCGGAGGGGTTTCCCCCGGCGCCGGTTTCCCCGCGAGCAGCAGGGCGGGGCCGCGCGGGACACCAGCCCGGCGGCAGCGCGGTGCGACCCGGCCCCAGGCCTTGGGGCCGCCGGCTCCCGCGGCGGGGGGCGGGCGCTCCGGTGTGCGGGCGTTCCCGCGGCCGGACCCGGCGAGCCCCGCTCCCTCCCGCCCACTCGCGGGTGGGGTGCTCCGGTCCCCCGCCCGCCGGGCGGCCGCCGTGGGGCCCTTCCAGCACGGCCGCCCGGCTGGTGTCTCCCGCCGACCCCGCGCCCTGGCTGGCCCCGGCGCTGCCCAGCCTGCGTGCTCTGGAGCTCTCACGCAAGGAGGAGGGCAAACCCCGGCGACCAGGGAGTGCGCGGGAAGCACCGTCACCGCAAGCGTGTCAGGCCGGCGGGAGGGAGGGGACAGCGGGGGATGTCCCGCCGCCGCCTCGGGCTGTCCCAGCCAGGGAGAGGGGCCGGGCCACCGGGGTCTCCCTGGGGAGCCACGGCGCTACCGGGACCCCTCCATCAGCTCCAGGATGCTGCTGTAGAGGCGCCCGGGGGCATCCAAGCCCCAGATGAAGTCCCAGTGGTTCCAGTCGGGGATGTGGCCGTAGGTGACGAGGTGGGCGATGCAGGGCAGCAGCAGGCGGACATCCCTCCGGTCAGCCACCCAGTCCTCTCCCCCTGACCACACCGCTGTGGGCACGGGCATCTCCTCCACCTGGTAGAATGGAGGTGTCTCCTGGAGGGACACAGAAGGCTCTGAGGAACCACTGTTGCGGTCAACCCTTGCAAGCCAGCCTGTCCCTGCAACTCCCAGGGCAGTCCTCCGGCATCTCCAGCCACCAGCACTGCTGCTGCAGCCTCCTACCTGGTCGTACACAGCTGGGTTTTTGCTGCCGTAGTCAAAGGCTTTGAATTCTCCTGATTTCACCACCTGGGTGGAGAGGAAATATCTGTGGTGGGAGGCCAGCAAGTGCTGCTGCGTGGATCCGGCATCTCCTGGCCTCCTCGAGGGACCACATCATAAAAGGGTGCTCTCACAGGACGTTGCGGGAGGAGGTGGCATCCCTGCAAAGCCAGGTTTTCCACCTTTTTTAACAGAGTGATGCTTTGACCTCCAACTCCGCACCTGTCCCTAGCTGTGGCATTGGGTTGACAAATCAAGGTGTGATGCTTGTGCCTCTGAAAACATGCTCCTCACCAGCTGTGTGCACAGGATGCTGCTGGAGGACTCCAGATTGGTGAGTTTTCCTTCAGCAGCCTGATCATCCTTACCTTCTCATGACACTTCGAGCTCAGAGTTACAGAGACATCAGTGAGCCCAGTTATTGTAAGAGTTCCTTCTATGCTAGGAATGAAAGTTCAGGTACTGGCACAATAGCTGCATTGATTAAAAAGACCTTTTTCACCTTCCCTGTTACCTATAATTCGTCTCTGCAAGGAGGCACCAGGGTGGGGGTCTCCAGCCTGACCCCGTTTCCAGCAGGGCCCGCGCTGCAGCTGCCGCAGGTTGCTGAGACTGGCGGAGTCCAGCCCTGGAGTCTCCGGGACCCCTTAGGGCAGGGGGAGATGGCGTCACATCCCCCTTTGCCTCCTTATGTCTGTCGGAGCAAGCCCAGCTCCCTCAGCCTCTCCTTGTATGTCCTGGCTTCCACCCACCATCACCACAGTGTCCTCGGGCTAGCTCTGCTCTGGGGATCCCTGAGGGCCCCAAACTGGTCCCAGAATCCAGCTGTGGCCTCCCCATCCCTTCCCTTGTCCTGCCTGGCACAGCCCAGGGCACACACCCCGGTGTCCCTGTCCCTCTGGAGAAGCTTGTCCTGCGTACAGCACTTCTTCTGTACGCCTAATTTCTTACCTTAGCTTTCTCACAAGCTGCTAATGTCCAAGATCTCTGCCCTGAACGCACCAGACTCTCTGAAGGGACCCACCCAGGGGTGAAGCATCTGCATTTCAGGGAACCTACCTGGACCCAATGTATCAGGTTTTTGACAGACGTCCTGTCTGGATAGTGGGATGTGTACACATCCAGCCGTGTCTGCAAGGAAACATATTCAAGCTATCATTGCTTTCCAGAGGATAGGAGCGAGGACAGCAGTTGCCAGATGATGATTTCCCAAAACAGGTGCTGCTGTCACACTGCCTGGAGAGTTGGGTCAGGTTCACGAATATGATTTTCATTAAAAATCAATTGCTCCGAGACAGTTCCAGGAGGAGAATGGTGATGAAGGATGAGGTACTCCCAGCTCCTGGGGATACCTCATCTGGGCTCAGGGACTGTGCTCAAGACCTTAGTGACTACCCGTGGTCATCCAGATGCTGCTTCAGGATGAGTAGGAGCAGGGGCTACACACCAGGGTTGCTGGTGGGAGGTACAGCTGGTCCCCGTGACCGGTGGCCCTAGCACAGAGATGCTATCAGGTTCCACCCGGCCACTGACATTCACCCAGCAGAGCCTGAGGACTTTTCCTATCTGGGGAGGAGAAGCAGCGAGAGAGGGATTTGGCAGAGGGACACGTGCTGCCCTTGCAGTGTCTGCTTGCCCATGGGCACTGGGGGTGAGCAGCCGGAGCAGGCTGGGCAGGGTGTCTGGCAGGGAGGGGGCAGGCAGCAGGCGGGGTGTCGGCAGAGCTGGTGGGCACGGCTGGGTGCTCCCAAGCAGTGCGCCCAGGGGCTGCGGCTCCCTCTCCTCCACGCAGGGCCACCAACCCACCATGTTGAAGTTCTTCTCATTGTAGCCACCCAGCAGGAAGAAGAGGCTGGCACAGGCCTTGTGCAGGACCGGGTGCCTGCACAGCTCGGGGAGAAACCTCCACAGCTTCTTGATCTGCAGTGAGGCATCCGTTCTGCCAAACAGAAGCTGCAGAAGCAAAGGGTGAGTATGAGTTCTTGTGTTTCTCTTCCTGCAGCCCAGCTCTCGGACTGCCTGCCCCGACCCACCGCCAGCCGGTGTCCCCGTTAGCTGTCCCATCAGCTGGGTGGTGAGGGGATGTGTGGCACAGGGTACCTACAGCAGTCAAACCCACTCCTCCCATGTCCTCCTGCCCTGCTGAGATGTGTACAGCTCATTGCAGGAGGCGATACTGGCTGAATGCACACCAGGGAAATCAATATTCGTGACTCTCCTCTTTCACCCAACTTCCCCCAAGCACTGGATTCATTTTTCAGTCATTAAAATCAACATAGTAAGGCTGCTCACTTCCAGGCGGGCTGTCCGGGAATTTAACAAATGCCCCCACAGAAAGACCAGTTTCCACACCTGAAGATCCTGCAGATGGGAGGATGCACTCAAGATCCACTCAACAAAGTGACCATGCAGGAGTGTACCAGCACCTGAAATCATGTCTGTGCTTATAAATCATCAGGAATTAACTGTTTTCTGCCACATCAGATAGCCCCAGGAAGTGCATCTGGGCACGATCCGATCCCTTTTCTAGCACTGGTGTGTTCGGGGGAGGAGTGGATGGAGTAATCTCCTACCTGAAGCATCTTGCATTGCCTGTCCAGAAGGAAGGACATTTTTATGATGGGACATCTGACGTACTTGAGTGTCACTACTGGAGCCAGGGCAAAAAACATTTTGATTTTCTGAGCCAGTTCTGGCATGGACGAAAACGCAATGAACGCTGAGAAAACAGAAAAACAAGCTGAGACTGGGGTGATCTTTCTTCAGGTAGTTAATCTGAGGGTTTGCTTGGACCCACTGCCAAAATCTGTTTAGCTGGTATTAGCTCCAATTAGAAATTTGGGATCACTTGCCACCTTTCTGCTTAGTGTTAGAGCTAGAGATGTCCAAAAGGAGGCAATGCCTTTATTCCTATGGTTAGAAGTGGCTGAGGAGGCAATTCAGCGACTACCGCAGATGGGAAGTCCTGCCTCGTTCACTGGATGAAGGGAACGGTACTGTTATCTTCCATCAGCCACTGCTAAAGGATACCATCGTCACAGAGGTTATTTCATACCCCTGATGGCCCTGCTGGTGAAAAGAAGCACCATGTGTTTCATCAGAAAACAGAAGCTGTGACCTCTGTGCAAAATGCCTTTGGTTTTGATGTGGAACACTGCAATTTGGTTTTCTATGTTCAATTTGCAGTTGCTCCATTTGCAGTGACGAGCTTACTGAGGTCACCAGGAGCTTTCTTACTACCCTAAGAGCATGTTGGTCCTCCCAGATGCCTTGTGTGGAAAGCGTATCTGCTGTGGGACTTCTCGCTCCAAGAGACCTTCTACCTAGTGTGCCTGCTTGGCAGTTCACAAAGATAGGACCTCTCCGCTTTCTGCTTACGAACACCAAAATGAGTGTTTTCAAGGTGGTGCAGGCAACGTGATGTGCAACCCCTTCTAACGCACCAATTGTGCAGCCCTGGGAGTGGCCAACGTAATAGATCTGCTGCTGCCCAGTCTTCTGCAGAACAAAGTCAATCATGGCTGGGAGGTCGTACATTGCCATTTCATGAAAGCTGCAACACAGGAGTAGCGCATTGGTTATAGGTGACACCAGGAGGGCAAACTTACCTGTGAATTTTGGCTGCCTTGCATTGCTCCTGTACTGAAGGGCTTAACATCTGGGGCTGATTTTCCAGGAGAAAATTCCTATGAGCTTGGAGAACCCTGTGCTGGGTGAAACTGCAGAGGGTCTGAAGGCATGCCTCCTGCCATGGCCCAGTCTTTCCCTGAAAAGGCTTAGTCCTCCTGTAACCATGGTTAGCGGTAAAGAAACTGTGCAGAGTCTGGCCAGCAGTGCATTCAGATGCAATATACAGCAGCTCTGCAGACCCAGAGCTGGATCTTGTCAGGACTGCAGAAACAGCTCAGCTCCTGGAGATGCTCTTTCCCAGCAGGGAATGGAGCACCAGTTCATGCCCATGTGCCTTTTAGTGTGATACGGTGAAACACAGACCTACTTTATTAGCTTTTTTTACTGGAAGCATGTTTATGAGCTTGGGAAATCCAGGAGTGCCCTGAAGATCAGAACTGGAGAGGCAGTAGCAAATTAAAATGCCATTCTTGGAGACAAGAATGTCTAGAAGGCAAGATGGCAATGATGTTTGTGGACACCTCACTGGGTAGGCTTGACCACACAGAGGTCCCATGATAGGGCTGTCGTCTCTGCAGGATAAGCATCCCCACGCAGGCAGCTGTGCCCTGTGCTCTCTGCAGGGCAGGGAGATGGTGGCACCATGTCAGCAGGCAGGTCTGCACAAATACCTCCATCCTCCCCAGGCACATCACAGGGAGGTCTGGGGGAGGCCATACCCGGGGATTAAGGTGCTCTGACTTGCCTGCTTGGAGGCACTCACCTCTGCCTAGAGGTTAGTGACAGGCAGAGAAGTTTGCCATGCTTTTGAAATCTGTTCCAGCCCACCTGAAATCCCAGAATTCAGCCTGGTCAGATGAAAGGTTCAGATGTCTGTGAGACCAGCTTGTCCCCCGGCTGTTTCCCAGCCAGATGTCATAGCCGGAGTCTGCTAATATGAAGCCAAGGCTGTTGTTAGGTAGATTTTCCACCCAGTGGCTGCCTTCTCCGAGGAACCCGTGCTGGAGAAACACAACAGGCTTGGTCCCTGGTCATGAAAGAAACAGTGCATTTGATTGAACCAGAATTTCTCTACTCACCCACCCCAAATTCGGTCCAATAAAGCCTCTTTCTTGCACTGCCAGAGGACACACAACATGCATTTTAATCATGTCTCCTGGTGAAGAAATCCTTGCCATAGTTGTCTTGTGGTGGTTGCCCTAGTTGTCTCAGGCCAGAGAGCTGCAGACATCCCTCCTCAGCCTTTCAGACCCCAGGTGCTCGTCCCAACAAGCTCAGCACTGTGGCCTCTGGCAACAACCATGTGAAAGCTCAGATGTACAGGCTCATCCCTGAGATCATTCGAACTCCAAAGTCACAAATTTATGGGGAAAATATTAAATGAGGAGCTCTCTTAAGATATGCCTGCATCCTCTGAGCCTTAAAGCCATGTCTCTGCTTTATATGAAGAACTGTGCTGCACACACACTTTCCTATGTCAGTTGCTAAAGTCTTGACTGTAAATTGGAGAAGTACTGTGGATTTAGTATTTTTGCTTTAACAATAAATACTCCCCTAGCCTGATAAGGCTCATCCCTTCGCCTTCTTGTATTGTTAGCAGTTTTTTTTCTTTGCTGGCTTCCTTGTGAAATAGAGTTGTACCTCTGTTCCGAGGATTTTCTCTCCCATGAGGAATTCTGTTCAGCCTGATGTAGTAGCCATCACGAGTCAGGACTTCATACTCCTCACTGGGGTACCCTCTGTGGCAGATCATTTGGCTCTGGGGAAAGAAAAACCCAAGTAGAAAGCTTTCCATAGCCGAGGTGCTCATCGGACTTGAAGAGCACATCCCTCATCAGCTGTGATGCCTTTGCAAAACCAAAACACTGCAGCAGCCGGGACACTGCTTTGCGCGATGTCTCTGGATCAGCTGAGGACATTTTTGAGAGGGTGCTCTGTCTGAATCCCACGCCTGCCCCAGTGAAATGCCAAGGGAAGGGGAGACGCTCAGCTGTGGGCCCACGCCTGCGAGTAGGAGGGGAGCTGGTGGCAGCAGCGCTTCCCTATAGCATGCAGCAGCACATGCGTTTGAAATGTTTCGAGAAACAAAGGTTGAAATGAAAAGGATTTACTGACAGCTGACACCAGCAGCGGGACATGTCATGTCATGCTCTGAGCAGATGCATGGGGCAGATAAGATGGTGGGGCATGTCAAACCTGCCGAGCTGGGCTGACTGGAAGGGCAATAGGACAAGTCCTGCAGGATTTGTTGCAGGCCTCCTAAGGCTCTGCCTGAGTTTTATTTATGCTGAAAACTTCACAGATTGGCAAGTTTCAGTCTGGTGAAATCCAGCTGTGATCCTGCCTACACATCGCTGTGTGCTCACTTTGTCACACGTTTGATGGAAGAGATTAATTTCAGTAATTTCATTGCCCAAGTCTTGGGTCCATCTAAACTCACCTTCAGAGTCCTGAAAGGACTCACCTGGACGTGGCCCAGAGCAACCTGCTGCAGCTGAAAGAGAGGAGCCATGCACAACTTTCTACCTTCCAGGAAGATGTCTGATCAAATCCAGGCTGGGATTACTCCCTTCTCTAATTGACCTGCTGATAATTGCACCTAATACTGCTGGGAGGAAGAGGACTCCTTCAGGTAGCAGGGCTTGATAATGATGGTATGGAGGCAACGTCGTATCACACTGCTCAACAAAACCAGCACACGTGGTGACCCGAGCCTTCTCCATATACATACTCTCAATCCCTCTCTCCCCCAACTAAATGTCCACAGACTTTTAGACAGAGAACTTCTGACTTACAACATTCATTGAAGTCTCGGGATTTATAGCCTTCTTCATCTTGAGGCCATCTGCTGAGTTCACAGGTGGTTGTGTCAAAAACAGGATTGCAATAAACAGCCACATCTTCTGTCTGTGTATATTATTATTATTATTATTATTATTATTATTATTATTATTATTATTATTATTAAATATTGTTATGAATGTCTGTTTCATCTTGGTTATGATGGGTAAAGTTCTTTATGTATCTGAAGACCATATATCAGAGTCTGGGCCGGGGAAGTGCAGGGGATTCCCAAGTCCAGCTTCCATTAGAGTCCACGCCAGGCTTTTTATACTCCTCCACAGAGACTGGAACTGGTACTAGGCAAGACCCATTTTTGTATTTTTGATGGTAAAAAGAAGAGAAACATCTTTATAATGCAAGAACTAAAAGGACAGAAAATGCTGTCAGGCCAATTGTCACATAGAAGAAATTTATCTGAAGTAAGAGTTTACACTACACAAGGAACACATTTAGGCTGGCTGGACGATGACAGGTCTATAGTTTTACTGTTTATTGCTTAACTTTTGTACCCAGAAGCCACAATTAACACTAGGATCCTATGAAACAGAACTAGCAGAGCCTCATAGGAAGACTGTTTATTAACTAAGTGTAGCCTGAAAAAAACGGAAACCTTTTTGATCACCTTAGACACTCCTGTCCCGTGCAGAGATCTATTCTTAATACACACAGTTAATATTATATATTATTTCTAATGCTTCACCAGACTCTTTAAAGTTAGAACTTAACTTCAACCCAGTAGCAAATGGGTTGCAAATCTTCTCACCAGCCACCTGGTTACTCTCTACCTCCCATTTGCCCTTGGAAATAGTTCCAGTAACCCTCTCTATGGTATTACCAAGAGGCAAGTTACCAAGAAAAAAAGCAGTAGATGCTTTTTCACCCTTGGGATAGCTCCAACACAAATTTGAATTACGCGGAGGAAAATACATTACCAGGCAGAGCCCACTGTTGTGTCTGATCAGGCTGGTGGTGTGAAAGGTGGTGGCTCTATCAACCGCAGTCTTAAAAAGAGCATGTTGTGTCAGAGCCCTGCTATGTTGGCACCACACTGGACCACATCACGTGTCCTCCAGTTAAGCGATGTGCACGCTGATTGATAACTTCCTCTGCTTGGTCCACGTGGTCATGACTTCTGTGCTTGCAAAAGACTACATTTGCAAAAGTGGCTGGAGTGTTGCAGCAAGGAATTTCAGCTGTGGAGTTGCACCTTAATCTCATAATAGCCACAGTAAAAAGATGTCAAAAGACTTTCTTTGTAAAGGGTCATTTCCTAACTCCCAGCGGCCCCTGGGAATGCCTCTTATAAGAGCTCCTGGGGCAAAGAAAGGACTTTGGCTGCACCAGCTTCACAAGGCCTCAGGAGCATGCTGACCTCTCCAGAGGCACACCAAGGACAGGTCACGCTTCACTGGCTGCCTGGATGGAAGACACCTCATGATTACACAACTTTTCAAAAGTGACAGTGGCCCAGGCAACCTCCACATAGCCTAACCGGTATTGTATTTGCAACTGGCAATTTGCAAAACCTCTGCAACATTTTCTGGAAAAGCACCAAGCTTAGCGTCTTGCCGATGGACGGCAGAGTGGAAAAGAGCTTGTGCAATGCCTCCATTTGACTGAAGTGACAGTTGTTGCACAGACTAAAGCTGTTCATTCTCCACCTCCAGCCTGTGACCTTACAACCTATGCCTTTCTGTAGCTGCTTCGTAGCCACCTAAAAGACCAAGCCTTCAGCTGGCTACCAGGTGCTCTGCTTGAGTATGTGTTTCCTGGTCATGGATTAGGTCGATTTCTAATATTCATATCAGCCATAGTCTATGAGTGGTATGCACGTTGTGAAACACAGCCCAAAACACACGTGTTACTCCATCCACCAGACTGTAATTTTCTGTCAGTGCCGCAACTGCTGACACAAAGGGACTCTGTGTGTGGGCGCTATATTCCTGACAGCGGGTGTGGCCAGAGCCTTCGCTGTTTCATTACCTTACTTCTGTCCGTGTGTCTGCTTTAGGCTTTTGAAAATATCTTACCCGTCCCTTGAATGCAAAAATCGCACTATATAAGATCGACTTTACAGGTTGCGTAGAGGGAAATTCCAGCATGCATCCCAAGTGTAGTTAAAAAACACACTATGGATGGAGAAACCCCTGCCCAGCTTGTGTTTTTCTACTTTACCACCGGGTTTCCTGCAACAGTATCAAGGCAGACTTTACTTAACCTTTTACTTGTGTGGTCAGTTACTTCATCCACTGTCAAGTTTGCTGCCTTCTACCTCCACTGCGTACTAGTTGTCTAGTGGAGGTACTAAGGACTAGTACTAGGTACTAAGAGAGTTTGGAAAGGCAGCAGAAACTTGGCCAGCACCAAGGGACAAGGCTATTGGAGCAGTGTATTGGGGCTGACTCTAGTGTGCGATTTAGCACCAGTACCTCTCATAACTGTCGTAGGAAGGAGAGAAGTATCCAACAAAGAGCAGCTAACTTTTTACTGAGAAACTCTTGTGTAGCTTGGTCAAAGGAAGAAATGAAGACCTTTGAGTTATTTGAAGTTAGGAGACTGGAGTTGGGCGTTTTGACACATGGGTGCAACTTTAGGTGGAAAGAGCAATATCATCACAATAAAAGCAGTACCATCACGATACTGCTGTGATTGTACACTTAACAGAATGGTAAATAGTCACTAGTATTAACCTACGGTGTCAGGACCACATAATACATAGTAGCATGCGCAACCAAATATTAGATAGACTATCATGGGCATCTTAAAATGAAGCTATATAACCACACTCATGGGATGTTTTTGCAGTATTGTTGTAGGAACTAAAAAAAAACTTTTTTGGTTTGGCCTGGATAAATGCCAGGTGCCCACTGGAACCACTCTATCACTCCCCCTCCTCAGCTAGACAGGGGAGAGGAAATATGAAGGGATCGAGGGCTGAGATAAGGACAGTGAGAGATCACTCACCAGTTACCGCCATGGACAAAACAGACTGAACTTGGGGAGAAACGGGAGTGTAATTTATCACCAGTCAAATCGGAGTAGGATAATGAGAAATAAAGCCAGATCTTAAAGCACCTTCCCCCCACCCATCCCTTCTTCCCGGGCTCAGCTTCACCCGCATTTCTCTCCCTCCTCCCCCGAGCAGCACAGGGGGACAGGGAACGGAGGTTATGGTCAGTTCATCACATGTCGTCTCTGCCGCTCCTTCCTCCTCAGGACGAGGACTCCTCACACTCTTCCCCTGCTCCAGTGTGAAGGTCCCTCTCACAGGAGACAGTTCTCCACAAACTTCTCCAACGCGAGTCCTTCCCATGGGGTGCAGCTATTCATGAACTGCTCCAGCGTGGTTCCCTTCCACGGGGTGCAGTCCTTCAGGAACAGGCTGCTCCAGCATGGGTCCCCCATGGGGTCACAAACCCTGCCAGCAAACCTGCTCTGGCGTGGGCTCCTCTCTCCACAGGTTCACAGGTGGATCTCTGCTCCACCATGGACCTCCATGGACTGCAGGGAAACAACCTGCCTCACCATGGTCTTCATCACGAGCTGCAAGGGAAGGCTCTCTGCTCCAGTGTCTTGAGCACCTCCTCCCTCCTGCTTCTTCACTGACCTTGGTGTCTTCAGAGTTGTTGCTTTCAAATCGTCTCACTCCTCTCTCTCGACTGCTGTCTCCCCGCAGTTTTTTTTTCCTTTTCTTAAATATGTTATCACAGAGGTGCTGCCACTGTCGCTAACTGACTTGGCCTTGGCCAGCTGTGGGTCCGTCTTAGAGCTGTCTGGCACTGGCTTTTTCAGACATGGGGGAAGTTTCTCACAAAAGCTACCTCTACAGCCCCCCGGCTACAAAAACCTTGCCACGCAAACCCGTAACATGTAAGAAAATTCAAGAACGTTTAGAAACAGAGAGGTTTTTTATTTAACTAACCAATTAGACTGTACCAATCAGCACTCTCATACACACATTCTCAGGGGGGGCAAAATGTGTGTATCCAAGTGGTCTGGCCAAGGTCACCTGAGTGTGACATGGAAGGCAAGGGTTGCCAACTATGGAGTCCTCTATATGCCTTCTGGGTTCTGCTTGAGGCCCAAAGGCCAGCTCTTTCTTGGCCTCTAAGGTCCTTTAGGAGTCATAAGTTACTATGGCGTGATATTTTGCTTCTGCATCTGGTTAACTTCATGTTTCATAAATATTAGGGAACATTGCTGCTGGGTGGCTTTCATTTTCTTGTTTGAAGTATCATAGGACTGTAACCCATCCTCCTTTTGGGGTAACAGGAAGAGATACATCCTATGAAATGTGTTGTATCCTACTGCTGTCCTTCTGTTAACAGGTGCAGGTCTTCTGCTGATGAGTCACCTTCTCTGTGGCACATCACGGTGCAAGCAACACATTCTTCAGCACTTACCAGTTTGACTGGTGTTAATCATGTCCTTGGCTATCAAGGCATACCGTTCCCCTAACTCCTGCTCTGGTGTTTCTCCTGGTGCTTTCATGCATGTACAAGCCACCAGACTGTATGCCCAGAACACTGGTTGTTCTTTTGTCTGTTGCCTCTTGCCAAGCACAAGGATAAGCCAGTCACAAGCAGGGAGATGCTTAACTAGCTGTCATCTGATCTTGGCATCCTGAACTGGGAAAGAGAGTATCATTCTGATTTTAGCAATAAAAGAAGATCAACTCTTGTGAAACCGCAGCCAGATGAGCATGATTCACTTGCAGTAACCTTGGAGAACCTTGCTCAAGTAAAGAACCTGGTAAGGAAAGCACTGCTTATCTGGTTATACCTCTGCTAGTTTAAAGCCTCTCAGCTAGGCTGGGATATCTCCAGCATCTCTGATTAGATGTTTAGTAGGGGTTTTATTCATGCTAGAGTTGCACAGTGAAGCTTCACGAAACAATGAATTCTTTTCTCAACACCTTGCTAGAATTGTTCATGCAATCATTTTGTTCACAGTAGTGAAACTGAATCAATAAAAGCATAAATGTTCCTGAATGTTCATTGCAAAATATCTGAGATGTCGCCAGTGGTTTGTCTCAGTGAATTCTTCCCCCATTTCTTTGCTCAGAACACCCCAGAACAACCCTGAAATTCTTGTACTTCTCTGATCTCTCTTCGTTGCACAATTGGCTTTATTTTAAAGCTAAAAGAGTTTGGTCCGTTCATGAGCAGACCTGGACCAGCTTCAGCAAACTTTCTCAATAAATACTAACATTTTTCAAAATTGATATCACGGTACTCTTGGGCTTTTTTCCAATGCGATGAAGTAAAGAGGCTCAGCTTAGCCAATACCCTCGTCAGGGCTATCAGAGACCTTGTCCTGGTTTTAGCTGGGATAGAGTTAATTTCCCTCCCAGTAGCTGCTGTGTTTTGGATTTAGTATGAGCAGAATGTAGATAACACTGATGTTTTCAGTTGCTGCTAAGAAATCAAGGACTTCTTCCAGTTGCCCATATTCAGCTACTGAGCAGGTGTGCAGGAGCTGGGAGGGAGCATAGCCAGGCAGCTCACCCAGTGGAATAATATTTCCAGCAGCAGTGGAAATATTCCATACCATAGACGTCATGCTCAGTTTGTGAATGGGGGTTGGCCGAGGGGGGAGGAATGTTGTTTTTTTCTTTCTCTTTTCCATGAGATTGAATCCTCTCTTGTCTAAGACTTCAAATTTTCCCAGGAGTTTGGTCTTTTTTGGGAGTTTTGCGAAATCCACAAGTTCCGGGTTCTGTGGTCACTGCTCAGGGACTGGCTGCGAATCGGTGGTGGGGCAGTGAGAAAGTTGTATTGTATAGTTTGTTTTGCATATTCATTATAGTCATTATTATTAATAATATTATTATTGTTAGTAGTAGTATTTCCTTTGTTGTCCTATTAAACTGTCTTTATTTCAACCCACAAGTTTTACCTTTTGTCCATTTCTCCTCCCCATCCTGTTGGGGGGGGAAGGGAGGGGTGAGCAAGTGGCTGTCTGCTGGTTGGTTGCCGGCTGCTGAGTTAAACCACGACAGAACTTCATGGAGCAGTTACATGTCCCACATGATACAGTCCAGGATCAGGAGTGGAGACCAGCAGAGGCTTGTGGGGAGCGCTGTAGGTGGTTATATCTTATCATGATTTGGGCTAATTGTAACTTTCCATAGCCTTATACCATCCCCATCTGTCTAAAGTATGAATATACAAGAATACAAGCTGGAAGACCAGTTACTGGGTCTTTCTTCCAATCATTCATCTAGCAATCTCAAATAAAATTTGGAAATAGCATAGGAAATAACAAAGAAATTGCTCAGAGTTCTGAAACAAGAAAGCGACATATGCTCAACTGAATGAAACTCTGAATCTACTCAGCAATGCCAGTGACTATCAGAAACTGCTGTCAGGCTTCCTCTTAAGGATCAAAAACCACGAAAAGGCAGTACATTATCTGACATAACTTGATGAAACCTTATCCTAGATTAACCCTCGTACAAATCCATTTCTAAGTAATGATGTAGGCCAGTTCATTGCTTAAAACAAACACCAAAGCTATCCTAAGGTTACTTACAAAAGCACAACTTCACTTTAAGTATGTGCCTGTGCATAATCCTCAAGTGGGAAGGACGCTGTAGTAGATATGCTCACCACCTTTCCAGTGTGGACACAGCCTGGAGCTGACCATATGTTCCACAGTTCATGGAGCTGATAATGTTCTCCACTGTTCATGTGTGTGCTGCCTTTTTTTGCATTGACCATGACGATGATAGAAAATTATAGATCAGCAAACATGGTGTAATTACTGTATTTTGAATGGGATATGACACAGTTTTAAGCCCTTCTGGGCTTGTGTGCCATACACAAGCAGATCAAGAATGGCTTTGCATGAGCACATCTGGAAGAAAATTAAGTAGGTGGCTGAATGACCAACATCCTCCACACGTGTAGGCATATGACTGAGATGATTGGTTTGCTCGCACAAGGAGAATAAAAAGGCACCACTGCTGTACCATGAATACATTCAATGGGGTGGTGAAGACCTTGTGCTGCATTGTGAAGTCTAAGGGCAAGAGACTGAGTTGATCTGGACCCCGACATCATGGGCTGATGTCCCAGCCTAACTGGGTCTGTGCCATCACATGGACCTGCCTGATGACTTTTGACTTGACTGATAGGCTTGAGACATGCAAGGACTCCAATTCCAGCAAGATCAACACAGCTCGCCATGTAACTCAGTCCATCTATTGATCAAGGCAATCTCAGATGGCGGAACATCACAATATTTATGCTACAAGCACCTTCGTTGTTTACCATTCTGTTTCCTTCCAAAATGCATGGCTTCAAATGTTGTTGATCCTTGCACAGGACATGGGAAGCAAGTACCAGTGCCATAGTGAGCAAAGCACTTCCATAACCTGATTTAGAGAGAATTTCCCAAAATGCTCCATCGTAGGAGACTGCCAGTGAATGAAGATAATGCAATACACACATTGCATCAGATAATTACAGAAGTGGCAGAAACATTATAACCTGAACTGAAAGAGATCAAACCCTGCAATTCTTAGAAATTTTTAGAAGCAAAAATTCAGTACTTTTAAACTAAGCATAAATAACTTCTTGCAAGCTTTTCAGAAGCCTGTCTGGGAAACATCTTGCCAAGCTTTGGGTGTTTATTTGCAAGTCTTCTTGCATTTGCATTGATACCCATTGCATGAACACAGTGCAGTCCTGTAAGAATGCTTCTCCAGGACAGAGCCCTGCAGTGTGGGATTTCTGGAAGAACAGGGACGTATTGTGAGCAACCCAGACACTCTGACTATGGACTTGATCGGTTTGTAGCAGCACAGGCTTCAAGCAGCACAGGCCTCAAGGCCACTCTCAGGCCGGCTGCGGGAAAACAGACATTTCCCAGGCCGGCTGTGGGAAAACAGTCATTCTCAGGCCAGCTGCGGGTAAACAGTCGTTCTATGAATAATGACCAATCATAGTTGAGTACTGCTTATGTAACCCAGGTGTTTTATTGATAGATGTTTTATGTATAGTGACCAATCATAGCTGAGTGCTGTACAGAGTGTTTATGTATAGTGACTAATCATAACCGAGTGCTGTCTATATAATCCAGATTCTCTGCTAATGAAGTTGAATGTTATGGATCATATTGGTCGAGTCGTTGATCCCGCCGCAACACTGCAGTAAATAACTAATCGCACAGAAAAAGACGTCATTACAAATGTAATAAGTGAGGTAGTTAATGACTGTTGCTCCAGATGACAGATCATACCTAACCTATAGCCTAGGTCTTACACCCTGAGATTCCTCACCCCGACCTGCTTTCTTCTGTGGTCAAGACCACCATCTCAAGACAGTTGGATGAAAGTGTGCTGCTAAGACCCACAGTTTGCCTCTGCAGAGCAGCCGTGCTGGGCTTGATACCCCTCCTCACCCTCCAGTCTGCCCTCTGTGACCCACCTCTTCCCTGTAGGCCACAGGGTGGGGCATGCTAGTTGCACCGTGGGTAGTGGGCATCTGCAAGGGTTACAAGTCCCTTAGCAACAGGAGTGTTGGACAAGCAGCATTCCCTCACCTGCACATGGCAAGCTATCTAAGCTGAAAATCCCCATAGTCTTCTGGAGGTTTAAGGCAGTACGACCACACAGAGCCCAGTGGACCCTATCTTACTTTATTATTGCTATTATTATTATGATTATTATTTGTACATCTTTGTGGAAAGAGGGCCTTATCCTTCACCCTGCTTGCTCCTAGGCATAATTTAATAATACAGTTACACAAACAGGCAAATTCACAATTCCTCCCCTAATTGATATATTATTAAGAAGTGTAATCCAGAAGCTGAAAACAGAGTTAGACTCATTACTGGCTTCCACCAGACTCTTCTTCTCTCTTCCACTAAGGAAAACAAAAGCATTTCCTGAGAGTCAGCAAAAGGTGGCCTTTCCAGCTGGGTTTGTGCCTTGGTCATATTGCTTAAAATGGTGAAAATTGGTGTTTCCTGGTAGAACTCATAGAAAACCTTTCTGTGTACAAGCAAGGCTGGTGTCATCCAAATCAACATGAATTTGAGAAAGATTCCCTATGTTAGCAAAATGGGTAGTTCCCATGGAAAAAATCCCAAGTTCTTTTTGTTGTCACCAGGCAGAAAGTTTCTAGCTCCTTCCAGCTGTAAAGTACAGCAATGAACATCAGGTTGCTGGGATTCTTGGTGTGGAAGAGTCACCAGAAGGTGGATAAAGCTACACTGGCAGGATTCATTGCTCGACCCACCATGTGGTCCCATCTGAGCACACTTACTCTCATGAAACACCAGCATCCAGGAGGGAGCTGAGCTGCTGTCCAGGTGTTTGCAGCTGAGAACCCAAGTGTAGGCAGGCCAGAGCTCACAACAGTGACCAGAAGCCAAATTCCACTGAAATTTCTTGTTGCTGGAAACCCACGTGAGGCACTTGGGACACTCAGGATCCAATGGCCATGCCCAACTTCTGCAAAGACCTCAGCCTATTTAACCTAAATTCTACCTGCTTTCATGACAATCTGGTTGGCTTGTTTTCCTCACTTGTCAGAGTAATATCAATCTACTAAGAGTTGCAGTTTAATGAGCCTTTTCCCCCTCTTTTTTTCTTCACTTTTTTTTCCTAATAAAAGAAGACCTAGAAGTCAAACAAGAAACTAATAATTACTGCCACTGGTCCAGCTCTAGGCGCTCTTCTCCATCAGTTCAAGAATTTCTTTGTACACTTGTTCGTACACTTGCATACCCCAAAGGAAATCAAAGTGGACAAATTCAGGAATGTACTTTTTGTATACCATGTTGGTTATACGAGGCAGTGTGATGTTTACATCTTCGGGGGCTGAAATCCAGTCCCTGCCACCATACCATGCAGCAAGCGGGGCTTTCATATTTTCCAGCTCATAGAAAGGAGGTGTGGTCTGGAAGACAAATAGTGTGGCTTGAGGAAGGAAAGCCTGGGAGGTCACATGCAAGTCAAAAATTCAAACTATTCCCTCTTGCTGCTTGGAATTTCTCCCCTATCCCAAGAGACGGTACAGAAACTATCACCAGAGATTCTGACTATGCCTTGGGCTCCTGCGCTTTTCACCAAAGGGTCAAAAAGTCATCACTGAATGACATCACAGACCTTTTTTTGTAACATAGGTACAATCCTGTTTGACCATATAAGGTAAATTCTGTAAATCCCATGAAGTTCAGTTTCAGCCACTGCACTATTTTAATTGTAATTATTTTTTCTCTTTTAAAACTGACGAATGAGAATGGATTTCTCTTACCTGGTTGTAATGAAGCATGTTGTCACTGCCATAATCATAATATTTGAATTCTCCTGACTGATAGAGCTGGAAAAGGAGGAGACCTGTTTTTATTATTCATACATTAGAGGAGACTGTAAGAAAGTTAAAAAGGGTGACCGGGGAACTGCACCAAGGCCCAGGGATGCTATTTGTTTTATGTGATGTTGTCTTTTGGGAGGACAGCTCAACCCTTCTTCTCAAAGAAGACATGAATCAGTCCTTTGGGCAAGTTTTCTTTGTCTGTCATGATCAATGTCTACAACAGAAGGATATGACTCTGTGCATGTTTTCAACGATTAGTGGTTGTATGATTGGTTGGCTCTACTGACCCCCAGCTCTTAGCCTTTACTCTAGCATCTCCTGTGCTGGTTTATTACCAGTTTTTCTTCCATCTCTGTCTTCTACCAGCTCCAAAGACTCTTATGTTGAAAGTCATGGCCAAAAGAAGTGCATCTGCACCAGTGTTTTGTGTCAATTCTCCCCTTTCTCTCTAATATTGCTCTCCAGGGAGAGCAATGGAGGACTACACCAAAGCACTGAGAAGAGGTCCTTGGCAGCTGAGAAAAGACAACAAGGGCCCTGGCTGCATGTGATCTAATTCTGTAACAGGAAATATTACCTGGCGCCAATGTAACAAGTTTTTTAGGGATGTTGAATCAGGGTAGTGGGACAGGTAGACGTCTATGCGGCTCTGCAAGAAACCATTGGAGACATTTATTCTCTGCATGGAGGGAAATGCCATTAGAAATACAACTGATATGGGTCAATAGCCACACAAGTCTTTCACTCACACAGGCTAGCTGGAGCTTGCATTTGTACAAACTACATCGTCTTAGCTCTGTGAAGGCACAGCTCAGCCACATGCTATGTGAACACACACCGCAGACAGCAGCATGAACAGTGCTGTAGAGCTCCCTTCAGTCAGCCGAGCAATTCCCATGGGATGCTGGGTCATGTTATGAGCCTATGTGGTTTTCAAACCAAAGTAAATCTCCATGTCTTTTGCAAAGACAATATGCAACTCATCACAGTAGCTCTACACGTTGTTTCTAGCATGTTTCCTCATTGGAATATTAAGATATTACACCAACACTTTCCTTGATAAACAGTGGCCCAGCTCTGACTCTGTCCATGATCAAACTATCATTGCTTGGTACTCTGCATGAATCTGTCTCCAGTTTTACTCACATGACCAGTTTGTGGCAGAATCTGGACCTTGAAATCTTGGCTGACCCCAAGGAGATAGCTCTTTCCCGAGCAAGCGGGGCATCCCTGGGACCACAGAGCTCACCTGGACATGTCCCCAAGCAACCTGCTGTAGCTGTAGTGTTGGCCCTGGTGGGAGCAGGGTCAGACTGGAGAACCCACCCTGGTGCCTCCAGCCTGAATTTTTCTATGACTCTGTGTTCAGTGCAGTGGAGAACAGGGAAAGGTTCTGATTTGGGGATAAATATGTTCTAAGTGATGGTAGACTGAAGAGTTGAGGGCCCACCTCTCCTAGTAGTGGACTGAAGAGGTTCTGTAAGAGCCTGTTCTGCTATTGAAGCACGTGTGAAATTACAAATCCCTTGGTGAAAGAGAAATCCTGGGAGCCCATTGAGCACTGAAAGAATTTCTCTGCTCTCTCTTTCAGCATCAACCCCACTGGGGGGACAACGTACATGGTGGATGTGTGACCTTGTGTACACTCTGGGCTTCCCTCTGGTGCCAATGCAAGAACATCACAATGGCCAACGCAATGGCCAGATTGCAAAATGCTGCCACAATGACCAGATTTTTTGACAAATTGAAGATGTGAAAGGCCAGTTGAAGGCAGCTTGTTGTCAACTCAGAGCCATCAATGAGAAACTGGATCACTTAAAAGGTAAGCTGGACTGTACATACCACATTCAAGCTGTTGGTGAACCCACCAGGCAGGTAAAGGACCAAGCAGCACAGGCTTTTAAAGATGGGGTAGCTGCACAGACTGGAAATAACTTGCTTCAAGATCTCGTCCTTGTCAAAGACCACTGTGCGTCCTAAAATGAGCTGTGAAAATCAAAGGCATTGATCAGTGTGGTTCATGTTTCTCTTTTGCTTCCAGATGCTTCCCCACCTCTCTGCTCACCCCTGAAAGCAGCTGTCTTCCTTGCCACAACTTTGGCCCTGGAAGAGCCCTGACCTTCCTAGAAGAAGTTTCTCCTAGAATGATGGACCCAAAAACAGTATCTAGAAATAGATCTTCTCAGATTATGGCTGGACAGGAGGATGCTCTACACTGTTTAATGCCCCACAGGCTCAATAGCATGGGCACAAATGTACCTGCTCAACGCAAAGGGCACACAGAGGCCAAGGAAATGGAAGTGATGTACAAGCACTGCAGGTCTCAGGTAATGAGACCTTCCCATTCCCTCCTTCCCCTTCACACTAGACAAGCATGTGGCAAGCACATACCTTAACTAGCCCCTCAGGAAGGTCAAACACCCTTACCAAGGGTGACTTCATATTTGAGTTTGTGGTGATAGGAGCCAAGGCGAAAAACATCTTGATTTTGCGATCCAGCTCGGGAATGGATGAAAATGCAACGAAACCTGTGGGAGGCAGAAGGAAGCAGACCCTGCCCTGTTATTTCTGAAGGAGTTGTTGACTCCCAGGCATGTATGCTCATCGGAAGGACCCTTGGAAGTGGCTCTAGCAGGTTGGTGACTTGACCTGAAGCCTTTGCTGCTGATGCATTTCAGCTCCCAGCTTGATGCCTCAGCCCAGCTGCAGCTCCCGCAAGCGCTTGGGGCCCTGACAGCAGTTGGATGCACCAAAAGCCATCACTGCAACTGGTTTTGGGCTGTCACTGCTCAAAACTGTTCTGTTAAAGCAAACAGGGATTTTTACCTGCTCTTTTCCCTCCGTTGATTGGACATGCCCGGATGTTACCATCCCCTTCCAGGCTCTTAGGAGAACACTCCCAAACCAGATGTGTGCAGCTAATGTAACTCTGACAGTGATCTAATCTCCTTCTAAGTACCTGTGGTGGTGCCTTGAGAGTAAGCCACGTAGTATAACTGCTCCTGTCCAGTTTTCTGCAGAATATAGTTGATCGTCGCTGGAAGGTCATACACGGCCATCTCATGAAAGCTGCAATGGAGATGGGCACATGACAAAATTGCTGTTGCTGACCTTGAGAGCAACGGGCAGGACACAGAAAGTAGTGCCATGACTATCTGGGGAGTGGGTGAGTGCTCTAGCAGGTATGGGCACCACTGTGGCATCTTGGTGGTGTTTGTTTATGCCTATTGGCAAATGGTGTGACTGTTAGCAGAACTGTTCCTCTAGCCTACAGACACTGCTGAGGGTACCAGGTACCTGCCCACCATTCAGCTTCACAGAAAATACCTGTAATCTGAGTATTTCTGGTGGTAAAACTCAAACTCTTTGTGCTTTCGTGACCAGCTGTTCCCCCGGCTGTTTCCGATCCAGACGTCGTAGCCGGCGTCAGCGAGGATGAAGCCTAGGCTGCTGTTGGGCAAGTTGGTAACCCAGTTGCTTCCCTCCAACACCAAGCCATGCTGCAGGAGGACCACGGGCTTTGGAGCTGAAGAAAGAGGAGGAGGACTGTTTTGGTTTCGGCTGCCGCCGGCAAAAAAAGTGCCACGCGGCCGCCCCTCCCCCCGCTGCGGTGTGGAGGAGAATGGAAAGAAAACAGGCAGAAACTGGTGGGTCGGGATAAAGGCAGTTTAACAGAACAGCAAACAAAGGGAACAACAACAACAACGATACAGATAAAGAGAATACACAGAACAGACCGCACGACCCCACAGACCCGCTCTCCCGGACAGGACTGGTGCCGCACGCTCCTCAGCCACGAGTGAGTTCCTACCCCCCCCCCTCCCCGCGCCGCTCCCCCCCCCCACCGGAACCCAGCGTGACGTCACATGGTATGGAATACCGGGCTCTGTCTGGCCAGGTGGGGTCAGCCCCCACCCCCGGCTGTGCCTCTTCCTGGAGTCCGGTGAAAATTAACCCTGTCCTGGCCGAACCCAGGACAAGGACGATCATTTTCTCTGACCACTAGCAAAATTGACCATTCACATCCAGATATGGCTTTCGCAGCAATGCCCTGGGGAAGTGACTCCAGTGCAGGGAGATGGTCACCTGTATCCTCAGCCTCTACGGAAAGGTGTTTTTGAGTTAGGCTCTTTGGTCATCCCAGGGCAGAGAAAACTGATACAGCAAAGCTGAAAAATAAAGTTGGACTTCACATGGGTTGCAGCTTGGTAAATCATGCTCCCAGGAGGAAAGAAACCAAGACCCACATCTGGCTGGACACTGACTGTGCCCTTTTTATGGAGACCACCCTCCTCATGGTGCCTTTTGTTTGGCTCAGGTACACTGGGTCTAACCAGCAGACACTGAAAACCCATAAGAGTCTAAGTGTCTCCCATGGCACGGTGACACCATGCTGCCCCATTGCAAGTGACATGGGTACTGGAGCGGTCAAAAGTGTCTCCTCCACCCAATTCTGCCCACTTTAAGCCATATGGTCAAGTCTTAGCTTCCCAGAACAAACTTAAGATCACTTTTAGAAAGGACCAGGAAGCCTGAAGTGCTGTAGGACGAGAGTGGAAGATATATTATTGAAAAGTTTAGTTTGGAAAGGATTTCTGGAGGTCTCTGCTCCAATCCCCTCCTCAAAGCAGGTCCAAATTCACAGCCACAATAGTATCATCACAAGGATATCTGAATTCATACGGTAGGGCAGCCACAGGTTGCAGCATGAAAAAGTTGAAAGAAAAGTGACTTTCCTTTCCTTTTTTTTTTTCTATTTTCCTCTTTTTTTTTTGTTGGTTTTTAGACCCTCAGCATAACACTTCTATTTCCATCCTGAACAGCTAAGGACAAAGCTTTCTGAATGGAAATCTGACTTTTTACACTTGTTTGCCAGGTTCATATGCCAGTCCTCCTGCTTCCCAGGAGAGGGACACCCTGCCAATAACGTGGCATCATGCCTTCCACTTTGAAACAGCAGTTCAAGTGAAGAACAGAAAGGAGCCAAGATGGTGAGATGGCATTGGATAGGACATGTGGGATTTTTTTGCTGTCAAATGGCTTTTTGCTGCCTCACTGGCTGTCTTTGAGCTGGGGTAAAACCTGGTACAAGATTTCTCCGTCCCGTTCATTCTCCTTATCTTTTCCTCTTTGGAGCAGACCCTCTCAGAACAAGAAGGTCAGTGTGGTGGACACCAGCATTTCTTCTGCTCCCAAGGCTAATCCTACAGGGAAAGTTGTTGCCTGGAGGACCCAGCCCATGATGAGACAGGTCTGACCATGGCCTACTCCAGCCCAGCAAAGCTCTCATGGTCCCTGGGTCAGGAAGACCTTCTCGTGGCACTTACGGGGACAGAACATGCTGGAGCTCTGTGCCTCTGCTTCGTGGGAGGTGCTCATGCTTCCTGGGTTGTCTCTGCCATGAGGAATCCTCTGCATGGTGAGGTAATAGCCATCATCTGTCACCACTTCATGTTCCTCATAGGGGTACCCATGGTACTGTACAATTTCACCCTGTGGGAAGGGAAGGACAGTATGGGATGGACCCCTAGGGAGGTGGGTGTCTCCATCCCAGAGGGTATCAGGGCTTGGCTAGATGAAGCCAACAGTGGCTGCCCTGAGCTGGTGGTGGTGACTCCTGCTGTCATCGGGACAGTGGGTAAGGACCTTCCAATGCCCCTTCCACCAATGCTGCTGTGATGTCATGACTTCAGCTAAAATTTTTGGCAGGTCTGAGTTTCCCTCACTCTCTGAGCAGGTCTGGTAAAGAAAGACCCATTGTCACTTTTCATGTTGCAATCAATGTTTGTGCCCAGGGAGGTTGTGGATTCTCCTTCTCTGGAGATATTCAAGACCTGCCTGGACAAGGTCCTCTACAGCCTACTGTAGGTGACCCTGCTTCGGCAGGAGGGTTGGACTGGATGACCCACAGAGGTCCCTTCCAACCCCTACCATTCTGTGATTCTGTGATTCTGTGAAGAGTAGGGTGGCAAATATAGCGAAGCTCCAACCCTGAGACAGCTGTGTTGCAAAGCTGTTGACTTGGACCGAACTCCCTCATAAATATCTGCCATAAATCTCCATATACATAAGCACAGGGAGACAAAAGCTCTAATAAAACCCTGGTACCAAACCCCGGTGAAGATACACATGTAGAGATCATGTATCCTGCCCAGCCTATGGCAGCATTGGTAGCTTGCATGCCTAAGACAGAAAAGAAGGGCGAGAAGTCTGGACTTACAATATCCATGGACACCTCGGGGCTCGCACCCGACTTCTCACTGCCACACATTAAATAAGCAATGGTGATGAACAGCCACATCATGGTGCTCTGCAAAACATTGTCAACATAATGAGCATGAGAGTCTTTGGTGGACCTGACACAGAAGCCAGGCATTGCACATACTTCACTTGCCATACACTACACTTCCGTTAGTCTATCAATCTGACCACTAAACATCTGAAATAATTACAAATTTAAAATTCTCTAATTTGTGCTAAAATCTTATTTTCCTTATCTTGAACAATGCCAGAGTCCAAACTCCATCACATTTTAATCACACATTCTCCATCAGATTCTTGTATTCAGAAAAAAGGCATAGGTATGTATACAGCTATACCCTCCCAGGCGAATCTGGTCTTCGAGGGAATAGTTGCAGACTATTCATCTAAAGAGGTGGCTCGGATGTTCAGAAGAATAGATTATTCAGTTAAACTGATGACTGAACTAATCAGCAGTAAACCACCCAATTTTAAGTTTCAGGACCATGGAGTTTTTGATCTTAGTAAGAAATCAAATAATGCAATTTGGTTGGACTCTCCTTATGGCTGAAAGAGACCCTGGGACACCTTTGAGTTGTTTTTGCAAACCTGCGTGAAATACTGTCCCAGGAGACCTGCTGTTCTTCCTGGGAAGGGTTTTGAAGTATCTGTTTTGGCATGTTCCTACCACAAAGCCTCTTACTATCATTTTATTTGTTGGAGACAACAATTTTGCAATAGAAATACTGCCTCAGCTCTTGTGTGATATGCCTAAATAGTTAAATTGTGTGCAGTCCACAGCAAGGAGCCCTGCCAAACACCTGTCGAATGCATGTCCCTGTGCTGGGCAGTACAGGAAGCAGCAACCATGGCCAGATGCCAGCACCAGGTGTCTAGCATCCGGCCCATTGCTTCCCCACCAAATATCTTCCTGGGGAAAGATAGGAGAACTGTAAGTAGGTTTCTGTCATTTCCCAGCTAACCCTCATCATCCCCTGTCTCTTCTGCTGGAGGCACAGGCTTCACATGCTGCAGGAGGTGGTTTTGCAGGTGGGGAGAAGGCCACATGCTCCCTCTGCTGTCTCTGGAGCAGATAGGTGGAAAACCATACCACACAGGTGCTGTCGCTCTGCTGGATGGGACCTTGGGACACCCCCTGTCCACCCTCCTGCTCACAGGGGAGTATTGCCAGCATGAGGTCGGGGTGGCCGTGGCAGAGCCCTCACCCCCACCCCCCGATGGTGACACCCCACCTCCCATGGCTGCTCCCCACCCTGGGGGAGGAAGGGTTCTCCACGTCCACTCTGAACCCCCCAGGCTGTGATCTGGGGCCAGGACCCCCTTGCTGCATCGCCTGTTGCTTCCGACATCCCTGCTGTGCGGCGGGGCTCTCCTTCCCCAGGGGAAGGCAGTGGAGGGATCATTCCCAGGATGCTCCTGAGGAGCGTGCAAGTCTCTGGAACACACAGACAGAGGTGGGAGGCACAGCAAGGACGGCAGCCAAGTGCTCTCAACACAACCTT